>NC_026007.2:53963832-54306332 GCF_000442705.2 Elaeis guineensis | reverse complement strand
ATATCTGAAAATAGTTTCTCTTGGAGAAATTACAGTATTTCAAGATATAAATGTATAAAAGATAGTTTTTGCTAGAAACCTCTCAGTGATGGTTTCTTGTAGTTTCTTGTAAAGAAACCATCTGATTTTTCTCCATAAATGTTGGAGGAGGCTAGCGGATGGGAGATCTTTCAACACACGATATCAAATTCCAAAAATGGTTTAGTTTTCTGCATCAAATGGGATTGTATGCCTTTTTTATCTTGTAACTTTTATATTTTCTTTGATAAATTTTAGGTTTTAGTCTTCAACTCAAAATCTTTCTTCTATTGTATCTCAAAATTATTTTATATCATTTTAGGTATAATCTTCTGAGCTTACAATGGATGTATGTACTGATTTAAAATCAGATTACAATTATTTGGAACCATGCTTCATTTATGAGGAAAAATGCATGATGAGATGGTAATGGATAACAACTCAATTCATAGGAGGTCTTAAAATTCAGGTCAAGATCACTGCTGTAGCTGCAATACTTGATCACATGGTGAATTCTAAATCTTCTTTAGTGAGACAAGAATTTACCAGAATAACTTTAACTTTAGGTAAACAGCACCCAGACCAACATGAAACTATAAATATGTCAGCTCCAAACTCACAGTTGTTTTTGAGGCTCATGTGAATAACAAATCCAGCACTTAGATGGTGCTAATGGTAACCAGCACACTAGACCTGTAGACCAGCATGATTATAGCTTTTCCATGGCACTGTTGCCAGACATCTGGCATCACAACTGATGGGTTCAAGGCATGTTTTTCTCTCATAAATTGGATGAATTAATCTATTCAAGAATAGATATATCCAAGAGAATCAAAAAATAAAATATTCAATAATTGAGCTAGAATAGTTATCGAAAAAACTCACAGCTTAGACCTAAAGTGCATCTTTTATGCAAATGAATGATTAATCTTCTTTCACAATGTGGACCATTAGATCACATCCTGCACAAATATTGAAGTATTTCAAATTATATTCATCTATCTACATAGATCTCAAAACAATCATTGCATGATCTAGTGATGGATTTGCTTGAAAGAATGTGAATCCTTCTTTCATGCCAAAGATACAGCCCTTGTCCCCCAACTGATGCACCTTGCCATCCAAGTTTGACTAAGAAGTGCAGAATTTTGGCTGCGTGTGATAAGCCTTTAGATTCAGGCCGAGCACAACGCTGGAAGCTTCTACCGGTCAATTTGACCACTGGAGCATTAGAGCACGCGTGCTTTCCAGATTAGCTTCCGCGTTATAAACACTTGCAACGTGACCTTTCCATGCTCCAACAGCCTTCCATTCTCAAGCTTCCTTTGATTGGTCCAACTTGTCTCTTCCTCTACAAAGTCAAATAAAAACCAAGCACAACTGGTCAGCGTTCAAGAGGCAAATTTTGAAGTACCTGCTAAGCATTAATAGCAAACCAACGATTAAACTTTGCCAAATGATCTTTACTTCATTCCCAGCTAGATCTCCATTCTCCATCACTTGGACCGTGAAAACAGCTAAGACAGCGCAAAGTCTAGGCAACGACAAATTGGTCATGGATTCACTGTCTCGTTGTGATTAAAAAAATCCTTATATAATAGCATTAGCTTCGTACCAAAAGTCATTAAAGAGAGATAAAAGGATGATCCCAAGTCCTAAACTAACGAAGGGATTATTTGTGAATAAAAGTTGAACACGGATTCTTCACGGTACATTGCTCGGTGTTATATACCGCACATATCATTCATCGCATGGTGCATGGTCTTGCACTGATGCGGGTTGCATGATGCGCATCGCATCCAACCACATGCAGCCATCTATTTTTTGATAAATAATGCATACGATACATCGTATGGTGTGGTCTATCACGAGTATTATGGAGAATGTGTGCTCATAAAAGTTTCATGCATGAGTTGAGATTTAGTTAGCACGTAGCCAGTAGGCGTATGCCCATACGTAATCAAGTTGAACTCGCCATGATGCCATGAAAGTGTCAAACTCTCATGGTTGAATATAGTCCATAAATTCTAGAAAAGTAGTATGGCCCTTCCTTTGATTTAGAAACAAATGAAGAATGAATTTTGTGCTTCGACACCGCACTCCTCTATAATCAATTTAGGCTTACAAATAGGTTGAGTTAGGTCATGATCTAACATGACCCAAGTATGATTTAAGGTAGCTTTGGATCTAAGATTTATGTCAAGATCAGCCCCATCATCTTACAGTCTTGGCTAGGTCACTCTTATTTCATGCTGTGTTTTCGAACTCATCTTTTGTTTGATCAAATAGAATTTGATTTAGCCTGAGTGCGTCAGGCTTGGTCCTTCTAAGACTTCTGCTTCATTTAATTTGCATGTTGGGTTTTAATTTGCAATCCATGCATCCATAGATCTTAACTTCGAACAAATCCAATACTGATTAGGTTCAAGCCAAGCGGACCCATTTGTATTTCAAAGTCAAATTTCATCCAACTTTTGGCAAAACGTAGTTCTGGCTCCAAGTTAGCTCATTGATCCCAAACTTTCCTTGTTTAACAGATATATCCAACTTAGGTCCCAAACCATGCTCAAACTTACCTTCTTTCATTAGAACCTCCCCCAGCTTTCACCTCTACCAAAGGATCCAGCCACTTTCGATGACGTAATGGTAGTAGGTAACGTTGTAGACAGAAAAGAATAGCCAACACCCAAAAACCACCCAGGAGACAAACCGATATCCACACTCCTCCGTAGGACCCACATGCATCTCCATTCTTTTTCTCCTAGTCATCATACATTGTCCTTATCCTCACAGCGTCATTAGTCACCTCTTATCTATTTATCTATTTGTTAATAACAAATTCTTCTTCTTTCTCTCTATAAATATAACCTGTAAACCCCTTCATCTCTCTCATCAAAAGCCCTCTCAATTGTATTTTTAAGAGAGAGAAAGAAAGAGTTCTAGAGAGAGAAAAGGGGGTGCACGGAATGGAGGGTCTGATACCGTTCGTGATCCACGCGATCAAGAAGAAACGGGAACGAAGCCGCTACCGCTGCCTCTCCGAGGGCTCCACCGGCCGCGGCGGCAGCAGGAAGCCGCTCGTCGCCGACTGGCCGCAGGAGAACTCCTCCCACCACCGCCGCACCCGATCCGACTTCCCCCCGCCCACTAACGGATCCGAATACTTCTCCTCGGATCCGCAGTTCGCCCCGTCTCGAAGCCTGAGAGAAAACGCCGTCAGAAAATGATCACGATCTCGGTTTCTTTAATTACTTGAATTCCTCTTCGTTTGATCTGGTTTCGATTAATTTATCTAAATGTAAATAAATGTTTTTTTTTTTTTTTTTTTGTTTCAATTGAAAGTGTAATTGATGGATACAAGGACTTAGTTTTATAAATCGATCGATGCAATTTCAACGTTTTATTCCTCTCTTTTTTCTCGAGTTTATGATGGTCCTTCTTGGAGATATGGCTAGCATTGGATTTTCATCGAACGGCTGGGAGTGTTCAAGGCGGACGAAGAGAGACTTTTTTCAACGGTCTAGAAAAGATGATGCTTGTGGTTAGTACGAGAAGTTGGCATTGTTAGACCTGAATGGTGATGTATTATTTGAGAAATATAAATAAAATTTTGGGAAGTTATTTATTTATTTATCTTGGCAGATGTGAAGAATTTTTCAGTTGAGTGTCGAAGGATGTTTTTGTTTATACATGTTCTTGTTTACTGCCACCCTTGAGTAGCATTGTGATGCATATTTTATAGGAATCGGGTTTGTTAGCCCATTTAGCTTATATTTTTTAAGAACATACTCAGTTTTTCAGCTGTAGAAAAAAAAGATAGAAAAAAAAAAAAAATCTATGGAGGTTTTTTTTCTTTGCATAGGATTTGATTTGGGTGATATTTGGTTGATACAAGGCCATGATTAAATGGATAGTCCAACTGATGAACATTATAAGATTTTCAATCAAATCCTATCCAAAAACCCAAACATGTCTTTTCCTATACGATTGAGCTAAAACCAACAAAATTAACAAGATCACATGCTACATACTGGGTTAGGCTTGTCTTTATAAAATACCCGGTTATAGCTTTGCAATGGGCCGGCTTGAATTCTATAGGGAGAAAAAAAGATTTCAATAGATTTTTCTTTCTCCTTATGAGATTCAATTCGAATTATTCCAGAACTATATTTGGATATTTTGCTTAACCCATCTTTGTGATCTTATTAGTTGCACTAGCTCAATCCACAAGTCCAATAGGATTTGCTGCCCAATCCTATAGAAAAAGCTCCAAACATGCTCTAGTTCATCTAAATTAACCTTCACCACACCTAGGAGGGGAGTAATAAATTAGATTAATCATGTCAAATTGGAGTGGTGCGAGAGGAGGCCCAATTATTGGGAATGAAGGTGATGGAATTGCAATAGATAGTAGTCATTTAGCTTCTTTAGATAATTGCAGCTGGAGCTGGCTTAGCTTGGGCGGACAATGTTCTTCCAATGTGGCAGTTTGGCTTGAAGGTGACAAGCAAACAATTGTCAATTGGATTAAGATGGCTGGCAAGGTGAGCCATTTTGCTTTGCTCAATGGTGTGGATCGGTTGGTTAAAGATATTCCTTATTCCATGTCTCACACCCTTTCTACTAAGGGAATGGAATGGTTGCTTTGTTTGCTAGGTATGGGACAATTTTTGGTTCCGATAGTAGGTCCAATTGTTTTGGTGATTCAACCCTAATAAATTCCTCTTTTTGGTCTACATGAACATATTTTTATGGTCAAATATTTGAATTACAATTTCATGTTCTTTGGTTTTTCTGCTTCCATGCTCTTATCCTTGCTATTAGGGATAGCAATGCTGATGAAGATCTATTTTTTCTATCTAATCCAACAAGACTAACTTGAGTGATCCAAAAGGATTACTGAACTCAATGTAGACCACTTTAGCCATTATAGATAGAATTGGACAGGATTCATAAACAGGATCCGCCATATCGAGAAGCCAATTCGCAAGCTAAACTTTCGGAGACCTTAGCTTGGTTATATAACGTCTGATTTCGATGATCTTTTTATTAAAATTGAATAATTTTTCAAGATCTATAATATGACATCATCCCTTGAAGGGGGCTGGTGCCCTTAGCGATCAGGATAAAATTTCTTCATCTGGACCCCGAAATAGACTAGTTAATCCAAAAATTTTTCTTTTGGATAAGATTTTGATCAAGCATGGATTCCAATCTGAAAAGAATCCAATAGAATGATAGAAGGCAAAGTTGATGTAGAATTCGAGATCTATCTCCTGAAGAGTTTTAATTTTTTCTAAATTATTTCTATTAGACATATTTATTTTAGATAAAAGAGTTTCATTATAACTAGAAGAGAAATCCAATCCAATTTGTGTAAAGACAGATCTTATTATTATAAATAGAGGATATATATCTCATTTTTAATCAATAAAAAAAAAAAGAAAAGAAACTTGATCCCTACTTTCGAAAAATTTTCCTCTTCTTCTATATTTTTCTTTGAGAGATCCAAGTTGAATGAATTGAAGAAAATCTTTCTTTTTCCCCATCAAATCATTCATGAGCAATTGGATTTGTAAATTGGATATCAATTAGCCATCCTTGACCTGTCAACTAATTAGACTAAGTTTAGGACCCTCAACTTGTGGATCATAGATGCTAAATGTAATTTTTGAATGAAAAAATTATCGAAACACCTTCTTAACTTAAGACCATGTTCACTTGCAGCTTCTTATTTTGATAAAATTTTATTTATTAAGTGATGCAATATAGTCCCAAGCTTCATCTGAAACCAAGCGCCATTAAAATATTGGCTAAAATAATAAAATTATCCTTTCTATTAAAGAAAAATACCAAAGCCCAGTCAAGTGTGTCTCTTTCTTGCCCATGGTCCATCCCCTTCTTGTTAACACAACTAATAATAATATAAATAAGAAAAATTAACAAAAAAATCTATTTAATAGCTGGTCTCTCCATGGATTGGACTACAACTTTTAATCCCTATTGACTAGAGCTTGGACACCCACCTCAAGTTTCGAAACTTCTTTAATTTTCGGTCCCTAGTGGTTGTATATAGCTATATTCCATGATCTACATAACTACAAATAACTATGCACAAACAAATATAGGTGTATGCAGGGATAATATAATTGTGCATAGGAATAATATAATTATGTGCGAGAACAATAATAAGTATGTATGAGTGTGTACAAATCTTGTATAATTGTATGTGGAAAGAAAAGATTAAGTGCTAATGATTAAGAAGCCATATGTTAAAGTCTGATCAAAATTGCGTGCCTGTGCCCTACTTTCTCCACCCCATCTGATCACCATTGTCACCATCCTTTTTGATGACCCCATCCTCCAAATCTTATATTCCAGCAAGAGAGAGTCCCCACACTCCACCTCCCAAACTACCCCACCTTCACCCTCGCCTTTCTCGATGTCGTCAGTACGATTGCCAAATCCTTCATCATCCTCCTGAGGTTGTAAAGCATGGCACTACCTTCGCTACTCATGTTATTCTCGCTAGGCCTACCATATAAAGAAAGTCGCCAAACTTAACAATCGCATTCTCGATAGCTACATTCCCTTCTCTAGCATACTCTTTGCCGATGAGATGGCAATACCAGCTATGGAGATCAACCTCTCCTCGTTCTTGTTCCATACTCTTAGCCTCGTCACTTTCCTCATCAACCTGGCCCAGCTAGATGCTAGCCAACAATGACTCCTTCCATGCCCTTACCACGTCTCTCACCCTCTCTCTCTTCTTCACCTCCTAAGGGCTATAATGTTGGTCTTCTGGCTGGGTGATGGTTGTCATGCTGTGATGCCATGCTTCTTGCTATCTTTTTCTTTCTCTTTTTGTATTTCTTCTTTCTTGGTTATGCTCTTCTTTGTTTTGCTTTTTGGTGATCTCTAAGCTGAGGCCATGATGATTCATGGATGAGAGTTTTATTGTATTGTTAAACACAGAAGATGAGCTATTTTCTTGATGGCAAGGCAATCTTGAATAGTCTTTGCAAGCAACAGTTTGCAACCATTTTGATTAACAATAAATTGATAGCTAATCCCTCTATTGACCAAACTATAACTTTTAATCCATGTTGACCGGGAACTTTAATATCTACCCCAAGCTTTAAAGTTGGGGTTTGCAAGGGTACTCCAAAGCACTTTTTAAACTTTTTACCACTAGCTATCTGTCTGATTTAAGATGGATAGTACTGATTTATCAACTGACAATCAGTTTTAACCAGTCATGTGTGTGGCTGTTGTAGTAAATAATTCAAATGGTGTGGACGATTTCATATCAAAAGAGATAGCAAGTGAAGTAAATAATTTGAAGATTGAGATTTTTAGAACCTACTGCCAACTGAGGGTGGTCATTGTTGACATCAAAGGGCACCCTAGATCAATAGCTTCGATGCCCTTCGTGTAGTCAAGATAACATACCCAACCTACACTACTGTCTTTTACTGTGCATTTGCCTACGTGATTGCTGTTGTGGAGTGTAAATGAATATGGCATGCTTGGCCCAACTTGCACCACTGTCCCCTACCTTCTCATTATGCCTGACATCCATCCTAGACACCACTGTGCTCCCTTGACTTCTGCATACCCGCCTACCCCACTGACCCCCGATGCCCCCCACCCCTCCCCCCCAACCCTTGCCCACTTCCTAACAAACTCTCCATCAATCCAGGTTGAGGGTGGTGGTGTAGGTAGGGCTGAAAATGGATCAGATATGGATCGGATAGTGGTATATTCATATTTGTATCTATATTTTTTAATAAATATAGATATTAAATAAATATTAAAATTAATATCCATATTAGTTCTAAATGGATAAGGATACGAATCGAATATCAGGTATATCCATATTTGTTATAAATGGATATGGATACGAATCAAATATTAAGCATATCTATATTTCTTATAAATAGATATGGATATAAATTAGATATTAAACATATCCATATTATTTATCTGGATATGGATATAAATCAAATACTATTTAAGATATTGATTAAATTTTAAGCAAAATTTTATAATAAAAAATCAGATATTATGACATGATCATAAAGAATCTAAGATAATCATAATTACATACAAGAAAGATAATTATAATCAAAAACTCCATTAAAAATAAAAAATAGATCATAAAAATCTAAAATATTCAAAAATTGAAAATCCACATAATCAAAAGCTCCATTAATATGAATGTATGTTTGTCCATACTCGTAAAAGAAATACCTAAATACAAATAAAAAAAATAAAAAAAATTAATTAAGATTCATCAATATTTCAAAAGAATAATCATTCAAAAAAAAAAAGTATACTTACTTTCTTAGTAGAGCTCCTATATTTTGACTCCATTATACAAGAACCATAATATTATTTTAAATCTATATATGGTTTTCAATATTAAAAGAACAAGAATTTAAATGATAAATGATTTAAATAAGTAGCATAATCTATATAAGATAAATGATATAAGAGTAAGAATTTAAATGCATAAATAGTATCAACAATACAACCCCATCCACCATAGTTCATCTCATTCAAAGATAAACCTTAACTATGTCTCATAAACTCAAATATTTTTAAAAAGATTTCATAAACTATTAAGTAAAATAGTTCAATTTAGTCAAATAACATTATGTGACAATCTTTAATGCCCCAATCGGCAATCATCTTGAAAAAAAAATGATGATATTAGTACATAAATAAAAATAATAATTATTTTTTTAAAAATTGTATGTTATACACATTTATGTTATCATAATATATGAATTGATGTTGATTTGTTTGAATCTTCAATAGAGATAGAATCGCTATCCAATATAGCAGAAGAATTAAGATCATAAACAACAGAAGCAATAGAACCTAAAACAAAATAAAAAAGTAACTAATAAAATATTATAAATAAGTTAAATAAAAATATTATATAAATTATTATAAATTATTTTTTTCTCAGATCGTAGTCAATCTTGAAGATAAATCATAGCTTCAATAATATTAGGATTTAATGAACTTCAAAATATATCTATTACTCATCCATTTGTACTAAATATTGATTCTGAAGCTATAGTAGATATCGAAAATGTCAAAATATCTCTTGCAATCCAACAATAGGATACTTTGGACCATTAGATTTTCATCATCCTAAAATATCAAACACATCATCTTTAACCCATGGCCAAATGGGTTCCTCCATAAATAAATAAATAAATATAAATATATATATATATATATATATATATATATCCAAATCTATTCTAATTTGTTGTTGCTATACAGTCTCCTTTATAAACTATTCAAATCTTCTTTTTTTCTTCCATCTCATCAAACTCATTAGAAATATATCCGCTATCCCCCGATGAACCAATATCATGAGTAAGTGGAATAGAAGAGGAAGGAAATTTTTTTTTATACTCACTATAAAGCTTCCAAATTACATTATGAATATTAGTGACCTCTTTTAAAGGATGCTTGTCTACTTGTCTTCAGATGTTGTTAGGGAAAGACAATCATTCATCAGATGTCGTGGAGATCGATGCTTCTTCTCAAACATTGGTTGGGAGGAACTCTCATCATCAATGATAGAGAAATAGGAAAGAAACCCTAGCTGCCTCTTAAAGCTTCGAAGGCATTGCGATAGAAAAGGGATGGGGAGTGTGGTTGATGGATTTTAGAAAAAGACACGGATGCAGATGGAAATCCAAGAAAAGGTGAATAGGACTCCTATAATATGGATATTCAGATACATATCCAAAAAATATCAAAAATTTGGATCCGTATCTATATCCAACTATTTTTAAGGCTAAACATCTGGATCCGTATCTAGATCCGATCAGACCAAATAATGTATATCCAAATTTGAACTAATTTGGATTTGGATACGGATACGATCAAAGTTTATCTGACCCATTTTCAGCCCTAGGTGTAGGAGATAGTTGAGGAGTTGGTGGGGTTGGAGCCCCATAATTTAGGCAACCAGGTCGGGAGATAGGGTTGGGGGAGTAGGGCACCGATGGTTTGGTCCATGACCATGGCTTCTCCCACGTAGCCTTGGGTTGCCAAGGTCTTTATTGGGGACAGTGGCATAGAGGATGAGGGCATCTATCACTATTGGGGAGGAGCAGTGGCATTAGGGCCCCACGAGTTAGGCAGCTAACACAGTCTATAGCACAGTGATTGTTGGGAAAATAGGATGGAAGATGCATGAAATAGTGAAAGATGGAAAAAAGAAGAAGGCACTATCTTCTCACGAGCTTTAATTCAATAATCTTCAAATAAAAATTGATTACAATGACGGCTAAGGACCTTATTTATAGTGTAAAAATCCTAAATCAACTAAAAAAAGAAATTTAAAAAAAAATAAAATATAAAATAAATCAAAAAAAGACTCCATATCAGACTATGACTCTTGTGTGCTCCTATAGATCTATCAAACAATTGAATTAGGCTCCAAAATTCATAGTGACGGTAAAGCGGCTAACCTCGTAGAGCTTGAAAAGAACTTTTCAAAATGAGGTCAACTTAAGGATAACTACAACAAAAAAAATTATTTGCAATGCAAAAAAAATATCGCAAATAATAAATTTTTGTTGCTAATATTTATTTACGATAAAATTTTTATTGCTAATATTTCATCATAAAAAATGAGATCGCAGATAATTTTTTACGATGGAAATCTAATTTTTATCACTAATAATTAAATTTTTATGATAAATTTTTTTATCACTAATAATTTAATAAATATATTAAATATTTTTTAAAAATTTATAAAATAAACTATTTGAGATGAAATATTTGCATCTTAAATAATTTCGTCACCAAAAAAATTATTTGCGATAAAAAAATTCTATCACAAATAATTTTTTTAAAAAATTAAATTTTAAAAAATAAATTATTTGAGATGGAAATAATCCATCATAAATAATTTTGTTGTAAAAAATAATTATTTATAATAAAAAATTCGATCGCAAATAATTTTAAAAAGGATTTTTAAATTTTAAAAAAATAAATTATTTATGATAGTAATAATCCATCGTAAATAATTTCATCACTAATTATAATATAATATTTTTTTAAAAAAATTATAAATATAATTATAAAAATTATTGGTGATGGAATTGATTCTAATATCAGATGATAATATTATGATCGTTCTAGCTTGATAGTATCAGAATCCTGTAGGAATCGATGCTATCAGGATACCTCGGAATAGGATACTTTGGATTAAGATACCTTGGATCAGGTGCTATTTTCATGGTTGCTGATCCAAATATCGAGCTGAAGTACATAAGACTGAACTATTTACATCCAGTCTGATGTGCAACCCATCTAGCACGTGAGCTTCCTTCGTTATCTCGATTAGTCAATTTTTGGTTGCTATGACATCTGCATCATCCTCTCCTGGCTGGAAAGAACTCATCCTAGAGTTGAAAACCTCCTTTAAATAAGAGCGATGCATCAAAAGATTGATGCTAGTCTTTGGATCCCACTTAGGTAGATCTCCAATCTTCGTCGATGCCAAAGTAATCTTCTGACGATCCTTCCAGAAAGTATAGGTATTCTATTAACCATCATAGGAAACTTTGCGATCGTATTACCATGGCCTTCCCAGAAGTAGATGGCATGCATCCATGGCAACAATGTCACACCAAACTTCGTCAAAGTACTTCTAACCGATTGAAAATGAAACTAGGTAGCGACTATTGACAACCACCTCATTCCCTTTTTGAAACCATGATAGCTTGTATGGCTCGGGATGCTTTTCGATGGTCAGATTCAGTTTGGAAATGATCTCTCAAGAGATGATATTCTTGCAGCTACCTCCATCGATGATGACGTTGCAAACTTTTTTTTTTATAGTGCAGCAAGTATGGAAGATGTTGGTCTACTTCCAATCCTTTTTCTCCTCTATTTTTGCTATGAGTAGGCCCTTTCGAACAACTAGAGCCTCTCATTTATCTCCAAATAGCACGGAATCATCCTCCTCCTCACCTGCTTCATCATAAGTAGGCTCTGGATCCTCGTCGGAAGATTTTTCTTTTTTAATCAACAACTGCTTCCTAGGACATCCAGCAAGTTTGGGACACTCGTTTCGGATATGCCCGATCTCACCACAATTGTAACATCTCAGTGTAGAAGATCTAGTTTGGACTGGTCTCGAGGCCCTTGTATCAGAAGCACGGATAGGAGGGGCAGGGGCATGGTTATGCCGCACATCCCTTTGGCTGTCAACTGTCGAAGCTCGATTGCTTCACAGGGGAGGTTTGGGTTAGGGTAAAGATCTTCTTTGCAACTGATCCTCAATCACAACAGCCCTATGGTATGCCTCCTTGACTGTCTATATAGTGTGAAGTCTCAGGGTGTCTTGGATCTACTGTCAGAGACCTCTAAGATATCACGCGACCATCTGCTCCTCACTTTCCGTCAAATCATTTCGTGCCACCAGCTGATAGAACTCCTCCATGTACTCATCTATGGATTTGGGGCCTTGCCGAAGATTCTACAGGTGCGATACAAGGTTTGGGTGTAGTTGAACGATAGGAATTGCTCCCTCAATATCTTCTTCATCTTCCCCTAATTTTGAATTTTTGATTTGCCTCTGCGCTCTTGAGTTTTCTTCAATTGTTGCCACTAAGCAGAAGCACGATCAGTTAATTTAAGGACGGCAAGCTTTATCTTCTTATTATTAAAAAACTCTTTGTATCTAAAGATATGATCGATTTGATCCAGCCAATCAAGGAACACCTTCATTTGTAGACTGCCTGAATATTTCGCTAAATCTACTTTGATAGAGTCAAACCAATGGGTTGATTGCTTGAACAATTCTCCATGACCCTCTTGTCGGTGTGTGGAAAGACCCCCAATGAAAGAGATTTTTGAGATCTGAAAATTTTTCTTCAAATCTGTGATCGTCAGGTTCCACCTTGGATCTTGCATCCCAGACTTCTAATTGCATAAGATGCACAGTCAGATCTGTCACTTGTCTCCTCAAATCTTCGTACTTCAACATCAAATCCTGTTTCCATTGCATGATTTCTTCATGAGCTGCTGATTGATTCGTAGGTTAGTTCTTCTTGCGACCACCACCCGCCATCTGAACTGCAGAAAAGAATCAGCATTCATGGATCTGAAGGGTTCTGATACCAACTGACGCAGTCTTTAGCACGGCGATCATTGGGGAAGCAAGATGGAAGGCACATGAAATAATGAAAGACGGAGAAAAGAAGAAGGCACTCTCTTCTCATGAGTTTTAATTCAATAATCTTCCAACAAAAATTGATTACAATGATGGTCAAGGGCCTTATTTATAGTGTAAAAGTCCTAAGTTAATTAAAAAAAATTGAAAAGATATAAAATATGAAATAAATCAAAAACAGACCTATGTCAGATTAGGATTCTTACGCACTCCTGTAGGCCTGTCAAATGATTGAATTAGGCTTCAAAATTTACAGTGGCAGTAAAGTAGCCAATCTTGTAAAGCTTGAAAAGAGCTTTCCAAAATAGGGTTAACTTAAGGATTTTGACATCGAATGATAAAGTTATGGCCGTTCTAGCTCGACAGTGTCAGAATTCTGCAAGAATCGGTGCTATCAGGATATCCCGGATCAAGATACCTTAGATTAGGATACCCCATATTAGGATACCTCAGATCAGGTGCTATTTTCGTAGTTGCCGACCCAAATATCGAGCTAAAATACATAGGGCTGAACTATTTGTATCCAATTTGATGTACAGCCCATCTGGCACGTGAGCTTCCTTCGTTATCTTGATTGTTATGACATCTGCGTCAGTAGTCAAGTCAGGAGATCGAGTCGAAAGGAGGAGTAAGGCAAAGATGTCTTGGTCTATGATAGCCTCGAGGGTGTCACTCGTTCGCAGCTTCTCCCAGGTGGCAGTGGAGGAGGAGGAGAGGGGACAAGGGCATCCATCTTGGCCTGGGAGATAGTGTATTTTGGCTGATTTTCTCGATACGGGAGTAGGCCAAGTGGTTAAGGCCATGCAAGCTGAGATGGCTGTTCTCCCACGTTTGCTTTGCCACCTTATTGTCCGAGATAATATAAGTGTAAGGATAATATAACAGCATGTAGGGAGAATATAACCATGTGCAAGAACTAGTATAAATGTAAATGTGTGCAAATTCTGTACATGTAAGATAAGAAATTAAATTATAATGGTCAAAGAATTGCATCTTAAAGTCCTATCAAAGAAAGAATCTGTTGATAAGGTGTGCTTTGATATATTAGTTGTGAAGAGTATAGTGAATCCAAGTGCTCTTTTCCCCTTCTCCTTCTCTATTTTTCTAATTGCTGATTTGTTTTCAAGATTTTGTAATTTTAAGAATTTTTATATTTTGACTATGATTGGTGTAATTGTTATGCTTCAATGTTATGCTACCCTTCTTCCATTGGCCTATAAACCCCAAGTGCCTGTGAGCCACCAAAACCGTTATCATGGTCAAGGGCATTTTATGTAAACGAAAATGTATATTGTAAGACTGAATTTGTGATCTCGAGGCATGTATAATCCCTATCCTTAAGATGATTATTGCCCTTACTATAAATAGTTTGTCGCGGAATTTTTAATATTGCAATTCATCTTTAGGATGCAACAAGATCATCAGAAATCTACAGGTGATAAAACTGAAGATTTCTCCTTTTTGAACTTCGAATGAAATTTGATTGTAAGCAAAAGAAGAATAGAGAGAAGAGAAAACTTCGAATTTTTTTACGTTTGATGGAAGGTCACAAATGTACTTATATAGAAGACTTGTCTACCAACATGCACGGCTCTTTGAAAAATCATCTTAAAAAAGATACGATTTTTCTTTTGAAAAATCATGACGGTGGAAAACTAACAGCCATTAGCCACAATTTATTTTTTTTTTTTTTTAAAATAAAATAAATCAATAATGTAAATGTATGTCTTTAATTCCATCATGCAGCCCCGTGTGCCCTAAGTGTCCAAGTGCCAATCTATATGATTATATAAATATGCAATCAATCATCCCCTTCAAATTTTAGAGGTTCCCTCTAAAACATTTTAAATAAGTAAAGTGAGTTCTTACTTTTAAACCAAAGGAAAGTTTTATAACCTTTTAATGTGAGATAAAAGAGCATAAGCTCTTTCTACATCTCTCATCTCTATACTTATACTCACTTTTCCTTTAATGCACGATCTACATCCGTAAATTCTAACATTTTAATCAAAACATGTTCCATGACTATCACATAATTCAATCTTGCGAGCTCAAGTAAATAGAGATGGATGACAGAATGTTATTGAATCATTTAATAAACTTAAGGGATTAATTAATTTTTTATAATAACAAGGTGATAAGTAAAAAATGTTTTAAACTTGAGATGGTGTTTTGATATTTTTTTTTGCCTTAATATGTATATATTAAATTCCTCAATCTGCCTATCTCCATGATTTAATTTGACAAATTTGGAGAAAAAAACTGGCTAGCAAATTTTTGTGAGATGTATGGTGGAAGCATAAGGCTTGAGTTGAATCTTACTGATTTAAATAGAAGTCTTATACGATAATTTTATATACATTGTTGGAAGAAATTAGAAAAGGTACTACCCTATTTTTCATCTAATTCTTCTTGTAACTAGAACAAAAAATTGATTTAGATTTGGCTACCTGAACTTCATTAATATAAATAGAAAATACATATATGTATTAGTTTTATCATTTTTAATGGAAGTAAATGGCTTAGAACCCCACTTTTTTGAAAATTCTTGCTATTCTCTATTATTTTATTGAGATTTAAATTAAGAAAAATTCTTTCTTCCACTTGATCTGATCATTTTGTGATTATATATAATTTTATTAATATGCATCCAAATTTATGATAGGTACATTTCTCTTGTTTCTTTCCATCAATATAAACAAAATTGTTTATAAATAAGTTACGGTTCAGGATTTTTTTTTTTTGATTTTTTGATGATTAGATGCAAAATGTTTTGCTAGTGTGGACCTGCCAACAGAGAGATTGACAGACAACATTATATAGTCATGACTTAATATTAGAACAGATTCTGCGAAATACGAATCTCTTCATGTAAGATTTTAACCATATAGGGTCTAAATAAACATATATTATTTTTTTAAACTCCAGTATATATATACTATGCATCATCTCATGTCTAAAGAAAAATAAAGAAAAAGAACTAAATAACATCGTTATAAACATTCACTAGATGCGTGCTCATGACTCAAGAGCTATGAAAATTTTCATTGGAAAAATAGTTTTCACTTAAGAAAAAAACCCAAACTAAAGGTCCAAATTGGGTGGATTTGGTTGGGTTTTGAGAGCCAACGGCCCCAACTAAAAGAATCCAATCCAACTTATTTGAATCTTCAGTTTTCCATTTGAAAACCTGTTAATTCATCTGAAAAATGCAAAAAAATAAAAATCCTAATCTAACCCAACTTAAAATTTTCAACCCATTCATCATTTGCAGGGTATCAGATTAGATCAGGTTAATTCAATCAGGATTAAAGTAAATGATGTCGGAAGCTTGGCTATATAAATATGAGTTAAGAGTTTAGTTTTGTTGATATTTTAAACCCTATAAGGAACAGCATTTAGGCTTGATTTGGGTTAAGTTAAATTAGATGCCCTATTATGGACCATTCGAATTGGGTTCAGGTCCGATCGAGTCATCCAATCTTTAAAACCTATCATATTTGAAGCTGACTTGATTTTTTTAAAGACAAGTCTAAGCTAACAAATTTTTCATCAACGCTATCCAACCCAAACCAATTTTATTCAGAAAAACATCATCATGTGAAAAGAAACCAATTCTAATTCTAATTCTAATAATCACTTCCCAAGTCAAATAGCAAACGCTGATAATTTCAAATTGGCCACTTCATATACAAACCGTCCGATCAATGTTCCTTTTCAAGGATCGATCTTCTGCTTCCATCCAGCCGTTCAGTTTCTATTTCCCTCTCAAAATTTCCATCCGTCAAATAAGATCGCAAAGAAAAAGACAACCTAAAGACGGGAGGGGGAGGGCGAAGAGAATTTTCCCCTCCAGTTTCGTGGCGGCCAGACCTCTTCTCCAAGCCCCCAGCCCACCGCCGCTCTTCTCCCCCAACCCTCTTCTTATCTTTCCAGTTAAACTCCCCTCTTCTCTTCCATCTCTTTTTTTTCTCTCTCTGCCGCCGCCGCCGCCGCCGCCGCCGCCGCCATGAAGGGACCGGGGCTCTTCTCCGACATTGGGAAGAAGGCCAAAGGTCTCAATCTCTCTTACCTCGGATTCATCCCCAAATCAGTGTCTTTTATTTCTTGGGTTTTCGGTCTTTTTTGCCTTTTTTTTTTTTTTCTGATCTTGTTCTCGTGGTATTTAGATGTGCTGACAAAGGACTACAGCTGTGACCAAAAGCTAACCATCTCGACCAACAGCGCATCTGGAGTGGTAACATCACAGATACTATTTTTCATTTCTTAAAAGAAATTTTAATCTCCGATTTCTAGTTTTATTTTCTGTTCTCGGTTCTGTGAAGGATTTGATTGGTCTCAAGGGATATTTCTACTGTTTCTATGTTTCGGATTGATGTCTTTTTATGTTGTGAAATGCTAGGGTTATTGATATATTAAATCGTGTGACGCGATTTTCTGATTACTTTGTGGAAGATTTTAGTGTTGATCTGATCTTTGAGTTAGGTTTTCTCTTGTTAATAACTCTTACAGCTAAGTTGGTCAATATTAGAAGTTTGCCTAGTAATTTTTTTCCTTCTTTTTGATGTCTTTTTTTTTTTCTTTTGCCTGTAAGTTGAAAAGAAAGTATAACTTATGTTGCATTCTTTTATGGTCAGATTGCAGAAGTGTTCTTTTTTGCTAATGTTGTATTACTCACTTTGTGAAATATATATTCATAGTTGTTGTTTGCATACTTGAATCGGCAGTTGTTTTGTTTAACTGTTGTAATTACTGGATCATTTTACAGGATTTACATGTGCCTGGTTCTACGAGAAAGTGCTAATGAGTTTTATTATTGTTTTCTTGTTGTTGTTCGGCCATTCTATCAGTTGGATCTGTACATAACCCATAAATCCTTTCCTCTGCTTTCCCCTATTGGGTGTACGAGGATTTCCCCCTTATTCTGTCTTGATCAGAAAGAGTGATTGTTTTGTTTAGAATTTCCCCTTTGTTTTGTTTAGAATTTCCATTCCGTGATATTCTGGATCATTCTTTCAGCCTCTATATATTTTCTAAACGGGCCCATTTAATTCTTCATTTTCTCTTTCATTTCTTATGTGCATGCATTTGTATGTAATAATTTAACTTTGACTGGGATCTTGGCCATCCAATTTGCGACTCTTTTTCTAAAAAGAAGAAAATAATTGATAGCTATGTGATAGCCTGTTTTTTGGTCTAAATGTCATGACTAGTTCTGGTAAAATATCCCAGGGAATCATCAAATCCAATCTGTGGTCGGTGTGACCTTTTTATCAATATCACATCTTTTAATCTATGCTGAAGATCTTAGTCTCCCATTTTCTGTTGCATGGACATAGCTTACTGTTATTGTTAGGTTGTCCAATCTATCTGTTTAAGGACCAATACCTTGTCATGCAATGGCTTGAAGCCAAATAGGAGTCCTGGAGGAGCTGGGGCAATATTTCTGGTGTGTGAAAAAAAAAAAAAAGAAGGGTGAAGGTGGGAGGTGTGAGAATTTCAAAGTTATGGGAACATCTTTAGGTCAACCTAGTTGAGTAGGAGGAGCCACATGACTAAGTTTGAAAGTTGATGCAGAAGGTGAATGCCTTTCTTGGATGTTATTGGAGAATTGCAAAGGATGAAGGCTTGAGTTCAAATATGTGTCTCTTAGAGGGACCAAGGATATCATCTAAGTCATCTTTGATGAATGTGTTTCGACCAAAAACTTTTTTTTTTCATTTGAATAATAAGGGCAAGGGAATCTAGTTTTAATTCCCTTGACCATTCAAATTATCTCTATTTAAATTCAGAGGCATGAGAGCAAGTTCTGGTCTCTAAGAGGGATGAGCTGTCTGAGAGGTATAGGAACATATGAGGTGCAATGTTGGAACTGATTTTTAATTCACAACTTTGAAGGATGGAGTTAGAAAGTGTGCAAAGAGGAAAATTGGAAGTTATAATAGTGGGTTTGCCAACAATGCAGTTCATGACTAATGCTCTATGTTTTTAATTTTTATGGTGATTCACCATTTATTATGATTTAAGCAGTCAGGATCCTACTGGAAACAGCTGCTTTCACCCATAGATACAGGGGGCAAGTATGGTAAAAAGCTGGAAGTGGAAGGGTATTATCATATTATTTGGTCTCTCTTTGTGCAATGGCAAAGCAATGATAACCACTTCTCTCTTTCACCACATCCCCTCTGGGCAGTGCAACAAGGTAGATGGATCCCAACAAGGATGTTGGTCTCACAAAAATGGGGGAGGGTGGCATAGGTGGTGGGGGCCAGAGCAAGGTGGTGCAAATGGTGCGTAGGGGCATGGTGGGAGGGAAACTGGTATATTTTTGTTGCTGGTGGCCATCAGTGAATAAGATGTTGCAGGAATATTGACATGGAGGATAAAAGTGGATGGAGATGGAGGAAGATCTGTTAGACTGTTCCTTTATTGAATTGGGATGCTGATCTATTTAGATTGGATGGTCCATTCCTTTGATTTTTCCCAAAAGAGAGATAAGAAAAGGAACCTGTTGTCAACTAGTTGCCTACCACTCTCCTATACTGCCCTTCATTAGCCGATGGTTGAGATTGATTTTGCCAATCTTATAAAATTAAATAAAGATGCACTGTAGCAAAATGTAATGATAGTTGTCTGTTCAAGGGCTAATTACAAAAAGGTTGGAAAGTGAAAAGCTTAGCTTCTCAGTTGGTTGTAAAAAAATTAAGAGCAGCTTATCATGTTGGATGGTAGATGCATATATTGTTTTATGAACTTGTGGATGGTTGTGGCATGCAAAATAATCATATGTCTGTGTGATGCTATTCCACTAGGATTTTTTGTTGGTTACTTGAAGGAAAAAGATAACTAAAGTTTTGCATCACTTGATTTGACTGATTTGAGGAGAGAGTTCTAAGTTGCCAGAAAATTGAACTTTTGGAATTACACTGGATTATGTTGGCTTGGACAACATTGAACTATTTGGTAGATATAATTTGTGGGGAAGGTAAAGCATTGCAATTAATGCATCTGATTGATGGTTTCTTCATAGTTAAGTTGGTAGAAATGAGATTATACATTATCAACCAGCACAATCTAGTGGCTATTTACCGAAGACTTATTCAAGATGGGGTTAGGTTGTCAGGTTAAGGTTGTCAATTCAACTTGGATATATGTTTGCGATTTATTATGTAGATCAATATAGATGGTAGATAATCCAATGCAAATTTTATTCAAAATAAGTCATGTTTTGGTGGTTTTCTAGAGTTCCCTTTTTGAGGCATTGCTTAGGATGGTGAACTGGGGGGGATTATGAGGGTGAACTTCTTCTTGTATTTGATGAACTACTAGAAAGGTGCCTTCAAATGAAACAGAGGCTAAATGCTTACTGCATAAATCCTATGGTTACCAAATGTATTTTGGAGGCATACTCAGTGGGAATAATGCAAGATATCTACCATTATATTCTGTCATTTGAAATATATTCTTCATTTCATTCATGACTGAGTGCGCAAAGATTGATTACTTATTGGTATTTTCTTTTTCCTTTTTATATTTTCATATCATGACCATCTTTTTTTGTGGATTCATTGCTTACATATCCTATTTCCTGTTTGTTTATCTTTCGAGTTATAAAGATGGATTTTACTATAGCTATGGGTTACAGATTTGCAATTTTTATGCATTACTATCAAAAATCTACGTGAAAAGCCAGTTTTTGGAAGACGAGATCTGAAACTTGGCTTTTGGTTGTGAATGATCCATTGTTTTGAGGGGTTGGAAGGTTAATATTATTGTGGAAAGAAGAAAGTTTTCGTTCTTATTTTTTTTTGGATCGTAGGCGTGATGGATTTTATTATGGTTAGTATTGTCTAAGATTGTTCTTCTACTCTTTTAAGTCTGATTTAAGAAAAGCTTTGCTTAAAGTTTATAGATTGGCCTTGAAAATTGCCTCAATTTTGTTATCGCTTCCTTTTTTTATTTGTTTTATTTAAAAAATACTTATCTTCAGTTGATGCATAATGCATATTCTTATTTATTGACATCGGTGTTTCTAAATGGACTAATTTTTTTCAGTGAAATAAAATTAAAAAATTAGCATGATGCATAAATTTTTGTTCGGTTGGAAGGGAGATTAGATGACATAAAAATTGTCATTGAATCGTCACAAGGAGATTTGGGGTTTAGATAACTAATCTATAATTTTGGGTTTTAGATAACTTTTAATAATTAAGTTCTTTTAAATATCTTTACTGTTGTATTTCCCCCATCCATCGCTTTTTATTATATTAGATCGTACATTATGATATTAAGCAAGTCTCCGTTTGAGGCTTGAAGAAAGATTTTGTGAAGATCAACTTATTATGATACAATATTAGCATTGGTGAATTTCTAGGAAAAGTAATGAAGTTTGACCATTGATGCATGTAGTAAATATTGCTATCACCTAAAGTATATAAAGGTCAATTCTCTTGGTGTAGCTTCCTTTTTTTTTGGAAGTGAGCTGCTATTCGGCTAGCTGCTTTAGCTGTTTTATTTGCAAGTTCCCAATTCATTTGTTTGCCAAGAGTATAGTATTCTACCATAGCTTTCTGCTTGGAACTATTGATGATATCTTTTCACGAACTACAGATTTTTTTTTTTTTGACTTTCTTGAGAGATGCTTTTCCTCAATCACTTAGGACTTGTCAACCTTGTTGAATTTATGACAATCTTATAAAAAATTCAAATTTTGTGAATCTATTTCAAATCTTTTTAATTTTCCTTTGCCTATTCATCTAGCTTATAATGTTTTACATCTCTATTGCTCAAGCGTTGTGAGCACCAGTTTTTTCAAATTCTTGGTATTTTGCTAAATAGTGGACCTTTACTCTTGTCAAACTAAGTGCATTATATACATTTAAGATTGGAAGACTTGTTATAGATACCTGGGTATGCTTCACTACCATTGCATCATGATGCCAACATATAAAAGCATCATTGCATATGGCATTTGTCCTTTTCTCTTGTTTTGACCTTTTTTCTTTGTGAAGCACCATATCTCTTTGTAAACATGTCAAGATATATTTCTAATTTTCAATTTGCGTGCATTCTAATGTACTGTGGAGTGGTAGTAATGTTGTAATTGCTTTTACTTTATGTTTTTCTCCTAGAAATATCATGGACTTTTTAACCACTTGCAGGTCAAGTGCTTGACCATCTTAATCTAACTATATGAACCATACAAAAGCAAATGCTTGAGATGCAGTTTGTAAATACTTGGCCTTCTGTGTTCTAGAGTGAATTTGCTTGAGATGCAGTTTGTAATACTTGGTCTTCTGTGTTCTAGAGTGCCATATTAATTGTACCTGCTTGCAGAACTATACTTTCTACTAAATTGAAAAAAAAAATCTTTTGAACTTTTCTCCCATTTGTCTTCAAAAATTTGGTAAAAGCTAAAAATGGAATTTCAAAACTAGTTCAAGATGATGGTTAAGCTGGATGTAGTCTTCAAACAGACTCGATATGGGTATTGTTAATAATGTTAATATATTGGTTAACTGTCAATATTAGGTATTAAGTACTAAGCACTAATTAGTTGTTATTATTTATATGGTCATTTTATCTGAAAATTTATATTGTTATCATCATTATTATGTATAATGTATTTTATTTTGTTTTAAAATAAAATGCACCTGTATGTGGTCATTTGATAATTGTCAGTATTAGGTACCAAGTACTAAGCACTAATTAGTTGTCATTATTCATATGGTCATTTTATCCAAAAAATATACATTGTTATCATCATTGTTATTTATGATATATTTATTTTGTTTAAAATAAAATGCACCTGTATATGTGGCCGGCATATCGAATGTGCACTTTCTTGTCCCTTGATTGACATGCCATCTTTTAAAGCACCGACACTTGCCATGCTGGCATGCCCCCTGTTAGTGGCACTTAAATCCTTGAACCTAGTTATATTTGGAGAACTCTTTTGCATAATCAATTTGTTAATGTAACACAAGAATTCACCATGCCTTTCTTGAGCATGTGCTGATATTAAGTTTTTATGATAAAAAAGTATGATAGAAGAAGGTATGGATCCCCATATGAAGGTGATTGGGTGATGTAAATCTGAAAAGGAAGAAGGGAACAGAGAAGACAACTTGGCAATGGTGGTGAGCAGAAAAACATGAGCCATGAATATTGTAGGATGATGTAATCCTGTGATCCCATCGAAGCTTAATATTTTATAGCAGCATGCCTGGTGTTACAAAATGCTTGGCCGGTATCTGTTTATCAATCCTGACCTATGAATATTACTGTATTTGGCTAGTGTTTTAAGCATTCTGCAAATCTCCATCTAGATGGTTTCTGCAAGACCTGAAAATTCTTATTGAGTTTGAATGGATTTCTTACTTTTCCAGATACAATGCCTTGAAACTCAGAAGTAAATTCATAATGAAGTTTATGGGACACCACCTCCTTTTCTGCATATTATCTGCACCCTATTAATTGATGCACGCGCTAAGATTTGAGCTTGCTTGTCTGTATGAAAGCCTGAACGTGAAATAATCTTAGTGGATTCCATACCTTCATTTCTATGCACAGTTGTGTTCTACGACATGCAAATAATTCGTATGGAAAAGTGACATTGCATAATTTTGTTTGGTTATGTGCCTCTAAGTGCATGCATCCTCTTCTTCATTATTAAGCTCAATCCCAAAATGAGAGGAGAAAAGCCTATCCAATTTTCTTTCCATCTCTCTAAGAATGGTCGCATACCCCTTCAGCCCATTCCATGACCCACTAGTGTCTGATTTTGGATTGAAGTGATGCAAATGTACTGCTCCATATTATTTAACCTCTACTCTGCTCAAATCTCCAAAGGTACCTTCCTGAAAAGGCCCCCTTTTTATTATTTGACCTCTTGATTACTTATCTTTCTTTATCATTAAGTTTGTGGGCACAACTCATATCTGATCTTCAGGCTCTGTCTTGCCTTATCTCTACTTCCAGCCTTAAAAGAGATCACTTTTGACATGCTGCTTCTTCATCAAGACATATATTGGATCCTTGAAGATTGACAAAAGACACAGCCATGGTTCTGTTGCATAATGCTCAACATCAGACATCTGCAATTAATAATACATTCTACAACTATTATAGATTTGACTTTTGACTAACTCACCCTCCCCCCACACACCCAACCCCCAACCCACCAAAAAAAAAAAAGAAGAAGAATGCCAAGTTTTCTGTTTGTTGAAGAGAAAAGCGCCTTGTGTAGCACAATGGAAGTATACTATTAATTGGAATACGGGATGAGTAATCGTAATACTTTTGGCCATATAGTCTTTCTTGATACCCTGGGCTTCACATCCTCTTCAAAAATGTTCATTATTTTGTATTTACTTTTGGACCTCTGCTGTCCCTCCAAAACTGTATTTCTTCGGCAGGAGATGCTGATGTCTCATTCATCTTTTATTCTTCCGAAATTTCTATAGCCCTTTTCACCCTTCCCTTTAATTGGGATCTTGATATCCCTGTGGATGTCAGGTGATCTTTCAGATGGCTTTTTGACATCTGTTTTCAAATACCTAAATTCTTCAGCTTCTTGAAGATATTTTAGATTTGTGATCTGACAGAATCTTAAGGATGAACTTAGATAATTTGTTGATAGGTTCTGCTATGTTCAGAACGACAGGCTAGATTGAAAGTTATCCAAAATCTAAAGTTCAGGACAATAATTCATCAGAAAAGTAGAAGAAAAAGAAAACTGAGGATGATGGCACAATTGGAGCAGATTATCATCACTATGAAACTTACAACTGAATGAGGCTTAAAATTTGCTTGAATTAGTGTATTACTATTGGCAGTTTCATTTATTTGAACTTCACATTTGTTAAATTAAATGTAGCTTTGCATGTTTGATTGTATCATTTAACATATCGAAAATGGTCTGAAAAGAATATAGAATTCATGTGTATTTTCCCATGAGTTCTGTGCATGTTGTTGGTGTATGATACTTTCTATCACAGCTTGTCTGGTTTGGTCGAATGCTCTTGTTCTCATTTATTTGCTCACTGCATTCTTCATTTTGTGCAGCTTGTCTACCATGCTCACCATTATTGGTCTTTCTATTCATCTTTTCTATTCCAGTGGTGGTCATGATCTTAATTAGTTTTGACATCAGTCTCCTTATCCGAACTTCTTTTGCAAAAGTCAGACTTATTATTGTGTAGCGTATGTTACTTTCAAAATAATCTTCAGCTTTACATTTGATTTATGCTTGCATTGGTTACTATCTTTACATTGTTTCAAATTGCTGATGGTTGACAGAATGAAAATGCTGGGATGTTTGTGTTCGTGTGTGTGTGTGTGTGTGTGCGCGCGCGCGCGCGAGCTAACACCTTTTTAACAGATTTTTGTATTTGCTATGTTTTCCTGATGATAACAATGTAATTTTCCTTTGGCTTTTGTTGCTATTCTTGTGACATAGTTAATAAATAACTATTCATTTGTTGGTAGTTGTTAATTATTGGCAGATTGATATTATCACAATTTTCTCATTTATTTGGTGGTTTTGTTATCTGGTTTGTGGTGTCCATGTAGTTTCTCCCTATAAATATGTCTAGTAGGAAAGTGATACCTAATTTTTCTGGTTATTTTCAGGGCCTTACTTCTGCTGCAGTGAAGAAAGGGGGCCTTTATTCTTTTGACATTGGTACACAATACAAGTACAAGAACACCCTTATCAATGTTAAAGTCGACACAGATTCAAATGTTTGTTGCTGCGACCTGTCCTTCTTATGGCTATCTGAACTATAAATTGTTCAACAATATAAGGGAGTGCTTTTTTCAATGTGTACCAGGTCTCAACAACTCTGACCATGTTAGAGATCTTGCCCTCTATGAAAACAATTGCTTCTTTTAAGCTGCCAGATTACAATTCTGGGAAGGTAATGACTGTTCCAAGCTTAGAAGAATTGTCACAAAGCTAATAGTTGGCTACTAAAAGACATATTACCTTTCTTCCAGCTGGAGATTCAATATTTCCATCACCATGCAAGTTTTACCACAGCTGTGGCCTTGAAGCAATCATCTGTTGTTGACCTCTCCGGGACAGTAGGTGCCCATGGCATTGCTTTTGGTGCAGAGGCTGGTTTTGACACATCTTCAGGAAGTTTTACCAAGTACAGTGCTGGAATAAGCTTGGGAAAACCTGATTATAATGCTTCCATAATTCTGTAAGTTTTTAGTCTATTATCACATTCTCTAGCATTAACATCATCCCATACAAGGGGTTGATATAGAAGCTAATCTTTTTTTCTTTTTGGTAATTTCGTGACAATTTTTTACTAGGGCGGACAAGGGAGATGCACTCCGTGCTTCATATGTGTACCATTTGGATGAGAGTCAGAAAAATGCTGTGGTTGGAGAAATTACCAGAAGGTTCTCTACCAATGAAAACACATTCACTGTTGGAGGGCAATATGCTCTTGATCCCCTAACTACTGTGAAGTCGAGGCTGAACAACTCTGGGAAGCTTGCAGCACTTCTACAGCATGAGCTGAAGTCCAAGTCGATTCTGACCATCTCTGGTGAGTTTGACACCAAGGCCTTGGATAGAACTCCCAAGTTTGGTCTGGCACTTGCTCTCAAGCCATGACTTATTTGTGGGTAGAGGGTGAAACTTGAATTTTTTGGTTGGGTCCAGAAGTTATGGCTAATAAAATTGTATCACAGAGATTCTTTTGTTGAAATTTTGAATCACTGTGGATGATTTGGTTTATGCCTTTATTCACTATTTCCCTTTTATTCTTGGATGTAACTTGACCTGTGGTAGATTTGCAAGCTGCCCTTATTAGACTGGGAGAAATTACCACAGTAGTTCCTGTCTTGCCGAATTTGCACTTGAGAATGATATGGTTTTAACTTTGCTTCTCTTGGCTTTGAACTATGCGAACAGCTCACAGAATTCTATTGATGGTACCATGGGATTTTCTCTGAATGGACCGACAGGCAAAGCATGATGGAGATTTGTTTTCTTTAACCCTTGAGTCTTCTCGTGTCTAGTACAAGGAAGCATTTCTGGATCTGGCCCTTGGTTTACTGCCAACAGTAATGTGTTCATCCCTTGGGGTGAGTTAAAAGCTACTTTTATAAATTGAAGAAAGCTGTGCTTTGCTGGGTTTGTGTGTGATGTTTTGTTCTGCAGACCTTTGTTTTACCGAGTCTAACGAAACATTGACAGCACTGTAATGTAGCAAATAGAGCTCCTTAGATTGTAGGAATATGTTTTTTGTAAAGATTGGTTAGTTATATCTCCAAACAACGTTCATGTAGTTTTGCCTTGCTAGAGTTTATCATCCTGCCTGTTCAAATGAGCTTTTTATCTACCCTGGGAAGTTCTGTATCATTCAGCTATGAATAATGGCTTCTCTGTTGGGCTGTGTTACAGGAGTATATCCATCTGGAGAATCCAATGGCTCGAGATGAAAAAGAGCAACCACTCGAGATGAAAAAGAGCAACCATTCCAAGTCGATGATATAAATAGAGAGAACAAAGCTGTCTTGGTGTACGTTGAATGCTTCACAGATGAAAAGGATCCTGAGAATAAAGAGAGAATGTCGCCCGAACATACGCACTGCCAAGGTTTCAGATCGCTCAGGTGGCTGCTGATAACTGATGCACTTCTACTGATAGAAGTTATTTCTCCACCCCAACGCTCACGAAGACCTTTCGAACAATAGCTGCCGTTACTAATCATTATACTGGCAATTAAGAGAAAACAAAAGGAAAGAAGCCGTCATCAGAATCGCTGTTCACCACCTTAATTGTATTAGTACACAATTACTACCTCTTTGTTGGGAGCCCCTGTAATCATTAGAACAGCTGCTACGATGTCATAAACATTCCGTGGATTACGTCTAAAACCCACACAATTAAACATCCATGACTCAAGATTTAGGGTCTGCTTGGTAACAAACGGAATCACTATCAGGTTGAAATGCTGTCAGAAGATTTTGGAATTTTTTTAAGGAAATAAAACAAAAGTCACACCATTGAAGGTTCCCCTTACAGCAGCAACAATCCTTGTCTCATTTATTCTGGCTAGTACAACCAAACTTTTGTTAAGGGCTGACGTAACTCAAATAGAACAGCAGAAGCACCTGTTTGCAACTATATTTTTATCGATAATAGCTCCCTCTTTGTCATCATGCTGCTCATCTTGTAGGCTGCAATGCAGGTCCAAGTCCTTGTTTCTTCACAGTCTCAGGATCACAGCCAACTCAAGAATAAAGAACAGCGTCATGTTCAGCTTAAAGTTTAACATGCTTCTATGCTTTATAAATGACATGGCTTAATAATCACTTTGAGCAGCAGGGATTTTGTGTCCAGCCAGTTGTGTTTGTCTGATAGGATTGACCTATAATATAAACAGGAATGTGAACTCATTAAAATAGCTACAAATGGCAAGGAAAAAATTTGGCCAGTAGTGCAATAACTAGATAGTGGTGTACGATATACTTGGTTCAAGTGATAACTGAGACTCTCTATATAGATCTAACAATGATGATTTGAGGGGCTCCGAAAGAAGGGGTACTTTTAATTCCTAGTGAAGTTGGAAATGGAGGGGAGGATCTAAGGTAACATTGATAGAAGTTGCAAGAAAGGATATGGAAGAGCTTGAAGTAATATCAAAGATGAATGAAGATCCATAAAACCAACCACTTGGGACAAGGCTTGATAGTCATGTTAAACCCTTGAGTCAATAAGGAAATAGAAGGATGACCAAATGCCCTGATTGGGCCTTTTCCCTTTTTCCTCTAGGAGATAGATCAAAACATATCATCGCTTGTATCAAGGAGGAACCTCCTTTTTATGGATTATTCAGTGGAGCAACGATGCTTTTCTTTCTATTATTCCGTTTTGTGTGATAGGGCACAGCTTATATTTGATTAGTTGTGGAACCTGGTATAATGGATACGGCCACATGACGTACACCTCATCTTGACTAGGAAACTGGAACAATCTTTTCTGTATTTGGGTGGGCATGTGCTTAGTCCCACATCAGGTGTAAGTTGGAGAGGTCTTGGATATTTAAGCAGAGCTAAGGATTCTAATTAATAACTTCTGGCTCACACTTTCTAGGTGACGTCCTGATCCATTATATTTTTTCTCCTCAATTTTGACCCTTGTCAAATTTGTTTGGAATTTGAGCAAGGAAATAAAAAAAAGGTTCAACTAGATAGGTGCTATTACTGCAGAATTTAAACCCCTTATAGACCAAAAAAAACCTTTTCCTTGCATATTTTTTAAATGAAATCCTTAAACATAATGAAGTCAAATACACATGCATAGGATTTTTCTTATTGAATCTATACCCTTAAATTAATTGGTAGTGAACTAACACAACTAGTTTCAAATCGTAGCTGAAAATCCATGAGCTCATTGATGTAGAGATGATAATCATATATATGATAGTAGGATTATTACTAGCTATTTGCTAAGCCATTTTAATATCCCATCATCTGATTGGAACCTAAACACAATTTTAATTTGATAAGATTCGATCCTAAACTGTTTAGTATAAGTCCATATATCCCACACTCATTTACTTAATACTAACAATCATATGATTAAGATCTGTCTGCTCATATGGTTAACTGGATCAATCACTCCCCTAATCATATTCCCATTGACATCTTTCTAAGACCAAGTAGGGAGTTACTGAAAATATGCTACCTTCTAGTTCAGCAATCATCTAATGCAACTGTGTGTCCCAACCAGAATGATGCAGGGCAAACTGGGGTTAGGACTCTGCATATGCACAAGAATGGACCCTTAAGAACCTAGGATTTATGAATAGTGAAAATATACTAGGGCATTTTCTTTTAAAGGGATTTGTAAGCCAAAATCTGTGTCATGATCACACATTTCTGCAATCATGCACAGATAAACAACAATTACAGTTAAATTAAAGAGTGGAGACAAGGGTAAAGGGTATTTCTAGGATTAATAGTGGATGGCAAGATTCCGCCAAGCTACCAATAAATCAATGCGACATTTGATGCTCTCAGCTTCGTTCATGTGAAAGTGACGACAGGTGTCAACAAGCGAGCAATCAAAGTATACACACACAATTTAATTCAGATCCAAGCATAGTTATTAACCAGAAAAAATAAACATTGTGTGTGTGTCCATGTTGTGTGCGTGTGCATGCGTGCATGCGCGTTGGTGTGTGCGTGCATGCATGTGTGAGTGTGTGCATATGTGTGGATGCGTGCGTGCATGTGTGCATGTGTGAGAATCAGAGCAAATAAGATGAAGAAGAAATAAAGAGCAGAATAAGAGAAGGGGAGGGAAGATAGCTGAACCTTGGTTTTGTTTCTTAGCTGAACCTTGGTTTCATATCTTCTTTCAATTAAATAGTCTTCGGTACAATCTCTTAAAAGAGAGGACTACAATTTTTATAGAGACTCAAAACCCTAATACCATTAAATCTTGACATTTCAATTAAAGGCAAATCAAGCCATCAGTTAGAACTTGAGAAAATTTAAAGGACTCAGAAGCCCCCAATAAGTTACCGCTACAGTACATGAACAGTTCCATGCTACCGTACTCATGAGTAGTACCAGCTACAGTCACTAGAGCAACTTGACATCAAAAGCAATTTAAACATAATTAAAGCCCTTCGATAAAACATGGACTGTAGGGATCTTTTGAAATCCCACATCACAGAAATACCAAAAAAGTTGGCCATGTATCAAACCTGCTCTATGTTGGTTGACACATGCAGGTTTTGTTTTCCAGCTAGAAGGAAATTCCAATATCCAACTAAAGCAATAGACATGATGGGCAGCAGATGTCATGATGATTATGAAGTTTCTCATGTATGAGCCTGCTGGCACACATATATTCCCTGCCTCTAGCTTGCAAGCTAGTTTTCCTCATTTTTCTTTGAGGCTGTAACCAGCATGTTTCTACTCCAGACAAACAATTCATACTTGCACAAAATATGGAAACTGTACTTAAGAGTACGGTTTTCTATCTCTTGAACTTTTACTCTCTATTCATGCCATCAACCTATAATTAGAATGTTATTCTCCATTTTATATGAGATAGAATATTTGTTCTGAAACTATTGTGGATGACCATCTCATTAACATATAAGGTCATTTGAAAAGTATAAGCTTCTATATGTCCCATCTCATCAAAGCGTTGATATGATACATACTTTCAAATTAACATACTGGCATTCATGGTATGGATCATTTTGTTCTGATCATAGAGCTTAGGTACCTAAATGTCAAATGTAAGTTGATTGACGCGGTTTCCTGATGAGCAAGACTAAAGTTTCACATATAGTATGGCCATAACCATGACCCTCACCAAGCTAACTTAGTTTTGCTTAATGCTATACCTGTCTTAAGTATTATTAACAAAGTTGAACATGGCACAAAATCTGACAACTACCATATAATGCCGTTATGTCCACCAATATAATTAAGACAAATATCAAGAAGATAAAAAATATAGACTATTGCATATAATGCAAAACATGCAACATCCATGTTAACCATGAAATATACTTATGATTCTTTTTATATTTCCTTTTTTCCTTGGCTATGTTAGGAGAACTTGCCTGCTTCTTATAGGTTTTTTAAACCAACAGTCAGTAGTCCACCTTCCTTCAAGGGATAAAGAGACAAAGGTCAATCAGATATGAACTTGTGGATGTTTGTTTTGTAGTTAGCAGCCCGAAACAACTCTTCACCTTCTTCTTAACTGCCTTGAGCAGACTTATTTGGCTTCATCTTAAGCAAATTCTACACATCAAAGGAAGGCCAGGTAGTCTAAGATCCTAGTGTTCTGAATGGATAAATAAATAAATTAGGCCAAGTTCAGAAAGGTGCTGTTTGCTGGGGAATTTGGAGAGAGAGAAAAATAGTAGAATCTTCACCAAGATATTAAAATCTGTGGAAAAGATAAGCCAGCTGGTAATGCTATCTCTGGAAGAACAGATCAAGGCACTTGCAATCAACAAAACAAGGAATTTCACATTCTTAACACACATGCACATACATGCACACACAAGTCCATACTTCTGGTTAGCATTTCTCTAGGAGGTGAGAAATTCCAGCTCCAAAAGAAACCTTAGCCACAAGGTCATCCAAAGCTGTTTAACCTTTACTATCTCTCATGATCTCAAGTTGAACATTTGCTATCTCTCACTGTCTCAATGAACTAGCTGGGAATTTCACATCCTTAACACACGCAAAAGTCCATGCTCCTGGTTGGCATTCTATTTGGGGTGGGGGGGTGGGGTGAGATACACCAGCTCCAAGAGCAACTTACCCACAACATCATCGAAAGTTTAAAATTTAGCCTCTGCTATCTCTTACCATCTCTATGAACTAGGCTTGGAATTTCACATCTTTAAGACACCCACACACAGAGAGGTCTATGCTTCTGGTTGATATTTCTCTAGGGGGTGACAAATTCCATCTCCAAAAGCGACCTTAACCACAAGGTCATCAAAAGTTTAAAGTTTAGGTTCAGTGCCCATACAGGCAACTTATTGGTGCGGTGTGGATTGGTATGATATGGCACCATGGTGATATATGGTACGTCTGTTGATGCTAGCACAGCAAAAGTAAGATATAGTATCATGTGTCAGTTCAACACAATACCAGAGGGGACATTAGGACCTGTACCTCACTAGTATGATACTGTACAGCAGGTATTGTATCTATCTTGATCCATCAAGTCATCTAATCTACCATTTTTGGTAATATACCATGATCCAATGTAAACAAGCTTTCTTTGACAACATCAGCTGTGGAATTATAAGGACTCGACATAAGAATGAAATCCATGATACTTATACATCTTAGACACAAGCTCCAAATAACATAGACAATGAGGAAAAGGAAGAAAAATACCTCAAGAAGATACTACCATGAATGTGCATTTGGATGTACAGAATAAACATGATCATAAGGAACTGTATTGACTTTGAGGTTTAAACCTTTTGCCCCATTTCATAAGAAGCTCCTCAATGCTAGCATCCATTCTAGTTCCTCTACCTCCCCACACCAACATATGAGCCAGGTCTCCCATTGACGAGCCATCGACTTCATGTACTACCTTGAAACCCATCCTTGTGTAGAACCGAACAAGCTGTCATTCAAAATCACCATGAAATAATCTCAAAATAGACAACCACTAATAGTCCTATAATGCTGCACACGCAGATGCAGAGCTAGGTGGCAAAATATCCCAGCAAGAAATTAATTTGCATGAGAAACCTCAGCAAGGAAAGGTAAAATTTGACTTCTTTCATTCTAATATATAGGACTCCTTATATCATCCACTCTAATAAGCTTTTATGCATTTCCTAACTGACCTTGAATGTTTCTTCGCAGGCTTGTGACTTGCCTAAAATTTGCTTTCACCAGGGTTTTGTCAACAATTTATCAATGTTTGACATTAGCCTGATAGGCCATGTACAAGGTGCCCAATTCTTCCATACAGCTTTCTTGACCTGGTGATGACGATGATGCATTTCCAACTTTCTTATCTACATGTTTACATTGTACCATTATGCTATTTTTTCCCCTTCAATGTGTAACTGTAACACCTTAATAATAAAATTCCTTGAGCTCAATGATAAGTTAGTGACCTAAATCAACTAGCATACATTATAATACTATAACAAGAAAAAAACACAAGCATATCAATATCAATATAGTGACAAACGCTGTTAATGCATTGCATAAACTAGTTGGCTTATTTCTCGTTCAAGTTCTTCGACTTGAGTTATGTAATGCCTAGTTGGGTTTTGCTGATATTGAATTTTGCAAATAATTTGTTTCTCCATGATACCATTTCAATGGGGCAAGTCTTGTCTCCTTACTTTCTTATTTATATATTTTACACTATCCCATCAAGATTTTCTTCGTTAGTTTTCCCCTTTCAGCATATTGCTCTAACACCTGTAGTTAAGACCCCTAATCATATGTGGCAATCCATTTACATATCCATGACACATTTTATAACTTAACAGCAAGCAAACGTATCTTAATTTCTGTCAATTTCCAAACTAACTACACATTTCCGTACGGGAGGACATAAACTTGTTAATTTTTATCTATTGCATCAAAAACTCATTCCTTTATCATGTTCAAGTTCTCCATTTCGAGTCATACAAAGTCTACTTAGAAATAAGAATTTCCTTCGCTATTTACCAGACCTTTCTAATGTCAAACTAATGCAACTTTAGTTTCTAAAACTGCTTTGCAATAGCAAGGGATTAGTCCACTTTCAACAAGAAATTCCCTTAAAAAGTTTTGGAACAACACCACAACCCAGTCCTGCTCATGTTGAACAAGCTTTTTAATTTACGTTTCTGATGTCACAAAATATTCATAAGAAAAAACAAATTGTTTCATAATTTTTTAACATACAATTTTGACTCACGAATCACTTGCTTCGAACTAATTCAAAGGCTAGTACGAATAAATCCTTCTATATTAACTGGAGTAGCACACTTGCATACAAAACCAAGAGGGCATTGTTCTTTTATCATGATATGATCAAGAATTGTGAAGCATTTACTTGACCTTGGAGTGATAGAGAGGGGAGTCGTTGATGGCGAGGAGCTCTGCTCGGGTGCAACCCCGGTCGAACCCATGCCGGACCGCGACGGCCCCGAGGAAGAGGCCCAGGCCGAAGATGGACCGGTCCATGGCGAGCGTCTCCCTTGCCATCCTCATGGAGTCCAAGTGCAGAACTTTGCCCTTGAGCCACGGCCTAATTACTCCCTCTGCCCTGCCGAGCTCCGCCCCGCCCTCGCCCTCCGCCCGGACCCGGAAGAAGGGCCCCAGGGACCGGAGCCGGAGGCGGAGCCCCTGGGCTCTGGACGACTCCATTATCTCGGACATGCTCGGTATTAGAGAGAAGTTTAGGGGTGTTTTCGGGGAAACCGCCGGTGGGTTGGGTGGGAACGAAGCCATGGCCACAGACCTCCTCGGTTCATTTGCTCCCCGCCTGGTTCTTGGAGAACACCAGAGGTGGCGTGGAGGGATGAGAACCGTTCGTCGGCTTTCTATTCGTCGTGAGATTTTAGCCCCACATCGGCTGAGATGAAATTTTGTTCCGGTACGACGGCTGCGGAGCTGGCTTTTAATCCGCGTTCATTGTTTTTTCACTAAGTAACAAAAACTGTATTATTTATTCTCACTATCAAGATATATCTTAATGTTATGTAGTCCAATTTTTTACTAGCTTAAAAAATCAATCTATATTTGTACCTAAAAAAAAAGAAGCAATCTATATGATGGATTTCCATCAGCTATGCATCTCGGGAATGCATTCATCTGTTGATTTTAAGGCGAAAAGAAATCTTAACAAAATTTTTTTTTTTTATTTTTTTGATATGTCTAAAGCTATCATGTAGATAAAATATAGGAATATCCTACGAGAAGAATTGAAGCTACCAATCTGATGCTTAGCCCAGTGCTTTTGTTAGAGGGTGCAGGTTGTATGTTTGTGTGGCATACGTCTCGTGATGGTAGATCAAAAAAAAAAATTAGAGGATTTTAAAAATTATTAAAAATATAATTTAATGATTGACATTACAAAAGAAGATCAAACATTATTTCACACCAAGGATACAACTTGAATCCTTTATTAGATTGCTCTTATGATATGCTTGACTATTTATAGAACCACTATGAAAATAAATATTTAAAAATTATGAAATTATTAGCTAGAATCATAAAGCCAGATGAGCATATTAATGCAATTAATAACATCAATTAATTCTAGTAACATAAGTTGGGATGAGTAATGGATGGATACAATTCAATAATGGGTAGTAAAATCCTTATATATATATATATATATAGAGAGAGAGAGAGAGAGAGAGAGAGAGAGAGAGAGAGATTATATATATATAATGAGGCAATCCATGTTTTTTATAGTTTTTTTGAAATTTTAATAATATAAGATGATTGGCTCAACCTAACACTACCTTAGCCTTACAACAAAACAACTGGTGCAAACAAGTACTTATAATTCTTGGCTCACTCAAAAGCTAAGCCCAATAATAATATTTGATATATGTTTGATTTTATTTAGGTGTAAGTACTGAGTTACTCGACAAAGAAAGAGTTCTTCCATGAGATATGATTGTCCTGGTTTGCTTATAAAATGGGATGTGCCACTATCGCACTCCGATTTGATGTTTGAAATGGGAAATATTGCAAGATGTGTCGATCAAGATGCTAGAATAATAACGGAACGGTCTTGTCTCAACACTCACGGTAGTACTCTATCCCAATGTTTTACAGGATATCTCATCAAGATCTTAGATAATATTTGTCTTTAGTATGATGCCCAAGCCATCCTAATATCTTCAAAGATTGCATTTAATATCCGTGGAAGAATTTTGGATCATTTTTGCAGCTCTCTTACAAAAAAAGAATGCGGAAGCGATATCATATATATTCAAGATTAGTCATTTCAATTAGAAGGTGATTTTGAAATTTGCATAAAATTGATTTACATTCTCAAGTCTCGAGAGACACCATGATCCAATCATTGGCCAGTGAAATCACATTTTTTTTTTTTGCTTATGTTTGTGATGTCAGAAAATGTTCATAATAAAAAAATACTCGTACTTTATTTTTATACAGATTCTAAGGCAACCATTACTCTTTGGCTAAATACTATCTTGAGCAAGCCAATTTGCTAATCAATTGCATTATTTTAGAAGCTTGTCAACTTAATCTTGGTAATATGATTGCGACTTTTAGAACCTTTGTTGTACCAAGTATGTCAAAATATTTGGAACTCCTTGACCTTTTCCTGAGATCATTGGGCCCCTTTTTTTTCTATTAAATCGGATTTTTCATACCCAATAAATATGAGTACATTCAAGGGAATCAAAAAATAAGATGTCACAAAATTCTAAAGAAGGACAATAAGAGTTAGACCAAAAATTGCCAATAGAATATTCTATGACAAATGATGCCAACCAATCTACCGCTCCATTAGCTTCTCTGTAACTGTGTTGGGCATGAAATGACACAGCATTTGGAAAACCTCAAGATCATTGGGCCACCCTAGGGTTATATTGCTGCAACTGAGAGTATCAACTGATTCCATCAACAGATGATGGAAAAATGCTCTCATGCTTTAACAGTTTTCCATGCTTGAAATTCTTACTAGTTTTGAAAAGTAATCTGCTGCTTAATAATTTTCCATAGCTCATACTCTGACCTTAAGACAATATTATCTAAAATTAATTTCAAATAACTATTAATGGGAAGTATTTAAAGTAGTGCATGTGTTAACTAGGCTACTAAAAATTTTTTCACCACAAATTTTAAAACATAATGCTGGCATTAAGCCCTAACACTAACAAAAATCTGATGGCTAACATTCACGAACTTTTGTAGACTGTAATTTATAAAATTTACTATGTGGTGTATACAACATGAAATCATAGAGGCACCAATGAAAATATGATAGCTAAGGTTAACACACTCTCTTCTACATACAAATAGGTTGTACTCTCATCTGCATACAAATGAGTTGATTTATGTCAAATACTTAAATGAATTATTCTACATATAAATACATGTACTCTCTTTTGCATAGAGGGATTATTAGCAAATATTTGCATATGTTCATCAATCAAACCACTTGTTTTTATGTTAATAACTGCTCCGATAGATTCAAATTTCTTGGAATTGTGAAAGAGATGGAGTCCGAATCCAAAAGACTTGGTGTATATAAGCAGTTATAAGTTTTCTATTACCAATGTGGGGCCATCTTTTTACATGGATTTCCAACAAAATTAACAATACAAACAAGTCATACAATGCCTAAGGCATTACTTTTAACATTGTAGTCCATTGACATTACATATTGGACCTAAGAGTGTTTCAGGATTGAACAAAAAGGTGCTATTGCATCAAGTCCAAAGCTCCAAATTTAGAAAACGAATAAGAAAAACATAGATCATGAAGCAAATTCTGCAGTTGAGTTTAAATTGGTACTCAAGCCTGATTAAACATTTCATACAAAATGGTCAACTGATTTATCAATAATAAAATCATATTTTTTGCACCATGTCTTCGATGCATTGCTATCCATCCAAACCATAAAAATGGTTTGAGGGATACAAGGGAGAAACATGGGTGCTTAAGGTAAGAGTTAGGGTAAATTCATGAGATGATATCATATTTGTTAACCCTTTCTCTATTTTTTCTCATAGTCCATTGCATGTGCATCTTCATGGCCTGATGCTAAACCATGACATTATCTAATTGAATTTCTATCCCTTTTTTTTATTTAAATTCTATTCAAACAACTTGTAATTTACTTGGTCAACCTCTTACCTAGCCCCACTGGATGTGGATCTCACATCTGGATGCAGATAGGAGAGAAAACGGTCTTAGAGATCTCCCTACCATTCGCTGGCTCAATTAACTCTTTATTTGAACAAAAAATAGTATTTTTTTTTAAAATAAGATTTATCTAAACAATTAGAAATTTATCATTTACCTCCTTTTTGAACTTTTCTCTTTTTCTTAAAATAGTCATTAATATGCTCATCCCATGTAATCGACTAACTTCCATCCAGCCTTTGGCCAATAAGTACCTCTTCTCTTCCTTGTACTACCAACCCAAGTTGAAGTTGGGAGGTCTCCTTTAGGGAGAGAGGAGGGTGCCGACAGGTTAAATCTAGCTGGCAAATACTAACCTTTCTTTCAAAAAAGAAATACACTACAACCCTCCTTTCTTCTTCTTTTTTTTTCCTCTAAATTTTGGAGAAGATGACTATTGCCATTGAGCAGCCTCAGATTGGTAATCTCTCTTCCCAAGGCTTTCAAAATTACTAGTCTTTAAAGGTCAAATGGCTTCTTGTTCTTTTTCTCCTCAAATGGGTGATTGCATGCAAGAATGTAAAGGTTATATTTCATGTTATTTGGTAGCATATATATCTAGTTTTCTAATGTGGTCCTTTTACTTGTAGAGGAAGGGAAAGGAAAGAAAATCCCCATAGAGTCAAAAGAGTTGGTGTCAGATTCTGGATTTGTTACTCCTGAAACTAATGCCTTTGGCCAAACTTTTAGGTATCTTTCTTCTGTAAAAGCCATGCACATGCAAACTGCATATTCTTATTATTGCATAAAGGAAGTAATGGAGAAAAAACAAATAATGACAGGAACTATGAAACTGAATCAGAAAGAAAAGACTCCGTTGAAGAGTTTTATCGAATGAACCACATTCATCAGACATGCGAATTTGTATGTGAGATGTTCTAACTTATTGGTGGTTGATTGTTTTCGTGATGCTCCTAGAATAGAATGAGCATTTAAGCTTTGGTTTTGGATTGGTGCTCATCAACAATGACAAATGATTTAGGTGAAGAACATGCGAGAGGAATATATCAAGTTGAACAAGGCAAAGATGAGCATTTGGGAATGTTGTGAGTTGCTTAACGAGTTCGTGGATGAAAGTGATCTTGATCTAGATGAGCCCCAGATCCAACATTTGCTACAGAGTGCTGAAGCTATTAGGAAGGATTACCCTGATGAAGATTGGTTGCATTTAACTGCCCTTATACATGGTATGTTTTCGAAACTCTGCAACATTTTATGGCCTTTAATTTTGCAGAAGATGATGTAGTAGCCACCTTTTATGTCAATAGGTAAATCAAATGATACATTCATAGTATTAATTATAACCTCTTACGTAGTACTTCTTCTTTGTGAAAGGCTTTAGTTAAACATTAAAAGAGTTCTAGTCAAGCAGTGTTTTTGATAAAATTGAAGAGTTTAAGTTTCATTTAAATACTATTTATAAGATTAAGAATAAAAAATTGACTTACTGAGAGTCTGGTTGGATTGGCTCGTTTATTTTTAAGATGCAAATGAAGGAGAAAAAGTTAAAAGCATGTGATCATTGTCCTAAGATAATTTTTCAACCCTCGTGTTAGTGTTTATCGGAAATTCTATCCCAAGATACGATCGAGATATCCTCTCTTAAAGCACGATTGTGGAGAGGGTTGATGGATCTTTCAAAACTCTGCAAAGAGAATAGAAGTAGAAGAGTATTTAAGCAACAAAGAGAGAAAGTAGGAGAGAGAGCAAAGACTTGAGAAGAGAAATACGATTGTTATTTTTCTCAATGTCCCATGCCATCCAAACTTATAGTCTTATGTAGACCATGGGAAGATGCAAACAGAGGGATGTTTTAACTAATTACTCACGATGGAAAATGACTGATCAAAGAGAGATATGTCCATCAGGTCAAACAATCAATTGACTATTACGACCGTGATGATTTAAAATAAAAAGATAAAAGTTTAAAAAAAAATATATAAAATTATCGCAGCATCACACATGCATACGAGCTGAGCTGAGTCGAGTCGGCCAGCGCATGTGTGTGGTGTAAAATTGATTTTCCTCCTTGATCCAAGCAAAAGTGGATAAGAAAAGAAGGTAGATAAACATCAAGAAGAGATTGTCTCTTTTCAATATGAGACTAGACTCATAAAAAAAACTTTTAGGAAACTTTGGAGGGAAGAAAAATTTTGAGTTTTTCCTCCAACTCACTAACAATCTCCCTTAAGACTCAAAATTTTAAAATAAATAACATTAATTATTAAATATCAATATAATTGAAACTTTATTATGAGTATTTATACTATACAATGGTTGGACTATTTTAACTTCACTTAGTATAAATAGTTTTCATCTAAAAAAATCGGAGTGAATCAGATCTTAAACTACATTTTTTTAATCCAGATTTTAACCATCACACATATAATACAGAAAGATCCGTCATGGGATTGTGCATTATTAGCTGTGCATAAATATCTTATTGCTTATGAGATCATCTAGGTTTGCCTATGTCCCTTAGCCATGACCATATATGGAAGCTCTCGTATAGATAAGCCCTCTAGGAATATATGTAGAATTACATCTCAAGAAGATTACCTCTTCAAAACTCATTCATAGCTATACTCTTTCTTAATATCTACACAGGAGTACTAATCATCATAGAGATGGGTTGAAGTGGAGACTCCTATAGATATATAAGAATGTGTACTCTCTGGCCAATCAATCAGCTTGTTATTACCATATTAAACCTCCTTTAAAGAGTCACCTATCATTAAAACTGAGTTTTCACTACTGGAGGGCCCATTATAGGCTAAGTCCCATCTTCCTAATGATTCTAGAATTTTAGTCCTATTTAGACCTTTAGCAAGCCAATTTATAAGATTATTATCAATTTTTACATAAGACAAAAATAATGCTATGGAATTTGTTTATAAAATACAAACTCCATATTTATGAAATTTATATATTATCATGAAAAGAATAATTTCATAATTATTTTACTATTAAAAATTATTTATGAAATATAAATTCTATAAAATTATCTAGTATCTTATTTATACATGATTTAAGAAAATATGATTTAATAAAATATGATTTAAGAATGCTTAGTTTAAGAAATATGGTAAAAGATTATTAGATAACTATGTATAATCCATAAAAGTGGGGAAGATCGATATCCAGAGCTAGCATCTATATAATCCTACTAGCGGATAATAGTTGTTGGTATCCTGCCAACGGATAATAGCAATTGGCATATAATCTTACCAGGATAATAATAGTTGGTACATGATCCTACCAATGGATAATAGCAGTTGGTATTTTATCGATTACGATCATATCACGGATATAATAGTCATCTTAGTATTTAGTCCGAAAGAATAATTAAGAATTATGATATAATAAAATGATAGATGATTTATAATTTTATCTATAAAATCAATATAATTTATAAATTTATTTACGCTATGCATTGAAAATTATATTTATATAAATTACATAATTTATGCATATGCAAGAGTATGATTGATTTATGATATATTGTTATTATAAAAATTTTATCTTCTAATGATAATCATCTTCTTTAAAAGATTTATTGATATATGTATAAACTTATGCTTAATCCAGTAAGATAGTATAAGATTTACTTACTGAGCTGAAGCAGCTCATATCTTTTTATTTATCTTTTTTTTAGAAATAAAATTAGGAATGATGGATGATTCAGACTTGAAGGGTTTACACTAATGAGCTTAAAAATTATTAGAAGATTATGGATTTATAGTCAATTATCTTTATGAATTTTGAAATATAGTCAATTATATTTTATTTGTGATGGATTTTAGTTGATTTTGATCGATAGATTTTATGTTATTGAGGATAGTATTCTTTAGCAGTATGGCCATGTTATGTCCCATATTTGGGGTGTAACGTTTTATAGTATCAGACTAATACATTTGATCATGGATAGAACTTAAAGTCTAGCAATGGATAATTAGGTCTCATTTAACTAAATGAGAATAGATAAATTTTTTTAGAGTTCTTATTGCTCATTTAAAGAAGCTAATTAATGCTAGTATTTTTGATAGATGATGGTGAGCAACAGAGATGATGAAGTCTTAGTGAACTTTGCTATTAGGAAGAGAGGAACAAAAATGACTACAAGGGAGATGCCAACCAGCCGATTGAGTAGGCTCCAAATACGCCAGCCATTTAGATAGATATTGCTGGAATATGTCAAGTGGTGGATCAGCTTATTCAATAACAGCAACAGACATAAGTTGCTTCTTGATCTACACCATTTGTAAAGTCATATTATGAGATGCTCAGAAGGCCTAACCCACCACTGTTTGAGAGTGGATCTAACCCTCTGATCATGGAGGTCTAGATTTTGAAAAAGGAGAAAATATTTGATACCTTGTAGTACCTTGAGAATGTGAAGGTCAGATTAGCCAGACCTATGCTGAAAAAAATATCGAGTTTTGGTGGACTGCAATAAAGACTGTATATGAAAATATTGATGACCAACTAACTTGGGAGGAGCTCAAGAAGATATTTGATAATTAGTATTTTTTTGGATCGATGAGATTAGTAAAAAAGAATGAATTCTTAGCTTTGAGGTAAAAAAATGATATGATAGTACTGGAATATGTAAACAAATTCAATATGTTAGGTTATTTTTGTCCCCATGTTATAAAGTCTGAAAAAGTAAAGCAAATATATTTGAGCATGGTCTAGGATATAAAATTCGATCTCGCTTATCTTCTCATCTTTTTAACAACTACAAGGATGTACTGGAATGAGCTTTAAAAGTTGAGTCAAATATTAAAAGATCGAAACAAGAAAGAGAGGATAAAAAGAGGTTTTAACCAATAAGAACTAGGAGTGACCAACATGACAACTTAGAGAACAACTTTAATAAGAAGAAGGGAGCAAAGACTTATGGGTATTGTGGTAGAAATCAAAGCAGGCCTTATTTTGACATACTCGAAATGTACTTTGAGTGCGGCAAGAAGGAATATTTGACGCAAGATTGTCTTAACAGAAAGAACGACTCTAAGTCTGCAAAACCCACTAATCAAAATCAAAAAAGAAATGTACGAGTATTTGCTTCGACTGAGTTGGATACCAGTGCAAGTGATCAAGTAGTTACAAATATCATTCTAATCAACCCATAGATGCTCATATGCTATTTGATCATGAATTTTTCTCATTCCTTTGTGTCTTCTAAATTTAACTATATACTTGTAGAATTAAATAAGCCATTACATGTTATCTCTTATTCGAAGAAATTTATTCTCACCAATATTTTGTTTAGAATTGCATCATTTTAGATGAGGAAGCTAGGACAGATGGAAATTGATCTAGAGTATGATAAAGATGATATGAAGAGTTTCTTCACTTATTTAAGAATGAATGTACATTAAGTTTCGAGGATGAATTTTTTTTTAAGGGAGGTAGAATGTGATGGCTTGATCCATTGAACTAGCCTATCACCAAATTGGCCAAAGTCCCCAAGCGAAACAAAAAAAAAAAGAAAAAAATGCTAGAGGAAGACTCCTGATGGGAGTCTTCTCCAATTGATTTTAGAAAGAGGCAGTCCTAGGGCAAAAGAGGATTCTACGACACTCTATAAATAGCCCTCATGTCCCCCTATGGCCCTTGACTGACAAACATCGAGCCTCCTTCTCTCTCTGTTCTCCCATTGAATATACGGTATACTATCATTGTGCCCATCTAAAATCATGATCGGAGATGTTATTGGAGCTTGAGGTAAGCCCCAACCCTCCTTTCTCTCTTGCTTGCCCTTCTTTCCATGCTTTTGTGCATGGTTGTCGGTTGTTAGTTTCACCAAAAAATGATAAAAATGAGATCCTTTGTTCTTGGCCTGTCTTTTCTTCCTTTTTCGACCATGTCTAATACTAGTGCCCATCACTAAAGCCTTCGATCTCTTTACGATGTTGGCCTGTCGGAGCCCCAGCTACCAATAAATGGGCTACGACTTGAGGATAACTAACCAAAGGGCCTTGGTTTGGCCTTATTTTTGATACTTTTGTTAGTTGGCCACTTGCTGCTAGCTGTCTCTTGCTCCACCATTATCAGCTGCCACTATCGAATCATCGACTGTGTTGCTGCATCCTGCCCCCTTCCATATTTTTCCAAAGAAAGGAAAAAGAAGAAGAAGAAAAAGAAGAAAAAAGAAAAAAAGAAGAGAAGAAAAGAAAAGAAAAAAGAAGAAGAGAGAGAAGAGTTCTCTCTTTTTAGGATTTTTCTTTCTCTACTCTCTTTTTCTCTCTCTATCTAATCCATAGATCTCAGTGTCTGTTGTTATGCTCCTCTACTATGAATCAAGAATTTTTTTTTCAAAAAAAGAGACCTCGAATTACTTTGATATCCATGCAGTATGTCGAATCCCAGCCCGATCCTTGTCAAATATTCATAGAATTTGGTCACTATTAAATCCTATTGAGTCATCTGGCATAATTTTTGATGATCTCGATCATGATTTTCTCTTTAGAGAGATATAAAAATTCTCTTAACTTTCTCTATAAGACTTATGAATCTCAGTTTTGAGTCCTGTCTCCTTGACTCGTGGATTCATGTTGACCCTCAGATAGGAGGTCCTAAACTATCATCGTGTCTTGATAGCTTGGTGGACCGACCACCCAATCTACAGTCTTCTTTTTTTATGATTGAATTTATCAAATAAAAATTAATTATCTTTTTAATATATTAAATAAGTTTGATAAATTTATCCTATAAATTTTGAAAGGTTAGGACAAAAGAGGTAATTAACCCTGATACTTTTTATTTATCTTTGAATATCGATTATTTTATCATAACAAGAATTATTTTATATTTTCATAAAATAAGGATCAAGCATATATATGATGAAATTCATAATTTATCATAAAATAGTGATTCCATGAATATTTTAATATGAATGACTTATTTATAAAATATGAACTCTATATTTTTGAAATTTATATTCTATCATGAAAAGAATGATTTCATGATTGATTCACTATTAAAAATTATTTAGGGACCATCCACTCTATAAAATTATATAATATCTTATTTATACATGATTTAAGAAAATATAATAAGATAAAATATGATTTAAGAATACTTATTTTAAGAAATATGTTAAGTCTCTCAGATAGCTATGTGTGATTCCTAGAAGTGGAGAAGATCAGTATCAAGAGCGAGCATCGATACGATCATATTAACAAGTAACAGTTGTTGGCATATGATCCTACCAACGAAAAATAGTAGTTAGTATATGATTCTGCTAGTGGATGACAATAGTTAGTATATGATTCTGTCAATGGATAATAATAGTTGTTATTTTATTAATTACGGATCTATCACAGTATAATAGCAACCTTAGTATTTAGTTTGAGAGAATTATTAAGAGTTATGATATGACAAAATGATAGATAATTTATGACTTTATTTGTAAAGTTAACATAATTTATGAATTTATTTATGCTATGCATTGGAAACCATATTTGTGCAAATTACATGATTTATGTATATGCAAGAGTATGATTGATTTATTATATACAATTATTATGAAAATTTTATCGTCTAATGGTAATCATCTTCTTTAAAAGATTTATTGATGCATGTATAAATTTATGCTTGATCTAGTTACATAGTATAAGATTTACTTGTCAGGTTAGGAACAATGTCAAACAAAGATATGTTTGTTTGGTCAAACGGTCAATCGATCGTAAGGGCCAAGCCAGCCCAGTGTGCATATGTGGTGTAAAACCCATTTCCCTCCCTGACCTTAGTAAAATTTGGCAAGGAAAGAAGGTAGATAAATATCAAGAAGAAATTATCCCTTTTCGATATAGAACTAAACTCATAACAAAACTTTTAGAAAACTTTAGAGAGAAGAAAAATTTTGAGTTTTCCTCTAACTCTCTAACAATACAAAGTATCATTGCTTCTTCCCTCCAATTACTTGTTGCCAGTTTTGCAAATATTTCATACTTTTCATCTTAGTAAAGCTACCTACTCTTCTTTGTTTTTTTTTTTTTTCCCTTTCTCGTAGGATACCTACTCTTGTTAAAGTGATCTTCCTTAATCATTCCTCAATACTTCTTGATTTTTGAGAAAACAGATATTGCTGTTGTTTGTCTTCAATAATTGACAATTTTCATACATGTCCATCTAATATTTTTAAGTGTAGCATATTTATTCAAATTGCATCTAATCAACTACCCTTTCTTCTGCAATGAAGATCTAGGAAAGGTTCTTCTCCATCCTAAATTTGGGCTGCTTCCCCAGTGGGCTGTTGTAGGTGAGTGCATGTCTACTTATTGGTTATTGACAGTCTCTAATCCATATGCCTTCCACTGACAAGGTCCCGTCCACAGGCGACACATTCCCTGTAGGTTGTGCTTTTGATGAATCCATTGTTCATTACAAGGTCAATTTCATACCCTGATCTATGTTTGATACACCATCTGAAGCAAGTATATTACTTTGCTAAACTTGTTTTCAAATCATGACAGCACCTCAAAGAGAATCCAGACTGCAACAATCCTCAATACAACACGAAGTTTGGAGTCTATGCTGAAGGATGTGGACTCGACAATCTAATGATGTCATGGGGCCATGACGATTACATGTATATGGTATTTACTTATAACCTCTCACTCATTCATGATCCTAAATACAAATGGTTCTATTCTGTGTTTTTGCTCAAGCTAATATTTATCTTATTATTGGATTCAATTCAGGTGGCTAAGGAGAACAAGACCACTCTACCTCCAGCTGCACTGTTCATTATCCGATACCATTCATTCTATCGTAAGATTTGCCTGCTCAATACCTCCTTTCATTAGCCATTGCCTGAAATGTTCACTATATCTGATTGTTAAACCAACAAAACCTAATTACGTGCGTCGCAATTCAGCATTGCATCGGTCGGGGGCCTATAAATATTTCATTAATAAGGAGGATGAAGAGAACCTAAAATGGCTTCAGATCTTCAAGTAAGACCTCATGCATAATTTGTAGCTGATAGCAAGCAGTGGACCTAATGATAATTAAAAATTGAATTTTCTGTATTTGTTTCCTATTCCAAATTGGCAGTAAATATGACCTCTACAGCAAGAGCAAAGTCAGAGTTGATGCGGAGAAGGTGAAGCCATACTATCTGTCCCTTATTGAGAAGGTGGGCAATACTCTAAAAAGTGTGTTTTTTCTCTGCTAACAACATTAATTCTTCCATTTCTGCTGACTTGGTATTGGGATGCATGTTGCAGTATTTCCCTCCCAAGCTGAGGTGGTGAAGCACAGGAAGCTACTAACTTGGTGGATGATGGCATGATGCTTGCATTTCAATGGCAATTTTCAACAATTAATATGAGAAGGAGACAAATTATGAGATAGAAGTAATACCAAATAACTGCTTTCCCTATAATATCCATGAAAGAAATCCTGTAGAATTATCTTTACTAAATCTTGATTCATTTCTGTCATTAGGAGAAGATAGTCTGTGGCCATTTCTTTTCTTCTACTTTCTTTTTTCACATGTCAATATGGTACAAGAATGGACCCAGAAATGTTCCACACTATCACATTTTACCCAGAATTTCCCTCGCATTTTCGCTGAAGATTGCTGAAACACTATGCAAGAATGCTAGGGACAAATATAGTTCTAACTCAATTACAGCTGCAAATACATTGAGCTGCCCGTGAATAGAGTGGAACATTGAAGGATACATTGAAAGATACATGAAAGTTTACAAGTACCTTGACACATATGTACCTCGAAATATAAGATACAATGAGATATATGTACCTTGAAAGATGCATATAAGCACAATGACGAGGGACATGGAGCATTCATCAATCTTACAAACCAGCCAATTTTCAAGGTTTATAAGTTCCTAACTGTCCTGAGCTTTTAGATTCTTGTCGAGCAGGCCCAAGCAGCCTTGAAATGACTGGCTTTCTCCAGTTCCAACCAAGTATTATCATCAAAGATGCTTGCCTATTGGGCATGAACTCCAGCACTCGCAGGGGACTTGCAAAGTGGCCTCGTCCGCCAGAATGGAGCAGGGCAGGCCGGTTTAAGTCATTGAGTCACCTTCCTTCACTGTAAGTTGATCCAATAACATGTACCCAATCTAAAGACGGACACTGCATTGAAATCCTTGCTAAGACAGACTAAACCTTTCTAGGATTTATGTCCACAAGATTTATTTATTCGACTTATTCTCGCGTGGTTGTAGTCATCATCATTATTTGCTTCATACGACTTGAATCTGCATTTTTTTGTATATGAAAGGAATTTTTTAATCAAAAAAAGAAAGTTTGCTTTTCGTCTAAATATATGTACTTACAACTGGCTTGTGTAATACGTCACAAATGTAGAAAGAGTCAAAGGTGGAGGACGAAAGCCAGAAGGCAGCAGCACGTACGCTTGAACTCATATCTATTATAACTGCACATCCATATTAAAAAAAATTGTATGACAGCCCTTCAAGTTGGGGCTATTTTCATTTAGTACCCCCGAGTTTGAAACGTTTCAAATAGATCCTTAAGCTATGCTTCAGCTGTCCATCTCTATTTATTGATGTTCATAAGATTCCATTATGTGAATTTAGGATTAAAATTTCCTTATTTTGCGCGGCACCTCCCCGTGGTGCTATCTATTTGGCACCAACCACAAAGAAGTTGGAGCTTCAACATACGTACTTTTTTTTTCATGGTAGTAGCTCATTATTAGATCTCTAAATGTTCTTCCTCTTTTTCTTTTCCTTCCTCTGCGAGCCATTTTGTCCCCAATATTCATACTCTCTTTAATTATTGTCACATCGCTACCCTTCCCTATCAGCACATTGTTTGGCTTGTAACTCAGGATCTCCATGTACAGTCCAACATGGACCATCACAATCATGCAATGAATGCTGTTGTTCGCTGCAGAGACGATCACCTCCTTGATTGTTCTGAAGTCTCCATCGTGTCTGCCGCATCCATCACCACCATTGCTGGATTAGTCATCCTCATCCCTGACTTTGTTGCTTCTTGGTGCCAGATAATAATTGCTCTACTTCTCCGTCACCTCAAACAACCTCTTCCCCCATCGTGTTCTTGAGCTCTTTTTCAAAATAATTCAAAAAAAAAATTTAAATATCAAAATATATTAAAATCAAACTTATTTACCAAATGCAAAAAAAAAAAAACGTCATTTTAAATGACATTTTTTCCCTTTCCACGTCACTCCCCTTTTCCACGGTGTCATCGTCCAAAAAAAAAAAAAAAAAAAAAAAAAAAAAACGCCATTCGGAATGGCGTCTTTAAAAACGCCATTCAAAATGACGTTTTCAAATTTTTCCCCAAAAACAAAAGGAAAAAAATCATGAAATAATGGCAAAATTGGTTTTTTAAAATTTGAAAATAATGAATAAATTAAAATTATAATTTTGATTGAAATTTAAAATATAAAGATTTGAATTTTTAATTCATTAAAAAAATTATTTTAGATTTTTTATTTAAAATATTTTTTAAAAGATGTCAAAAAAAATCTTAAGAAATAAAAAAAATTATCATAGAAAAAAAAAAGAGAAAGAAATTTGAAAGAAATAAAAATTTAAAATTTAATTGAAAAACATCATTCGAAATACTTGTCCTAAAAATTTTTAAAAAAATTATAAATTTTAAAATTTTTAAAAAATTAAAAAAAATTATAATGTAAAAATTAAAAAAATAAAATTTTAAAGATTAATTGAAATTAAAATATTATTTCAAATTACTTTCTCAAATTAAAAATAATTAATTTAAAAAAGATTCAAAAAAATTTGAAAAATAGACTAAAAAAATTTTATAAAAATATAAAGAATTGAAAAAAAATAGAAATTATAATTGTAATTGAATAACAAACTTTATAATTTTTAATTTTAAGAAATAAGAATTATAAATGTAAATGAAATTAAAAATTATATTTTAAATAACTAAATTAATTTAAATATAAATTTTTAAAAAATATTATAAATAAAAGAAAAAAAATATGTAATAGAATATCAAAAAGATAAAAATGAAAAAAAACTAAAATTTAAATTTAAATTTATAAAAATTATAAATTAGATTAGAAAAAATATATCATAAAAGAATAAAATTAAATTAAATTAATTATAATTTATTTTTTAGGGTATTTTATAAATGTGACTTAAAAAAATTAAATTTGAATTAAATTTTGATTAAAAAAAATACATTAATAAGTTAAAAAATAATGAAAAGTTAAAAAGTTAAAATTTTTAAAAAGTCATAAAAAATAAGAATTCTAAATTTAAATTTTTAAAAAAATAAAATTTTAAAGATTAAGTGAAATAAAAATATTTTTTAAAATTAATTTCTCAAATTAAAATTAATTTAATTAAAAAAAAATTTAAATAAAATATAAAAATCGCCTAAAAAAATTTCATAAAAAGATAAAGAATTGAAAAAAAATAGAAATTCTAATTGTAATTGAAGAACAAAGTTTATAATTTTTAATTTTAAGAAATAAAAATTATAATTATAATTGAAATTAAAAATAATATTTTAAATAACTAAATTAATTTAAATATTAATATTTAAAAAATATTTTAAATAAAGAAAAAAAATACGTAATAGAATGTCAAAAAGATAAAAGTGGAAGAAAATTAAAAATAAAAATTATAATTATAAAAATTATAAAAAAAAATATTTCATAAAAGAATAAAATGTAATTAAATTAATTACAATTTGTTTTTTCGGGTATTTTATAAATGTGACTTAAAAAATTTTAATTTGAATTAAATTTTGATCAAAAAATAAATACATTAAAAAGTTAAAAAATGAAGAAAAAAAATCATAATTTTATCAGATATGATTCTGAAGTCTCAAAAGCAAGAACAAAAGATGTGTAATCTATTAGAGGCAATTTCAATATTTTTGGAAGCGTATTTTCTAAGAAAAATAGATTTATATTTTTTAGTCGACCCCATGAATCGACTCATGGCTAAAAGAGTTTAACGGCACGCAAAATTTTTGGCTGCCACACTCTGTCAGTCGACCCCTTGACTTTTTTTCTGGTAATTTTTATTTTTTAAATTTTTTAAAAAGAGGGAGAGAGAGGAAGAGGGAGAGAGAGGAGGCAGCTCACCGTCGTGCTGTCGGAGAGACGCCGGAGAAGGGAGAAGAGGGAGAAAGGAGAAGAGGGAGAAGGAGAGAAGAAGGGGGGAAAGGAGAAAACGCCGTTCCCTTCGGTGTTTTTTTATTCTTTTTCTTTTTTTAAATTTTTTTTAATTTTTTTTATAATTTATTTAATTATTTTTTTTTAATTTATTAAATTTTTTAATGAGAATAGTAATTTGAATGATAATTTTTAATTTAAATTAAAGTTAATTTTTTGTTTTAAATTATAATTTCTATTTTATTACCATTTTTTCTCTTTTATTTACTATTTTTATGATATATTTTTTTAATTTAATTTATAATTTTTATAATTTAAAAATATAATTTTAGTTTTCTTCTATTTTTATGATATATTACGTATTCTTTTCCTTTACTTAAATTTGTAAAGGAAGAAGGAGAAGATCGAGAAGGGAGAAGGGAGAAGGGAGAAGGGAGAAGGGAGAAGGAGAAGGGAGAAGGAAGAAGGAGGGAAAAAAGGGGTTTGGGGAGGGGAGAGAATGGCGTTTTCTCTTTTTATTTATTTTTTTTTTTAATTTCTTTACTTATCTATTTGTAATCTTTTAATAAATAAATTTAATTAAATAATAAAAATAATAATTTAAATGATAATTTTTAATTTAAATTAAAATTAAATTTTTTTAAAATTTATAATTATAATTTCTATTTTATTATTATTTTATTATTTTTTTATGATACTTTTTTAAAATTTATTTTAAAAATTTTATCATTTGAAATTATAATTTTAGTTTTCTTCCATTTTTATCTTTTTAACATTATATTACGTATTCCTTTCCTTTACTTAAAAAAATATTTATTTTTTCTAAAGTTCAATTCAAAAAGCAACATTTGATATATTATTATTTACGTTATAATTTTTATAGTCCTTTCAGCATAATATTTTCTCTCCTAATGTTCTGAGACACGTTCGAGTATGTGTATCCATATGCACCGATCATAATATCCAATCATTTAAAATTAAATAATATAAAATAAAATCAATATTTAATATTATTCAATAGAATAAAAATGTCAAACGTACAAAAAAAAAAAATAGTACAACAAAAATGTAAAAATACTAAATACAAATACAACAAAGACTAAGTCCCACAAAGACGTCGCGGCGCCTGTGGTCGCTTGGACCTTCTCAGGAAGGTCCTCGCCGGTTGCTCCTGCTGTGATGGCTCCTCTCCTATATCAGTGAAGGAGATCTGCTGATCATGCTGCTCAGGAATAACTGATGCTGTCGGATCATCTACGGACTGAGAGACCCGTTCAACTCTCTCATCTGGATACATGGATGGACCTGAAAAAAAAGTATCATACTCATGTGGCCAACTGGTACCCGGTGATGGCATCTGGGGGATGTAGGAAGAAGAAGATGCTGCCATCTGTGGATGAAAAGACGGTGGCATCTGTGCAGCATCAAATGATGACATATGCGGAATATGCGATGATGGCATATGTGAAGCATATGGTGACGGCGTATAACTCATATCTGGCACCCGAACTGCTCCATACCAAGGCGCACAGGTATGTGGATCAACACCAATCACCACCAATATTTCGGAACCTGTTCTCTCCATCTCCCGCAGTATCTGCTTACGCCGCCATCTAAAAATTTAAAGAGTAAATAAGATTGTAATGCTTACGCCACCATCTAAAATAGTCTGTGATCGATGGTGCTCCTGCAATATAAGAATGCTGCTGTCTCGGGGACCGGGATATCGTGGATCGTAAGCCATAATATGCTGTCTCAAGCAATATTATCACAGATGTATTAAAAAAATAAGACAATATATTTTATTTTTTTTTTAAATACAATATTATCACACAATACAACTTAAACACAAAATTCAGTTTATCCCAACATATTAAACACGAAAATTCAAATACAATCCCACAGTAATTTATAAAACAATGACAACAATAAATTGTCGAAGCTTTCAATTTCTTCCACTGCTTGAAGTTGAAGTATGTTGAAATATCCTAGGACAGCGACGACGATCATGACCCTGTTCCCTACAAATACCACAGTGGTTCTTATTTCTTATTTGCCTATCATCCATCTCATTTCGTAGTCTCGTTGACTTTGGTCTACCTTTCAGCTTCGGTCTCAAACGATGATGATCAGGCATACATTTGAACATACGTGTATGCATCCAATAATCTTCATGTGGTAGTGGATTGAAATTACCGCTCCAAGCATTCATGTATGCTGTAATTGTATATGCATCATCCACAAAACCACTAAAATGTACAGCAATTTCTTGACACACAGCTAAAACATGTGAACATGGATATTTGTACGTGCTCCACTTTTCACAAGAATATTTTCTTTCAGCTAATGTAACAGTATGAGAATTTCCTCCACCTCGTAATCCTCCGCTTGCTCTTCTCGTAAGCACTTCATATATACCTCTTTGAAGGTTGAATGCTGTTACTCGGTGCTGGTTAGCCTTAACTTGATCTTCAGCAATTTTAATTGCAACATGAGGAGTAAAAAGATTATTTTGATTCTCCTCTACATATCTCAAGGCTTGGGCATGCCTCGTATTGAAATATTTGACAAGACGATAAAATGTCAGTTGAACACAAGCTGTAATTGGCACATTTCTAGCTCCTCGTAAAACACTGTTAAAAACCTCCGACAAATTTGTAGTTAAAACACCATAGCGTAGGCTATCATCATGTGCCAATGTCCACTTCTCCTTTTCTATCTCGGACAACCAGCTCCAAGCTTCTTCATTCACTGTTCTAATCCTACCCATGATAAAATTGAATTTACGAACTTGATGAGCACTTCCTGCTTGCCATACTGCTCTTTTCAGTTGCACATTTTTAAAATGAGTGTTGAAATTACTGCAGATATGTCTTAAACAGTATCGATGATAAGCACGTGGTGTCTTAAACAGATATTTCAGAATTCAATCTTCGACCAGTACTAACACAACCACCATCATCTAAATTTATATCATTAAAATATTATGGAGGTTCGTGCAAACGAGATTGAGATTCTTCCACATTAATATTAGCTTGAACATCTTCATCATCATTCTCATCTTCATCATCATCATTACTGCTACTGTCCTCATCCATCCAACTGTCTTCATCTTTATTTTCATCTGACTCAAAACCCAGACTATCAGAATTTATTCCACCGACCACCCAATCATCATTTCCTATATGAGTGTCGTCTCCCGCACTTACCACTACTTGTACCAAAGGAGAAGTCACCATAGCAGAAGACACAGGAGAAGTCACCACAGCACTTGGAATAATTGGACAGCTAGGACCGGCAGTAGTGGAATGTTGTTCTGCAAAACCGGCCTCAACACTATCGGTTTGTATCATAGGAGTTACGAAAGGTGAGGAAGGCCCAACATTATTATCCGCTTGAGTTAAAAACCGACTATGATATCCAAAGCTTGGTACATCTTCTTTTTCAATATATAATTCTAAAAATCGACATTCTGAATATTTCAAAGGAAAGGTCAACATTTCTTCGACATCATCATCGTCATCAATTGGAACCAAGATATATTTACTCTGTATTAACTGTCCCGACAGATTAGGAGATCTCCATTTCAATTTTATTTCATATTTTTCTTTGTCTACAGGAATACTGCTGTATAAATGATCCAATAATTCTTGACGTGATAATGATGAAGATATTCTAATCATCCGATTTGCAGAGTGAATATATTGCACACCAGTTTGATCATTCTGTATCATGCCATCATAATACAATAAAACACGAACTCGAGCACTGGCCATTTTCTCAAAAAAACCTACAATAAAATCAAGATTAAAATATTTAATATTATTAATTATTTTATCATTACAAAAGATTTACATGATACATGCATCATATTATCAACAAATAGGTACAGATAGATCCTATCCCATTCGGGAATTGCATTAATTCTATAAATTAATTACATTAATCAAACGATACGCAAAAAGGACCGAAAGAAATTTTGACAGCATTTCCCCTTAGTTCTCCCCACACGACTCAAAATGTGTGAGGAGAACTAAAGAAAAATACTGTCCGAAATTTCTCTCGAACCCTCCGCATATCATTCGAATAATGTAATTATCTATAGAATTAAATGCAATTCCCAAACTGTCCAAACTGGACAATCAATTGACCAATGTATGTATTTTACGATATCCATATAAAAATATATATTTCATATATATTTTATACGGATAACGTAGAATATTATACATTGATCAATTGACGGGTCTACGTTTTCATGAAATGCAATATATTTAAAAATTTAAAATACAACTGGATCTAATTAGATAAAGATAAAAATAAAAATAAATTAATGAGATAAAAAAAAATGAGCGTCGGAACCCGTGGGCCCCACCGTCATCACAGCCCATCGCATCGGAGCCATCGCCACACGGGGCCCGCCGTCAGGGCATGCGGCCCCACCAACCATCTGAGCCCACCGTCGAGACGCGGGCCCACCGCCGGGAGAGGTGGGGGGCTGAGGACCGCCGTCGGGGCGCGGGGCCCGCCCTGGCCACCGGGGTGCGGGAAGATAAATCGAGGCATCATTGGTGATGAGGTCTTTGATGACAAGATAAATCTAGTCAAGGCGGAAGTCGTCCTCCGATGGCACGACAAGTGCCATAGTCCATGATCTCCGTCAGCTCATGACCATGGGGACGAAGTAGGAGATGTAGAGAATAGCATTAATAAGGATGACAGTTGTTGGAGAATACCCACCGACCGATCGACCGACGGTCGGAGGGACCGACCGACCGACCGATGGCCGGAGGGACCGACCGACAGCCGGAGCGACCGACCGACGGACGCCATCACCGGCCAATTAACGGCCCATAACCGACTGAGGATGTATCGGTCGGGCATACCTTTTCCGACCGACTGAACCTGGAAGTCTGATGGCCGACTCACGTAAGACTCGCCGACCAACAGAGGAGCCCAGATCTCCACCTGACGCCACTCAGCTGGCCACCGACCTAGGGTCGGTCGACTCCTTCGATCGCCGTGCAGTCGCCAGAGCTTGTCAGTCCTGACAGCAACATGCGGCGCTGCCACCTAGGGGCATTGTCCTGCCTGGGATATTGTCCTGCCTAGGGCATTGTCAACCCTAGTGATTTGACAGCCCCACGGCGATATGACACTTTTACGGCGACTCTGACAGTCTACAGTGAGTTGACAATTCCTCAATTGTCCGCACCATTAATGACGGCGCCATACCGTGCTCCACTATATAAATCGGGGAAGGCAACAGTGCAAGGGATCTCCACTTCTCGACTTTGAAACCACAGGCTCGCTCCTCTCTCTCTCTCTCAATTGAGCTCTCTGTCTTCATTTCACTGTTGCCCAGTCACCTCTCTGACTTGACCGTCGGAGGGTCCCCCGCCGGAGCCGCCTCCGGTCAGTGTGGACTTTCCTTTTTGCAGGCGCTCGTTCCCCGACGATCAGGCGACGAGGGGATTGGCCGCAACAGATTGGCGCGCCAGGTAGGGGGCATGCGATGACGAAGACAAGAGCCCAGCGATCGAGGATCACCGGGTCGGCGAGGCGCTCTTCCCGTCGGGAAGAGGCCTCCCCGCCACCCTCAGCGGCGGAGCCCAGCTCTCCACACCCCGCGGTGACCACGGAGGCGCAGATCGCGGCCATCGTATGGCAGATGACCGTACTGACGGACGCGGTCAAGAGCCTCCAGCAACAACCGGCGGCCCGTCCGATGCCCTCCAGGAGCAGCCGCCGACGCCCGCGCCGATCCCCATCGCCTCCACGCGAGCGCCCGCAACCGCGCTCCCACGGAGAGGAGGAGGGACGGCCATGGCGCGATGACCGACGGTCCCAGCAGCCCTCTCCTTCCCTGCTGGAACGGGCGAGGAAGGAGAAGCGACCGCGAACGCCGTCCGCCTCCCTGTCGGAGTCTTCCGGAGACTCCACTCCTGGGGTCTCCCAGCACCGACGGACGGACGACTATGAGCGCAGGTTTGAGGAAATCGACCGTCGGCTTGCGCAGTTGCAGGTAGACGGCCAGAAGTCTTCGAACGACGTCGACTTCCAGACCGCCCAATCTCTCTCCCGACTAGTTCTCGATGAACCGATCCCCAGTCGGTTCAAGATGCCGCACGTGGAGCCATACGATGGCTCCACCGACCCAATCGACCACCTTGAGAGCTACAAAGCTCTCATGACGATCCAAGGGGCAACCGACGCTCTTTTTTGCATCGGCTTCCCCGCCACACTCCGCAAGGCTGCCAGGGCCTGATACTCCGATCTTCGATCGGGGAGTATCCATTCCTTCGGACAGCTCGAGCACTCTTTCGTGGCTCACTTCAGCACCAGCCGGAAGCCGACGTGAACGTCGGACAGCCTTTTCTCCCTCAAACAGGGAGAGAATGAGACGCTCCGACACTTTGTGGCACGATTCAACACGACCACGCTTGAGGTCCGGGACCTCAACGAAGACATGGCTATCTCAGCCATGAAACGGGGGCTGAGGGCATCCCGATTCACCTACTCTCTGGACAAGACCCTCCCCCAAACGTACGTCGAGCTGCTGGAGCGCGCATACAAGTACATGCACGCGGATGAAGGAGCTTCCGACCGATGCTTGGCCAAGCCCAGAGGCCCGAAGGAGAAGCGGAGGAAGGGTCGGGAACCCGCCGAACCCAGCAAGCCCCCGACCGATAGTCGGGTCTCGCCACCCCGACGAAACCAAAAGTCACCCCGGCAACAGACTCCAAGGCCGACACGTCCCAGGTATGATTCCTACACTCCTCTCTCCGCTCCTCATGCACAGATTCTAATGGAGATCGAGGGGGAAGAATACCTGCGACGGCCTCCGCCTTTGAAGGCAAAAGGCCTCGACCGTCGGAAGTACTATCGATTTCATCGAGGCCACGGTCACAACACCGAGCAATGCATCCAGCTTAAGGATGAGATTGAAGCCCTCATTCGCCGGGGGTATCTCGGTAAATTTCGAAAGAACCCACCGACCCAACCAGTTGCCAACCGACGACCCCAGCCGACTGAAGAAGCGGCGACTAACCAGCTGACGGCCGGGGTCATCAATACGATCTCCAAGCGGCTGGGCCCGGAGACGTCTGCGGGAGGGGAGCCGACGAAAAAGCCGCGCCCGGACGACATAATCACTTTTACGGAGGAAGACGTTCGAGGCATCCAAACTCCCCACGACGATGCTGTTGTTGTTTCGGCAACAATAGCAAACTATGATGTAAAAAGAATTTTTGTTGATAATGGAAGTTCGACAAATATTTTATTTTACTCGACCTTCTCCCGGATGCAACTGTCAACCGACCGACTTAAGAGGGTCTCCATGCCCTTGATCGGCTTTGCCGGGGATGCTGTCACGACGGAAGGAGAAATTACCCTGCCTGTGACGGCCGGCACCGAACCACGGCAAAGCATGGTCCGCTTAACTTTTGCGGTTGTCCAAGTGCCTTCGGCCTACAATGCCATACTTGGACGACCCGAACTAAACGCCCTCAAGGCGATCGTCTCGACGTACCATCTCCTCGTTCGGTTTCCGACCAAAAATGGGGTCGGAGAGATGCACGGGGATCAACAGCTCGCCCGACGATGCTTCCAGATCTTCGTTCAAAACGACGAGTTGAGGGGCTCCCTGACGATCGACAAGCTGGACCAACGGGAGGAGGAAGAACGGGGTTCGCCGGCCGAGCAGCTCGTGCCGATCCCGGTAGCGAAAAATCCTGACCGGAAGGTATGGGTCGGATCTCAACTGCCCGACCCCGAACGACGACGATTGACGAAGCTGCTGACGGCCAATGCCGACATATTTGCTTGATCGACAGCGGATATGTCGGGCATCCCCCCAGAGACAATAACCCACCGACTCAACATCGACCCGACGATGAGGCCGGTGAGGCAGAAGAAAAGGTCCTTCGCTCCAGAGAGACAGAGGGCCATCGACGAAGAAGTGGACAAGCTACTCGAAGCGGGCTTCATCCGAGAATCCACGTATCCCGATTGGCTCGCCAATGTTGTCATGGTCAAAAAAGCCAACGAAAAGTGAAGGATTTGCATCGACTATACCGACCTGAACCGAGCCTGCCCAAAAGATAGCTTTCCACTTCCAAAGATCGACCAGCTGGTGGACGCGACGTCCGGATTTTGACTGCTCAGCTTCATGGACGCCTTCGCCGGATACAACCAGATCCGGATGGCGCCTGAAGATGAGGAGCATACCGCCTTCGTGACTCCCAAGGGCCTCTACTGTTATCGGGTGATGCCCTTCGGACTGAAGAACGTCGGTGCCACCTACCAGCGACTTGTCAATAAGGTCTTTAAAGACCAGATCGGGCGCAATATGGAGGTATACGTGGACGACATGCTGGTGAAAAGTGCGTGGATCCCGGATCATGTTCGGGATCTCGAGGAGGCCTTCTACACCCTACGACGACATCGAATGAAGCTCAACCCGACCAAGTGCGCTTTTGGCGTGACCTCAGGGAAGTTCTTCGGATTCCTCGTTTCTCAGAGAGGGATTGAGGCCAACCCTGAGAAAATAAAGGCGATCCTCGACATGCGTCATCCGAACACCAAGAAGGAGGTCCAACAGCTGAACGAAAAAATCATCGCTCTCAGCCGGTTCATTTCTCGATCAGCTGAAAGGTGCCTCCCATTTTTTAAAACTTTATGACAGGCAAATGGTTTTTCTTGGTCGGATGAGTGCCAACGCGCCTTCGAAGATCTGAAGAAGTACTTGGCTTCCCCGCCGCTGCTCATAAAGCCGCAGGTCGGGGAGACCTTGTATCTCTACTTGGCCACATCTTCTGAGGCGGTCGGTTCGGTGCTCGTCCGAGAAAACGAGAACCGAACCCATCAGCCTATCTACTATACCAGCAAGGTGCTCCACGGCGCCGAAGCCAGATATTCAGTGATGGAAAAGATGATTTTCACCCTGACCGTCTCCGCGCAATGACTCCGTCCATACTTTCAGGCTCATGCCATAGTGGTTCTCACCAACCAGCCCCTGAGGGCGATATTGCATCGACCGGATACATCTGGACGACTGGCAAAGTGGGGGATGAAGCTCAGCGAGTTCGACATTCAGTACCGACCGTGGCCTACCTTGAAGGCTCAGGTCTTGGCCGACTTCATCGCCGAGTGCCCGACAACCGACCAAGGGTCGGGAGCTGCGGACCCGGGATGAGACGCGGTCTCCGAGTCAGACCCAGTCTCTACCTGGGTACTGCACATCGACGGAGCTTCAAACGCTCAAGGGAGCGGGGCCGGGCTCCTGCTCACAAATTCGGATGGGGTGGTCACCGAGTACGCCCTCCGATTCGACTTCAAGGCCTCCAACAACCAAGCCGAGTACGAAGCACTCCTCGCTGGCTTGAGGATGGCGAGGGAACTGGGCGTCGACAGCCTCCGGGCATTCTCCGATTCTCAGCTGATCGTGGGGCAGGTCAAGGGCGAATTCGAGGTGCGAGATCCGACCATGGTCAAATACCTTCAGAAAGTGAGGGACCTCGTGGCACGCCTCAGGTATTTTGAAATTTTCCACATCCCTAGGTCGGAGAACGCCCGTGCCGACGCACTCTCCAAACTGGCGACTTCGGCCTTCGACTCTTTGGGCCGGACGTTCGTGGAAAACCTTGAGCAGCCAAGCATCGACCGGGTCGACGAGGTGCTACAACTAACGGTCGAACCAAGCTGGATGGACCCGATCGTTCGGTATTTGACCGACGGGATCGGCCCCGAGGATCCCGCGGAGGCCAAGCGGCTCCGATGGTCGGCCTCCCAATATGTGATCATGGACGGCCGACTCTACAAGAGGTCGTTCTCCCTCCCCTTGCTTAGGTGCTTGGGACCGACCGACGCCGACTATGCTCTCCGAGAAGTGCACGAAGGGATCTGCGGGAATCACTTGGGGGGCAAATTCCTAGCCTACAAAGTCCTACGACAGGGTTACTACTGGCCCACCATGAGGAAGGACGCGGCCGAGTTGGTCCGGAGGTACGAACCTTGTCAGAAGTACGCCAACGTGCAGCACCAACCGGCCAGCCAAATCGCTCCCGTCGTCACTCCATGGCCCTTCGCCCAGTGGGGGGTCGACATTCTCGGTCCTTTCCCTCCAGCGTCGGGTCAGAGAAAGTTCATAGTTGTCGCCATCGACTACTTCACCAAATGGGTGGAGGCCGAACCCTTGACGCAGATCACCGAGCGGAAGATGGAGGACTTTATCCAAAAATCCATCATCTTCAGGTTCGGATTGCCGCATACCATCATCACCGACAATGGGCGACAATTCGATAACCAAGACTTCAGAGACTTCTGCACAAGGTTCCACATCACGCACCGACTGACTTCAGTCGGGCACCCACAGTCCAACGGCGAAGTCGAGGTGACCAACCGGACCTTACTCCACGGACTCAAAACCCGACTAAATGAAGCCAAAGGCCTCTGGGTCGATGAGCTAGGCTCCGTTCTGTGGGCTTACCGAACGACCCCCCACGTTCCGACCAGGGAATCGCCTTTCAGCTTGGCCTATGGAACGAAGGCAATGATCCCGCTCGAGATTGGACTGCCATCTACGAGGGTCGAGCGGTACCAAGAGCCGAACAACTCCGATTGTCGGAGGGCCGACCTAGACCTCCTCCCCGAACTGTGAAACGAGGCTCAAATTCGCATGGCTTCGTACCGACAGAAGGTAGCTCGGTATTACAATGCCAAAGTCAGACCAAAGCTCTTCAGGCCTGGTGACTTGGTCCTGAGAAAGGCAGAGGTCTCGAAGCCCCTGGACCAAGGGAAGCTGGCTCCGAACTGGGAAGGGCCCTACAAGGTAGCAGAAACCTACGGTCCGAGAGCCTACCGACTGGAGACTCTGGAGGGGAAGCCCATTCCCCGAACGTGGAATGCCGATAACCTGAAATTGTACTACCAATGAACTCTGTATTTGTCCAGTCGGAATACAAATCCAGTTTGAAATCTCGGAGTTTATCTCTTCGACTGACGATCGATGCCCACCAAGGTCGAGCACCGACGTGCCAACTCAGACTTGGTATCCATGCGAAACCGACGGCTCCATGGTCGATGATACATCGGACCCTTACGAGGACCGATATATTTATATTTACGGGAGTTGACACTCCTTCGACGGTCGACAATACATCGGACCCTTACGAGGATCGATATATTTATATTTACCGGAGTTGACACTCCTTCGACGGTCGACGATACATCGGACCCTTACGAGGGCCGATATATTTATATTTACGGGAGTTGACACTCCTTCGACGGTCGACGATACATCGGACCCTTACGAGGACCGATATATTTATATTTACGGGAGTTGACACTCTTTCGACGGTCGATGATACATCGGACCCTTACGAGGACCGATATATTTATATTGACGGGAGTTGACACTCCTTCGACGGTCGACGATACATCGAGGATCAATATATTTATATTGACGGGAGTTGATACTCCTTCGACGGTCGACGATACATCGGACCCTTACCAGGATCGATACACCATATTGACGGGAGTTGACACTCCTACTACGGTCGAACTATCAGGGCCAGACCATCGGCTAACACGCCGATCGGGCCCCGACCAAAGAAAGGCGGAATGCCTGCGCGACCGACGTCGCGACTCCCGACCGAGCTACGGCCGGTCGAAGGATATTCGGCTTACCACCGTCTATCGCACAATGCGACCTCAGTCGCATTCATGATTCACCGATCGGGCTACGGCCGATCGAAAGATATCCGGCTTACCACCGTATATCATGAGGCACAGTACAGATACCCGACGCAAGGGTATCGGGGTCCGACCTATCGGTGCTCCCTCGACTGAATGCGTCGGACAACATTCGACTGAATGCGTCGGAAGGGACCCGACTACCGAACCTTTATCACGGTCGGTCGGCTCCCGACTCAACGGACGCGCCCGACTGACGACCTTGACTATCAAGGGCCGATCTTAAGTCGGGACTTGGCTTACCTTCGTCGCAGTGTGGGTTGCCGAACGTCCTAACCGACCTATATCAATTGGCAACTCACGTGTTCGGAGGCATTCCACAACTCATGAAGGAAAGGAAAACAGACAGAGGGAAAAGTTAAGTTTACAAAATGATTTCATTCAAAGTCCGAAGAAGTTTACAAAGTCAGGCCGAAGCCCGATTACAAGTGTTCTAAAAAAGGAAAAGACAAAAGAAACCAAAAGTCGGCAAGGCCCGATCATCCTTCTGAGTCGATCTCCTCGACCGATGGAAGATCGGGGATAACCGGTGTATCCACCACGATCGGCGCTGGGTCGACGGTCGAAGCAGGACCGTCGGTCGGTGGGTGGCTGGCAGTCGGCGCCACTTGCTCCGAGACATCTTCCTCCGCTACGGCGACGCCTCCCGATGGCTGGTCGGCCATCTCCTCGGTGGCTTGCTCCTCGGCCCCCAGCGGGACGATACTGCTGAGGTCCAACTCCGGGTACAGGGCCTGGACCGCTTCCCGACCGTCCTCGTACCCCACCCGGTACGACGCGAAGCCCGACTCCAGTATTTCTTTCCGGTACTGGTCGGTGGCACGGAAGTCCTCCACCGCCCGACTGGCCGACTCCTTCACCGACCTTGCTTCCTCTTCTGCCCGGCCGAGCGAGTCCCTTGCCGACTCTGCTTCTGCCTTCGCTATGTCGGCGTCGGCCTGAGCGATTGACAGGTCCTCCTCGGCTTTGGCGAGCTTCTCCAGGCTGACCCGAAGCTGCTCGCGCTCGCCTTCGAGTTCGGCGGCGACGCCATCCCGCTCGCGCCGCAGACGATGCACGGTCTGGCCCTTGCGTTTGGCTTCTTTTTTGGCCGACCTTAGCTCGGACCCGAGCCGGGAGACTTCATCCACCAACTTGGCCTCCCGGTTGGCCGACTGCTTTAGGTGGTCGACCAACATTGCTCGGTCGGCTTCGACCGCCGCCGACCTTTCTTTCCAAGCCGCCCGGACGTTCCCAAACCTCCGGTATCTGGCTTCAAGCTCCGACATGGTGTAGATCAGCTGCCGACGCAAGCGTTTCGTCAAAAAAACATAGTCACAAAAATTCTAAGGAAAAAGGAGGCGAAACGAGACTTACCTCGACCATGGTCGGGTAGAACGAAGACAGCATCTCGGTCACTTGCCGAGACCTTAACGCCTCCACGTCGGTCGGGAGGAGGATTCCCTGGCACAGCCTCCTGGCCAGGTTGTGGTCGGCCAACGCCGACGCCCCTTCGGGGAACTGTGCGCTGGGCGGCACAGTGCGACTCCCCGACCTTGTGTCGTCCGCGGGGTCCATTGGGGCCTTCCCTCGATCGGCCACCCCGACTGACGGAACCGGCAGGGAGGGGATGCTCGAGGTTGAACCGGCACCCCCCGTTGCGGCCACGGACGCCGCCGGGTGATGTTCAGTTTCTCGAACGTCGTCTGGCACCACTTCCGCCGGTGAGGCCGCCGATGTCCCTTCGACCGCTTCTTCCACCGGCCTCTCCTCCGGATGCACTGCTGGAGCCACGAGCGCTATTACCAGCTCTGACTGGTCGGTCGCCGACGCTTCGACGGTCGGCGCCGCGGGAGTGGGTTTCTTCGGTGGACGCGAAGGTCCTGCCCCCGATGCCGGCCTCTTCCTCGCTGCATACTGCCGAATCTCGGCGTCGGTTGGCTGCATCCTTGGAGGTGTCCCTGCGATACCGACGGATATGTTAATCAAAGAGCCGGACAAAGGGCCAAATGAAAAGAGGACCGGGGGATCGGGCGATACCTAGTCAGGGGACCAAGCTCAGGCCGACGTCATAGAGAGCTTGTTCGATAACAAGCTCTCTCTGCTTCGGAACCGACATGTCTTTAAGTCGGTGGAAGTCCTCCCGGTCGTCCGCCTCCACCCGGCTGTTGTCGTTTGCTTCGGTTCGGGGCACGCCCCAGTGAGAAGGGAAGCCCCAAGGAGAAGGAGATGAGACAAAGAAAAACTGGTTCTTCCACCCATGGATGGACGATGGAAGACCAGTGATGAAGGAAAGACCCTTCCGGGGGTTGAAGAGCCACCACCCTCGGGCCTTAGGGTGGGGTCGGAGCACAAAGAATGTCCGGAAGAGCGAAATACGAGGGTTGGTCGGCAAAAGCTGACACAACAGCGCGAAGCTGATTATCAGCCGGACAGAGTTCGACGCCAATTGCGCCGAACAAAGTCCGTAGTAATCCAGCAGATTCCGGACAAACTCCGGAATCGAAAGCCGAAGACCCGCGCAGAGATCTTCGACATACAGCGCCAGTTGGCCCGGCGGAGGGTTGTTAACCCGACCACCGGCCCTTGGGGCGGAGAGTTGAAACTGCTCCGGGATGCGATACTGCTCCTGAAGCCGATCAACGTTCGGCCCCGAAAGCGAGGAAACCTCAACTTTCGGAGTCGATCGGGAGTCGTCGGTCGGATTTCCCGACCGAGCTCCCCGAGACGGATTTCCGGCCATCACACCAGGACCGAACAAGAAGCAAAGAAGCAGAAGAACGAGGGGAAGAAGAAGAAGAGGAAGAAAAGAGGGAAGACCACGAACCGGAAGTAAACCCTTTTGGGAGCGGGAGGAAGGATGACTGCCGGCGACGACTGAGAAATCGCCCGGACAGAGTCTCTGCAGCGAAAATGTCAACAATGGGGTCCTGGGTCCGGATGGTCCTATGTATATAGGGCCGTCCGACGGCCGAGATGCCCCCGCACCGACCGAGGTCTCATGGATGTGCGACACGTGGCGGCCTCCAGGCCCTCCTTTCGGCCCGATGATTCGGCGCGCCCATCCGGGGACGGCCGCGCCGCCCTCATTTAATGCGAGGGGCGCCGGCCCAACCACATCCGACACGTGGCAAAAAAAGCCACGGTTCCGAATTAAGACGCCCGCGGTGATTCACGTTTCCGATGGGACGCCTGACAGCGCCCCGCGCTCCCAGAATCGACGCTGGGTGACGGTCCGCGTTCTCCAGAAGGCGCCAAATATCCGGTTGCCTGACACCAAATCGTCCGGCACCCGACCGTCTGACGACGACAAGACGGGACGTCTGACACCTGACGCCGACGTGACATCTGACACCGACTAGACGTCTGACGCCAGCGGATCGCTCGGCATTCATGAGACGCCTGACATCGTATCAACCCACGGTACGGTCGGAATTTGGCATACGACGAATCTACTCCTTTTCACCTGGGGTTGCTGCCCAAATAAAGGCATCGGCCAGCTCACCGTCCGACTCAGGAGTGGAGGGGGGCAACTGTTGGGGAATACCCACCGACCGACCGACCGACGGCCGGAGGGACCGACCGACCGACCGATGGCCGGAGGGACCGACCAACCGACCGATGGCCGGAGGGACCGACCGACCGACAGCCGGAGCGACCGACCGACGGACGCCATCACCGGCCAATTAACGGCCCATAACCGACTGAGGATGTATCGGTCGGGCATATTTTTCCCGACCGACTGAACCTGAAAGTCTGATGGCCGACTCACGTAAGACTCACCGACCAACAGAGGAGCCCAGATCTCCACCCGACGCCACTCAGCTGGCCACTGACCTAGGGTCGGTCGACTCCTCCGATCGCCGTACAGCCACCAGAGCTTGTCAGTCCTGACAGCAACATGCGGCGCTGCCACCTAGGGTCATTGTCCTGCCTGGGGCATTGTCCTGCCTAGGGCATTGTCAATCCTAGTGATTTGACAGCCCCACGACGATATGACACTTTTACGGCGACTCTGACAGTCTACAGTGAGTTGACAATTCCTCAATTGTCCGCACCATTAATGACGGCGCCATACCGTGCTCCACTATATAAATCGGGGAAGGCAACAGTGCAAGGGATCTCCACTTCTCGACTTTGAAACTACAGGCTCGCTCCTCTCTCTCTCTCTCGATTGAGCTCTCTGTCTTCATTTTACTGTTGCCCAGTCACCTCTCTGACTTGACCGTCGGAGGGTCCCCCACCGGAGCCGCCTCCGGTCAGTGTGGACTTTCTTTTTTGCAGGCGCTCGTTCTCCGACGATCAGGCGACGAGGGGATTGGCCGCAACAACAGTGTAGACGATGCCACAAACAAGATCGAAGACAGTGACAGGGGCAACAAAGGTGGCGATGGAGAAGAGGATGTCGATAATATGAGAGAGGAGGTAGGGGAAGGAGATGATGAGGTGGAGGATAATGTAGATGGGAAGGAGATTCTGAATTTAAGTTTGAAAGTGGCGGATTTAAGCTTGAAAGGATTCGACCACCTAAATCTCATGAAGCTCTAAGTGCTTCCATTATAATGAAGTTTGGTGGTTCGCTTCACTGTTGGTATTGTGTCACTGAAGCAAATGAGGAGAGAGGGAAGGCAGCGATGGACTTCTTGAGGGAGGAGAGGGTGATCTGGTGGAGAGTGTGGCAGTCCTGAAGGGAGACATTCTAGGACTCAACGAGGTGGGGGTTAAGCATGGTAGAGGAGAGGAGGAAGGAGAGCTTGGTGGCCATGCAGATGGAGGGTTAATTTGATGGATATGGAAAGCGTTTGGAATTCTAATCAGGAGGTGGGGTAGGGGGATGGAGTGAGAAGTAGAATGGACGTTTTTGGAGTCTAAAGAGGAGGTGTTGGAAGAGATAGTAGAAGTGAGGAGGGATGAGAATAGGAGAAGAGATATTAAGACTTGGTGACATGGCTTGAAGATGAACGGGAGAGTTTAGGTGGCGGAAGCAGAAAAAAATATAAAAAATATATTTTTTACAATGATAATGTCATGCCAAATTTATAATAAATTAATAAAAATTTTTATATTTTATTAATTATTATATATTTTATCGATTTTTGTGAATAATATTTCATATTACGTTCATGTATTTTATTTATTTTTTTACTGTTAATTGATTTGTTACAATAATGACGTGGTGTGATCGTTGTAACGAAAATTTATTTGTGAGAATAGATAGGGTGGATAAGTAATTGAGATGGAGAAAAATTAGATTGGGAGGATCCAAGGCCAACAGATGCGAAGAGAAGATCAGCGATGATTTGTTCCAAAGCAAATGTTCAGTATAGGGAGACTATCATGTAGCAATGATAGAATTAAATTTTCATTACAATCAATCAACATTCGAAAATGGATGAAATACACGAGGATAATGTGGGATATTATCTATAGAACCGATGAAATATATAACAACTAATAAAATATAAATTTTTTTATTAATTTATTATAGATTTGATATGGCTTCATCATTGTAATGAATATTTTTTTCCAATGGCAAGGCAAAATTATCCTTTATGACAGCGGTGTTTTAGTCGCGTTGGACGGTAGATGAGGCTCCAGATTACATTAAACCAGTTAACTAGCTTTACGGATTCATTTGAAACTTTTTAAAACACGACGCGCACTACGTAAAAATAGTCCGAAGCTGAGGACGTCACTATGTAATTCTCTTTTCTTTATCTTTGTGAACTTATGACATCATTTATGACAATGATGATGGGTACCAAAGCATGAAAGCCATGTGAAACGGAAGCTTAACTTTCATCTTAAAATCTACACGAGTGTAAGCAGGGGAAAAATTCTACACGGCTGCCACAAATTTGGCTAAGCCAAGGCAAAGAAATCAGTTCCCTTCTAGAGTGTCTTTCTTTTGCATCCTTTCCAGTGTCAACGAAGGAAGCAAAGAAAAGCTTCCGAACAACCACAACATGGGCAATGGAGGCATGAATCACAATATAAACATCCAAAAGCCATAACAGAGGTCTCCATGATAAATTGATGACCCAAATATAATTGTCAACTAGTCCCAGCAAATTACCAAAAAAAAAAAAAATTTAAAGAAAAAACAAAAAAAAACAAAACAAAACTAGTCCCAGCAAAGTAGTATCAACTACCAGATGGTAAAGTTTTTCTGGTAAAAAACCAGATAGTTGATTTTAAGATATGAGAGCCTGCATCAGTTTTGTGACATGAGTGAAATATTTGCCAGTCTCATAATAGCATTCAAATTGGAACATTCTTGCATATCTGATGCAAAGAATATCCAAAATTAACTAGGTGCATGGAATGTCAAAATTATCTATAAGAACATTAATCATCAAAATGATCACGTATTTCTATCAAACAACCAAAAAATGACTGATGGAGGCAGACCCTCCACAACCATCATTGTCATGCCCTGCTTCAATTACTCATTAATGTCACAATGAGGAGCTGCGCCGTTCGATCAAAAATCATATGGGGTCGGCACTAAAACATATCATATGAGACGGGCTTCATAATATATCACATTTTTTTAATATTAATTTTAAAAAATAAATTTAAAAATTAAAAATTTTTTCTACTATCGAAGTTATTAGTCCTATGATTAAAGCATTCTCTTTTTTTCTCATTTTCTGCATATAGTAATATATTTTATATGATCATATAATATACACTAAATATATAACTAGATGATATATATTATAAGTTTTTTGGATACATACCCAGCAACGTTTCAATATACATCTACAACTAAATTGATACATAGTTTACCGAACTTAGTATTCACCAGTATATAATATATGACTGGTTGATACACATCTATTCATCTAATATCTTAATATATACTTTTAGATAAAACGATACATAGTTTTCAAAACATAATATTCATCAATACATAGTACATGAGTAAATGATACACATTAAATGGCTTATTGATACATACTATAAGATTTTTTGATACACATTCAATAACGACCCAATACATATCTTGAGGCCGTTTCTCCTCTTCCAAGTTCCTCTTCTTTTTTAAGATCTTTGCATTTAAAAGTTCATGGAAACTACGTATCGTTTTACCTAGAAGTATGTATTGGGACAACAGATGAATATTTTGCTAGATATATATCAACGACTATATACTGTTTACCAGCGAATATTAAGTTCGATAAACTATGTATCAATTTATCTGTAAGTATGTGTTGGATCATTGCTAGGTGTGTATAAAAAAAGTTTAAAGTATATATCAATAAGTCATCTTGTGTATATCTTTTATTCATGTGGTATGTACTGATGGACGCTATGTTTTGAAAACTATATATCATTTTACCTAAAAGTGTGTATTAGAATATTAGATGAATATTTTGCTAGATGTTTATCAACTAGTCATATATTCTATACTGATGAAGCTAAATACGATAAACTATATATCAATTTAACTATATGTGTGTATTGGAATATTGTTAGATGTGTATCAAAAAAGCTTACAGTATATATCATCTGGCATACTATGAAGGTCGTCTCAAATAATATTTTATAGTGCCCGCTCTATATAATTTTTGTTCGCCCCATCCTGTCCCTCTTCCAAGTGTGTGCAGAGTCTAAGTCCATTCAGTATCGGAAAGGACTATGAACATTGGTTGTGTTAAGAACAATCGCATTCTAAGCTCTCACCAGTAATCAAGGTAAAATATTAGTTGCATTTTATTAACACTAGTGAACAAAAACCTACTAAATTTTTGGATGATTGACCCATCAAAAAAATGAGAGGCATAATATTTTCTTTTAGCTCATTTTTTCTGTCCTAGCCATAACACTGGTCCATTTAAAACTAATCATGGACAGGACTCCACAACTAATTTCATTCGAAGCTGCATGAAGATCTACTAATTATACAAAATCATATCTTGCATTATATTTTTCTTGCTACCAGAAGTCGAGCCTGATTGCTAGTTTTTCAAACCACCATCAATACGCAACACCATGTAAGGATTAAATTTGATCTCAAGGACACGATATCCACAGGATTCACAAAGGTCAGTCTTACTTTCTAGAAGCAACCAAATAACTTCTACACTAGGCAACAGGCTATTAGCTTGACCACTTTGAGATGCCTTTCAATACCAGCCCAGTCCTAGCTTTCTAGAATTTCCACAAGGTACTGCAAAAATGTTCCACTGAGTTGCTGGACCAAGCCTTAGCTAATATTCAACATCATGCAGCCACTGAATAATAAGAAAATCAAGCAAGAAATCTTATGCAACTGCAGGCCATAAATGGGAATAAGAAAGCCAATTTTTTGTGGGGACAGGAAGATCTAGCTTCCTCCCCTAGGCGGGAGTGGGAAAGATGCTGCTATCTTAGCAACTAGATCTGAGACTGCTGCGACAACTGATATAGTTTTTACTTAACAGATATTTAATAAATCAATTGAAACATTAGCTTGATTGGCAGGATAGAAATATTTGCAATTTGGGTTTCAGTTCTTAGCCTACCCCAAAGCAACTTCAGTTGGAAAGTCACAGATATTGGCATAAACATTTTAGGAGCCACCAGAGGCCAGGCAAAAACCACATGTCATGCACAAAGTAGTCAGGTCTCTTCGACCACAGTTAGGTTTCAGAAACCAAAAAAAAAATCCTAAAGAACAGAACCGGCATAGAAACTCTTATTTAACATTATTACAGAAATACCAGTTGCTATTTTCTGAGTGACTGGAACTTTTGGGAATACAATGGTAGTTGCTATGAGGACCATAATATAACAGTCATTGGTATCCATCATACGGAAAAAACAGATAATAACAGTAAAATAATACTTGATTATGTCACTGTTCAAATGATCAAATATTTTATTTTGCAGCAACATTGAGATTTGAAATTTGAACATTATCATATTCCATCTCCCACCGTTAGTCAATACTTATAAGTATCTTCCATCAAGTTATGTTACATATCCTACTAATCTTACCACCGAATATCTGGACATTTCAACGCTGTGAATTTACAATGGAAATTTATTATCTTGAACATTTTCTATATAGAACTACATATCCAGCACATCAATATCGTTGAAGAAAGATAATCATCCGGTCATTGTTCCCAAAATTTTTCTAAAACACTCAAGGTGAAAAGAGTTGAGGTTTTAAATAGTCTCAACTGAAGCAGAAGATTTCATGAATAACTTGCCTCCCAGCAAAAGTCTGAGAACTTGAACAGAGATCTACAAATACGAGAAGATTCTGATTGCCGACATTAAACATTTATTAGGATGGTTTTAGCTAGTGGAACATATTTTTATTTACACACTGTTGCTTGTTCCTATGAAACATGAAATCTCAGCTATTATGGAACAGAATTGTCTAATCTATGGATCAGCTATTCTAGATAAAATAACAATCCCCCCTCTCCCACCAAAATACAAACATGGATTCCCTCAAATACATGCAATGGCATATGAACATGCATACCTGCACACTCACACAGCACTCCAATCCAAGGAAAACAAGAAACTGCTGAACAACCTCTATAACTTTAGTTTTAGTGCCAAAATCTGAATAAGGCAAATAACACAGAGTCCTATTTGACTTACACTGAGCTTCATTTCAAGTACTTTTGTGAGCTTTATGGTTAAGATTATCTTCAATTTAATGAGAAGAAAATACTAAACTTCAAGAGGAATTAGAAGATGTAAAGCCTAGCATATTCAAGAATAGAAGACAATTATATAATCAACATATGAGATTTAATATTGTTCTCATCATGTAAGACATTAGAAAGACAAATTATAAGCTCCACTGCATGGTACAAGAGTCTGGTCTATAGCCCCTTCACTGTTGAAATCAGGTTGCCACAACACTTCAAGTAAACAATTGAAGTTTTAATTTAGCTCATTGGCTTTGGAATGTGGAACTCACATCTAGCTGCTAATAATCGGAGCCATTCAAACTATGTGGAGCTTCTAGTTTCAAATCCTTAGAAAGTTAAATAATTTATATTAAAATATTCAAAACAAATATTTAAACACTATGATATGGTGCTAGTAAAGTAAAACTGCATATATTCTCATGACCAGGTTCAAGTCAAATAGATTTTGAACTGCATGCTTTGAATTATAGAAAATGCTTGTCTGTTAGTCCTGCAATCAGATTTGGATCCAACAAGGAATCATCCTCCATAATTTTCCACAGTCCTCCATAATTCAGCATCAATCAGGAGAAGTTATTGCATAATTGGACACAACCTGTAGAACTGTCCAGGTTAAATTTATTTCACAAATATCTGTGTAGCAGAAGAGGACTGGAAGATTGGGCATCACAAGCAAAACACAAGAGGAATCAAATTCAAGTAGCCCCAATTTCAGAAACCGATTCCATCCAATCAAGAATAGAACATAGGAAAGAGATTGAGGCTCATTAGAAATGATAGAATCTAATGTAATATCAAATAGCACATGAACATACTGTACCCTCAGAGATAAAAAAAAATAGATACAAGAGAACTATGATCTGTGACACCTAAAACAATATATCGTCAACAAAAAAAATAAATGTAAAAATCACATCCAAGGAGCTCCAAACTCAAAACCAATACAACGCCTAATAGAAATGAGATGAAGCTAAACAGACTGCGATAAGATAATATATAATGACGCTTCAAACCAGAGCATAGAGGTCAGGGACGAAGGAGAACCAACGAAATCCACAGCTCCACTTCTCTGGCAGCATCGGGCATCGCGGCAGCCAATGCCAGGTACCCCTCGCCACCCTGTAGAAGAGCACCTCCGGCCAGGTAGTGCAGCAGACGCACACCAGCCCCTCATGCCAGAGGCAGTACACATGGGAGTAGTTATGGTAGCAGACCGACACAAACTTCCGGCACATCATCTCCGGCAGTCGGCCCACCTCCTCCCAAGCTCTCACCTTTCCTTCTCCATCCTTCCCCACCAGCTCCCACACCCTCAAACTCCTCGATATCCCGTCCCTCCCGACACCACCGACGAGGTAGAGCCGGTTTCTACCGTCGCCCACCAGCCGCACGAAGGCTAGCTCGGCCGGTAGACTGGGAGAGGACATTGGCTCCCACTTCCCGGACTGGAGATGGAAGCCGACGACGGAAAAGGGCTCATTAGTGGTGAAATAAAGGGCACCGTCGAAAAAGACGCCTTCTTGGTGGGAATTGCCGCGGTCTAGGATGAGGTCGAAGCCGGGGAAGCGGGTCCAGGAGAAGGAAGCGGAATCATAGACGAAAACAGAGGTAGAAGAGGAGGAAGGAAGGAAGATCTTGTAGCCGTGGGGGGTAGAGGAGGGGAGGGAGACAAGGGTGGCAAAGGAGAAGGGGTCGTGGGTGGGTAAAGATACGAACTTTGAGGTTTTGGTGAGGAGATTGAAGATAAGAAGAGAGGAGGGGCGGGAGGGTAGGAGGGAGAAGCAGAGGAGGCCGGAGGAGGAGGAGAGAAGCTGGGAAGGGGAGGCGGCGGCGGAGGGGAGCAGGCGGAGGTTGCGCCAGCCGTCGGCGAAGGAGTCGTAGAGGGGGAGGAAGCGGTGGGAGAACTGGGGGTGGGAGAGGAGGAGGAAGGCAGGGGAGGAGGAAGGGGAATGGAGGAGGGAGAGGAAGGAGGGGGAGACGAGGAGGGAGTTGAAGCGCTTGCAGGTGGGACGGAGGGCCAGGAGGGTGCGGAGAGGGAGGAGGGCCAGGATGCGGTCAAGGAGCTCGTCAGGGAGCTGCCCCCAGATTGCCGGCTCCATCTCTTCTTCCTCCGCCGCAGCCGCAGCTGCCGCTGGCAGCGGCGGGGGTGGCGGTTTCGATTGGGCGATCGGCGTCGTTTGTTCTTCTCTCTCTCTTCTCGGCATCCTATCCTCGGTTCTTCGCCCTCTCATATGGAGAGAATGTTTCGAGCTGGAATAAAATGTAGGAAGACTTTTGCGCATACTTATTCGTCTGGGATGGTTGGTCTCGCACGGTGGGGTTTGGGTTTGTCATCTGGAGAGGGGTTGGTTGGTCTCGCACGGTGGGGTTTGGGTTTGTCATCTGGAGAGGGGTCAATGACGGAGAGATAAAGGTGGGATAAATTTTAGAGGTGATGGGAATAAATGGAGCGGAGATTTCAAGGGATTTGTGCTGGAATAGGGATGGGGGGATGGACATTGGGCGACGGAAGGATACAAGGAAAGGGAGGTGCAGGCGTGAACGGAATGGAGGGGTTGGCGGGCGATCCGGCGGCCGGTGGCGGCCCATAGCATTTGCTAAAACCAGGCTGAAACCGTACCTTGGAATTTCGCAGCGAGCAGTGAATGATATTCCGAGCATTGCCCTTTTTTTTTTTTTTTTTTCAATCAAATTTAGTAATTTGCAAATCAAACTAGAGTATATCTCGTATAACTAGCTGCATATATTGTTGTTAGGGATGAAAGTGGGTTAAATAATATCTATCCGATTCTATTTTTATATTCAAATCTATCCAGACATGCATAAAAATTTAAGTATCTAATTAATATTGACATCCATGCACATATCCATCAAAATAAATAAATAAATATGAACATAAATAGATAATTATGTGATTTATATCTGAATATCTTATTTCATTTATAATCTTATTTAATTTTATATAGTACTCATAAATTCAATATGCTGGTAATTTGATTTATCATCCACATAATAATATTTTTGATTTCTCTAATGATAAAATTTAATTATCCGACTTATATCCATATTTATATTCATACTTTCAATATCTAATTTACATTGATAATCACTTAAAATAAATATAGATATAAATTTTTGGATTCAACTGATATCTGTATTCATATATATATTCATCAAACAAAATAAAAATGGATATAAATATAGTGATAGCTGATCCAATTTTTTCTTCAGTCGTCATCTACTTTGCAATAGTATTAGCTTCTCTATAGATATGTATCATATCATCAAACTATTGAGCTACTTCTATCCTCCACCTATCTTTTCTCAAATGATAGATGTCGATCTCTCAAAATGTTGAGACAAAAAATGACCTAGTAACTATCAAGGAGTTCCCCTCTAGAATGATATGAGAAGCTTTTAAAATTTTATTGTATGTTACACATCTTTCCATATAGCACAATTTTATCATACAAATTATGTATCAAACAATCTAACACATTCTACTACCATTAACACACTACTCATACTTCTAATAATAAAATTTGTTCTACCAGAATCATCTTGGTTTAAAACACTATCATCAAGATTAACCTTGAGGAAATCAAGGGGTGGTAGTTTTCAAGTGAAATAGAACATTTGTATGATTGCAAAATCTGCAAAATGAGAGCTATAATTTTCCTCAGTTATCATGAATACCTCCAAGATAGTTGTATTAATATACCGCTATACATAACTGACTATTTTCATGAGAATCAGTTTGGGACTCTAAATATTACTTTAGAAAATCCGATCATTTCTAGCTAACAAAATATTGTAAGCAATATAAGCCATTAAAACAATGTCTTTACTTTAGCTACCGCTAATGGGTCTCTCATTAATGGTTTGGAGAAAGATGTCAAGAGAGAGAGAGAATTGAGATGGTGCATTAGAACTTGGGGCTTGCCTCCAACTCTAGGACACCAAGCTACAGTGTAAAATAACATGAGAGGTAGATCCCTCTATATCAAGACACAAGTCACAATGATTTGGGATATGCAAACCATTTTGGTGTAAAATTTCATGACATGGAAGTCAATTCCAAGCTATCTTCCGCATAAACAAAGTGACTCTATGACAAACACTGATTCTTTAAATCCAACCAATGCGATAAATCCGCACTCTAATTGACAACCCAGATGAAGGCTCCCATCCCAATTTATCTGCACTATATCCATCTGGTATAGGAATAGAAAGAATTTGATCCGCCAATACCTCCGGAAAATACTTATAGATCATAGATAATTCCCAACTATTCTCACCTACCACCATCAGATTTTTAACTTCAAGATTTTGCAATGAACTAGTATTAACTGAAACAGGCCACTATGCAATAGGAATGGAAGAAATCTATGAATCCTGAGCAACAACGGTAGATGTTTTATTACCCACAATCCATCTAAGATTAGATAGAATTAATAGGGCAATCACAGAAATTTTATTCATTTTAGCGTACAGAAGTTTCAAACAAAGTGCTACAACAACAAATTTTACCCACATTCACTTATAATGTTATATCTCATTTTATTTATCGATGGAATATGAGATTTAGCTCACCATTATATTATTAAACAAAAAAGGATTTGTAGAAGAAAGTTGTGTAACCTGTGTAAAACTCCCTCATTGGGCTCTTACTGGATTTTTACCATTTTAGATATAGGCTAACGAAGAGTTGCACAGCCACCTTTCTACATGAGATTTACGTGCACTTCAAAATTTATTGTTTTCTCTCTGAGTTGCAACGAGCCTTTGTCTTAATCAGTAACTTTCTTTGAGTGACTTTTCCTTTTACTAACGTTGTAGTGTGCCTGGGAGTCTATAGATTTGTTACGTGATATATATTGATAGATTTTTCATATAACTTTAAATCAAACCATTTTTAAAAATGATCAAATTGTAACAAATCATTGTTTGTTTTAAACCATGCTAAATTTGCATAAAAGTACTGTATTTGGATTTGTATTAAATTAAATAAAAATTGCTAATCTATAAAAGCAAATCTTATTTGCATCACCGCACTTCAAGATATCCCACGAAGTGTCAATCGCAAAACCTAAATATCCATCATAAGAAACACTGATCGCAAGGCCATTATCCATTGTTTAGTAAGGCAAACCCACTATTAACTTTTAAATCAAACTTAATCCCTTGCATCTCATTATAAACATACTTTATTTTTGTCTTGATAGTTTAGAAAGATAAAGCGACAAATTCAATGAAAGAAAAATGCAGATGCATTGACTTTCACTGTACTTTTCTTTTCAATAAAAATCTTTAATCATATATATCAAGTCCTGAAATGCTATTATCAATGGCTTAGAGGAGATTATCATATTTGACTTGGACAAGATTTTATGTTCAGATCTATAGCTAGCCGATCGGCGTGTTAGCATGGATACCTCTACATATCATTTCACTCCCTTAAATTTTGGTGATTATCACTGTTTTGATGTGCATGCATGAGAGAGAGAGAGACTTTAGAATGTAGCTGGTATAATTCCCCCCCCCCCCCCCCCCCCCCCTCCTTCTTGAATATAAGCTAGTATAGTAATTTGCGACCGGCACGATGTTAGTTCTATCCCCATTGTATGCAAGTGATATACATGGCAAATCTTGAAAGGCCAAACCTCTCCTTTATGTTGTGCAACTAAGCAAAATCTTTCACATGTCTTGCATGTTTCCAGAAATTTTCTACGTCTAGAATTGTAGAAGATTTACACTTGGTACTGTGGCTTTAGACAATACTATTATATGTGAAGTCAGTTTCCTACACAAGCTCCGTGAGGTTGTTTAACAAACCATCTATATTGCCAAGGCACATATTCTCCCCTTGCCCATTGCTGGTTTGCTAAACCCAACCAACTGCAAGAAAAATGTACTCCGGCAATTTCAATTTCAACTTGCTTTATCTCCATATTCCTTTGCCCGCGGAAGCTTCTCAACTCTTTTCCTCTATCGCCGTGTGACTCCATATGGCAAGCTGACGCAGAAGCGTGTGCGGCAAAAGGGAGGCTGTGGTCCATCAATTTGGTGGTGATGGTGACATTTAGGTCACATCCAGTTCACGGAAGTTTACCAACCAAATAGGTCCAACGGTAGTTGTTTTGGCTGATAAGATTGGGATCAAACATCAAGAGAGTTTCTACCATAAAAAAAAAAAAAAAATTAAGGAAGTCACATCATTGATGGGTTGATAAGGTTAGGATTAGACATTACGGAAGTCACGATGGGCTGATTGAAATAAAATATTAATAATGAATTGGGATGTTTGGAAAAGTAATTCTCACTGGCAAATGGCACCTCTTTTCTTTTACAGAAGGATGAAAGGATCTCACACGCCATGGATCAAGGAAATGAGTCTAAAGGTAGCAAATATGTTTACTCAAAGTTTAAGTTTCAATAAAGTTCATACAGTCAAAAGTCATCCACACATATGATACACAAGGATATGTAATGATTTTATCAAGTAGGATTCACATAAATTAAGGTCAAAGAAGATAATTTAGTGGTATGGTTTCCTAGCAACTAGTTAATGCTTAAAATCATCATCCAATGTAGGTCATATGGCAATCACCTACTTTTCCTCTTCTAATGCCAATTTAATGGTTTGTTTTATTAAAGGATAAATTATAGGAAAAGATCTGTAGCCTTGCAATGAGTAAAGATTTCGATCCTAGTGTTGTTAAAAAAAACAAAAAGAAAATAGAATCTGTAGAAGATGTGTTGTCTGTATCCAACTTTGCTATTTCCACGAAATTAGACGGCTGATGCCAATTTTTAGCTTATTTTAAAATTTTGACAATCAAGAAAAATCCGTATTATTACATAGCATATCCATATCACCAAGCATAGCTTTCCGATCATAGGACACCTCAGGGATTACGTTAGATTTTTCTTTTCCAAACACGAGGGTTCCAAACTTGCACAGCGAAATAAAGAATTCAGGTTGATAACATTCCTTGAACCTCATAATGACCCATGGATAAGTGTAAATACCGACACATGAATGGGGTTGTCAATCAAACCAAACAGTTCAAGCTCGGCTTAGGATCGGCTCGATCAAGGTCGGCTTGATGATTGAATTAAGATTCCAATTGATGCATTTTTTATTCTTTGGATCAATTAGATGTTAACTTAGGTATGAACCAAACATTAAACATAGCTTGAAATCAAGATTTCAAATTTATTTTAAGCTTAAGGGTCCATTTGGTTGCAGTTAATCAGGTATGGAAGAATAAATCCTACGTCAGATTATTGTGTTTGGTACGAAAAATGAAAAAGATAGATGACAAAAAAAAATAGTGGATCTCATTTTTATTTTCCAAAGAGATAAGATAAAATAAATATTATGAGATGATTAATTTTTGATAAATTTTCGAGTGATGGTAATCTATACTTAATAAAAATATTCTTAATGTAAATATTGAATTTATTTTGATGGCTTCTCAAATTCATTCAAAAAAAAAAAATATAGATGACATTATGCAAAAGGCTATGTCATTATAGTTAATATATAAAAATTAATTGAAAATGACAATACTATTCTGATATTAAAATTTATTTTATATCGAAGAATATATTTATAATTTTGACAATATTTCTATATAGAATTATTTTCAATCAAATATAATAAATTTTTTAATGTTATTTTTCAGATTAATTTTTTGATCAACTGAATATAGTAAAATTTATTTTTCTCAATAATTAATTTTTTAGATAAATGATTCTTAGAAATTATTAGATTATCTTGTAATCTGGCAAACTCCGACCAAATGGACCCTAAGATTTATTTAATCTTAATCAAGCTGATCAAATAAGCTCATGTTCGACTCGGGTTGAAATCAGGCTCAAAAAAAAAAATAATAAAAAATAAACCGATGACCCTTCAAAGGCCAGCATGAAAAGCACCTGGATCTTAAGGATTGCCGTCACAAACGTTGCAATCATGTTCTTAAATGACCCATTTGCATCAGAGTCTTGGTGAACTTCGCAAGTTCACATAGCCCGTCATGTGGCTAACTAAGGTCATCAGAATAGGAAGTCATGGCACGAGCGAGAAGAAGAAATTAACACCTACAATTCAAAGTAGATACAAAAATATCGGGACGTTGCTGGCTTGGTCATGTTCTTAACTTATAAAACTGAACGATGGAAGATTCGGAATGCCGTCAAGTTTGACTTCGACCATAATGTAGTTTTCCATGCGGAGCATCAGTACACAGAGCATAGATCCTTCTGCTGTGATTTAGTAGCAAGGCTCGCATGGTGCCAGAAAAAAGACTAGCAGGTCAGCTAAAGTGAAGTGTTGATTGAAAGACAATGAGATGATATAAGGATCGATGAAACCGATTCCTTTTTTTTTTTTTTTTTTTTTTTGTTTTAATGAGAGAGAGAGAGAGGAAGAGAGCCACTTGCATGCTGCAAATTATCCAAGTCCAAGTTCATGGAAATTCACCACCCAAAATGCGGACCTGGAACCTCTTGTTAGGAAGAGGTGTAATATTAGGGTATTGCCCAAGTTATATGTATGATATCTTTGTTGGCTGAGTGGAAGTTAAGACATGGAATTATCAAAAAAGCAATACTTAACACAATTACCCACTTCATTCATCCACTTAAACTGAAGAGAGAAGGGAATGTCATCTGAAAAAAATAGTGGTCTAGCCACCCAGCATTCAACAAATTAAAGTTTGCTACGGGATACAGTTTTATATTATGTAACTTAGGATCCATTTTGGTTGTGGAAAATCTGTAATAAGAAAATGATTCTCACGCCGGATTATCATGTTTGGTATGAAAAGTGGAAGAAAGATGGTAAAAAAATTGATGGGCCTCATATTTATTTTTCAAAAAGAGAAGGTAAAATAAATACCATGGAGGATTCATATTTGATAAATTTCAAAATTATGGTAATTTATACTTAACAAAAATACCTTCAATAAAACTGCGTATACAATCATTAAATTTATTTTGATGTCTTCCCAAATTCATTCAATAAAGAGTTTTTACAAAAAGCTTAAGATGGAGATGATATTACATAAAGGACTATGTGATTATAGTTATTATATAAAAACTAATTGGAGATGACAATTCTATTCTAATATTAAAAAAAAAATTTATTTTTAAAAGTATATTTGTAAATTTGGCTATATTCCTACGTAGATTTACCTCCAATCAAATGTAGTAATCTTTTCTTAATATCATTTTTAGAAGTAATTTTTTTATTAATCAAACATAGTAATTATTTTTTCAGATAAATATTTTTTAAAAATTATCAGATTATCCCATAATCTGACATATCCCAATCAAATAGATCCTTAGAGATTTTAGAATGTTATCAAAACCTCTACTTTGAAACTACAATATTAGTAATTTGAATATGGATACATTCAAAATAAAAATAATTTTATATGAAAAGTTTGAAACAAGTTCAACATATATGTGTAATTTTATGTGCAAGCAAATACACATTTGTCATGTATATATACCTTCATGTACATTTATTTGTCTATGCATGTGTATATATATTTATTTGATTTTAAAAAATCTTGTAGTGTGAATGACGTGGCTGCAATATAGTTAGAGTGCACTCTATCTCTAGGAACTAGAATGAGATGGCTGATTATTTGGTTATGGTTGAAGCCCCCTTTCATGTGTAGAATAGTTGCATATATATGACTGGCGTCTCGGTAGTTTAGCTTCTGATTTTGTATATATGTATGAAGTTTTTATCCTTTAATTTATGGATTAGCAGGATAACTATACTCAGTGACTGTTTTTTTTGTTTAGTTTGAAAGAATGGCCAAATTGGCAGAAGAGAGAGGCGCCTAGCACGTGCTAGGCGGACCAAAAAGGATTACATCTACAGCATTAAAGCTTTGCAGCCCAAACTACATACAAGATATCCAAAAAATTAGAAAGATTGGCTTCTCTCTCTTGATAGACTGAAGGAGACTGTGACTCCACTAGGGACAAAGGAAAAAAATAGCCTCTACAAAGATAGCACCTGAAGCATCAAGACCAACTAGGTGCAGAAGAGGAGATCAAAAACTAGAAATCAAATGTTCCAAGCAAGCCTTATACTTTCTGACTATAATTTATTATTAGAAGACTGCAATAAAACCCAGCCCAACTAGTTTTGGCCCTATAAGGTTTGTGTTCCGAAGGTAGATTAATCTTTGAATCAAGAAGCACCATGTATAACTTGCTGGCTTAAGCTACTATTACTACTACTGCTACTTCTTTTGGCAAAAAAGCTTAATTTCTTGCATTTGGGTCCATATTCTGTATATTTGTTTCTTGTCAAGTAAGTTCATGTAGAATCCTTTTCTTTTCTTCCCCCGGTTTTTCGGATTATGAGGCCCATGGACAATTCCTTAGATGATTTCAATCATAACTATTTGATAAATAGCATTATACATAGATGATTTCACCATGAGCGTAGCAAAGTGGATATATGTTGATCATCCTCATGATCTTTTTCATCAAATTATTAGTAGTAAGTATTTTGTTACGGCAACATAACCAACCGAAAAGTTTAACGTTCTTTGTTTTTTTTTCGTTTTAGTAAATTAGTTCATTCAAACAAGTCTTATATGAATACAATCCAAAGAATCAAAAAATAAAATATCCCGAAATAGTCACTTAGGGATAACCTCCAACTCAATCTAGATAGTTTCTCCAATGTGCTCAGCTATATAAATTGCCATCCAGTCAGTCACAATATTCGCCTCATGGAAGATATGCCTAATCATAGAGCAGTGCACCCTCTCAGCACCTTCAAAACATTATACAAAAGGGGATAAGTGGCTCCTCTACGAGTGCATCTCTGGAGTCAAGTCACCACCATAGCTGAGTCTCCTTCTACAATAATCTGAGTCACCCCCAATATCCGTCTGGCAAAAATAATCCCCACCCAGACCGTACGAAGCTCCACCTCAAGGACCGAAGGCTTCATTAGGTGATTCCTCCCAACAGCCACAAATCTGGAGTCCGACCCATGAATCATAAAACCAGCCCCACCATGCCTACCTCTAACACTACCATCTAAGTTGACCTTCAGATAGAACAGAGGAGGGGGCTCCTAGGAGATAAACACTGGGTGGGTCGCTACATGAGCAGGATGGGAGCTTTGGATTAGTAACTTCCAGACTATTCTAGTAAAATAAGAAATTGCTCTACCATGCATCAGAAAGAAGTAACATTACCTTCTCAAAAAAGCCGTAGATGTGAACCATTTCCTAGTTCTATTGCCTATGCTGTAAGATATATTTATTATATCAAGCATTGAAGATAGTTCTTGCAACTCAATATGGACCGCATGATTCATTGTATACCTATAGTTTTCAGCTTGGTTGTTTCTCACCAAGAACTCCCTATATTCAAGTGATGATTATTAGCCACTATAAATAGAATGGGAAACCACACACAAAGTAGTGCACCATTAATCCAAACATCTCCCCTCTCCAAAAAAATGAGGTTTGCTGTCCATTTCCAACTACAAGAAAGGAGATTTGATGGAATAAACTAAAAACCTTTGAAACACCTTTCCAAAAGAGAAAAGCAACCATAAGAAGACTCGGTTGATGGATTTTGAGAATAATACGTACGTCCTTTGAATTAGCTACCACCATGGCTTCTGTTGCTCCGCGTAGAACTTCCCCCACCACATAATGAGCGATTAGTTTAGAATATTGAGATAAGATATTCCTAGTCCTCCTAGCTTTTTTGGACGACAAACATTAGACCAATAGGCAAGGTGTTTCACTTTGCTACATTGAGCTTGAACCCCCCAGAAAAAATTTCTATAAACTTTATTGATTTTATGAGTAAGTACTACTAAAATTTTGAAGATAGAAATCCAATAGATCAGAATAGCTTTAAGGGTTCATTCACCAATGTGAGTCATCCAGCAAATGAGATGGCCTTTCTCTTCCATTCTCCTAGTTTTTTACTCAATTTTTCTAGCAAAAAATTCCACTCTTTTTGATTGAGGACCGGATGATGAAGGTGTATTCTAAGATGAGTAACCTTGAAGGGAAGCGTGATGGGTGACGTGCATGTATTTTTAAAAACTTTGTAGCGGAACATATATAGATTAAACAATTTAATCTACAATGCATGTATAGATCAAATCTAAATCACCATACAGAATTTATGATATAAAGTAATATGCATGTATACACATCTGAAATCTAAAATTCAGCAAGTATAGAACATATCTAATTTATATTTAGATCATATCTAAATATTAATTGAATTCAAAACTTCGTACCTAAGCGTGGGTAGCAAATCACCGCATCGAAAATCTGTGGTAGATAGTTCTTCATGATACATGGCAGCTGCACATATGTCCGGCCTCTACAGATATCCACACGAAGCCCTTATGCTGATCGATCTCCTCGGAAGTGCTAGCTCATGAAGACACCATCCTTTGGCTAATCTAAAAGGAACATGATGAAGATGAAGAATAAAGAGATCCTCTCCTTTTCTTCGTAGATCCATGCATCTGATCTCTACAATAGAGATCAAGAGAAGAAAATTTTCTTCTCAATTTTTCATGCATAAGAGAGAACATTTCTCTCTTCCTTTCACACCCTTAAGAAGAACTTTTCTTCTCTGATTTTTTATGATAAAAATAAGATCTAATCTGATTTTTCATGTTGAAAATCATAGGAGATCTTGAACCCTAAAAGAATCCAAAGGAGAAACCCAAGAGAAGAACCGTTCTTCTCTCTTCTTCTCCTTTTTTCTCCTTGATCTAGAACTCCAGGAAGCCCCAAACATCCAACCAGATTTTTTTTGATATTTTTTCTTTAAATTTTTATATTAAAAATCATATCTAATCTAATTTTTATCTTTAAGAAAAAGAGAAAAAAAATCTGAAAGAAGAACTCCTTCTTCTTCAAGACTACGCATAAGAAAGAAGATCCATCTTCTTCCTTGATCTAGAACTCTAGAAAGCCCCAATCACCCAACTAGATTTTTCTAATATTTTTTTCTCAAATTCTAACATTAAAAATCAGATCTAATCTAATTTTTATTTTAAAAAAATAAAAAAAATCTGGAAGAAGAACTCCTTCTTCAAGGCTGCGCATAAGAAAGAAGACCATTCTTCTTCCTTCTTCTACTCTCATTGGGAAGAACTTTTTTTCTCCAATTTTTTGCTGTAAAACCAGCAAGAGAAATCCTCTTTGATGTCCAAAAATCAGCAAGTAAAGGTTTACAAAATCACATCAAGATGGGGAGGAGAGGAGGGGATAGGCATATGGATGTTGGGGCGTCCAACTATTGGATGCCACTTCTCTCTTTTTTTTTTTTTTTTCTTTTGGGCGACCACAAGAGGGGACGCCTCTTTCTTTCTCATGGGAGGAAGAGAGGAGAGGGGTGCGGCATCTTTTTTGGGGCATGGAAGGATTTCTTACGATGAAAAGATGTGGCGTGGGGAATAAATATCACATGGGTGGGTTTGGGTTTAATCCTATTCCAAATAGGATTTAAGATCTTGATCAAATTCTAACTAATTCTTAGATCCAATTCTAACTAACTTAAAAATTAGTTATAACAAACCAACTAATTGGGTTCTATCCCAATTATGAAACATATTAGGCCCCAATCGATTTTGAAATTACTTAGATTAAAACCTTATTGATCCAAGGATTAATTCTTGATGGAGATCAGAGAAGCTATTTGATAATAAGACTTGATCCAATCAAGCCTATTATCCAATAGGATTAGATCCAATCTAAGCCTATATAAAAATAATTGAATCATATTCATACATCCCTGAGATCAATTGGAACAAGCCCTATTATTCAATAGGGATACATCCAATCAATTCCAAACCAATCTAATTGAATCTAATTCAATTAAATCTAATCTAATCCTCATTGCTCAATCAAATTGAACCAATTAATAATTATATTATTAATTAATTATTCTTCTAATTTATCAACCATTAGTAAATAATTTATTACAACTTTTGCATAGAATTAATCATCAATGAAATTGATAATTAAATCCTTCAATGATTCATAATCGTCGATCAGCTATTTGATCAGACAGGTATTTCTATGTGTGTGACCCCATAAGTTCGAACCTAAACCGGTAGTATAAGAATAATTTATGTACTAATCAATGTAACCATCTAGCAATGGGACTCGATGTCTGGATAGGCCGAATGTATGTCCAGCAACACTTTAAAACCCATGTGGATATAGTTATCGTATAATTCATCCCTTTGACACTTGATGCTCAAGGATGATTGAGGGTTAAACTGTCAATCCAGAAAGAGTGGTCCACATTATGTCTCAACCTTAAAAATTTTATGACTCCTCACTATGATTATTTTGATCAAAATTTTGCTAAATTGAAATACAATGATGCATCATCTCCAATTTTACTTGGAGCGGTCAATCCCATCTTGACTCGTACTCAGACTTCACAAGTAATTGACTGTATCCCAAAACTTTCCTTCATCAAATTAGAAATTTGGATAGTTTGGCATCAAAGCATAGTGAGTTGTTTGCAAGTCACCAAGGCAGTCTCAAATCAGAGGGACACATATATCTATATCCCATCAGAGCAGTCCTTGACAGTAGAGTGCTCCAGAAGTGATCACGCTCAGTAAAATGTACTCCTACATATCATCCATATGCCATATCCATATCACCACACATTTTGGTTAAGAAGACAACCAACTAAGATGGCATACAATAACCTACACTTGATACAATTATCGTCTTTGTAATAATTGTATCATTTGATCGCGAGCAGGATTTAAGAACCACACAATAAATTTTCCTTTATCATTTTGGTAGTAGTAGTTCTAAGGACTTCATCATAACATATGAGTTTTATTTTGAAAGATATATTCTTTATGATGAATCTGTTAGATAATATTTATCATTTTATAATTCATATATATGTATGGAGTATAATCATCTACTACCTAGATAATTGACTTTAGGATACATTTTCCAACAACTCCCACTTGAATTAAAGCCAACAAGATCGGTATCAAATACCCATCTTCCATTTGAGATCATCGAACTCATTAGATCCGATTGCTTTAGTCAATGAGTCGGTCAAGTTCTCCTTTCAGTCGATTTTTCTAAGGTCGACTTTGTTTCGATCTTATTGATCAAGGTGATTGTAATACAGAAAGTGTTTGGTTCACAGATGGAACATCAATTCTTTAGCTTGAGCTATGGCTCCAGTAGTACTGTGAATATAGAAAGACTGGACCATCAATGGAAGATGTCACTCCATGCTCGCTAATGAACTTTCATAACCAAACAACTTCTTTACCAGTATCAGATACCGCAAAAAACTCCGTATCGTAAATAAAACTGACTACTGAATACTGCATGGAACCTTTCCAGCATGTCACTCCTCTTTATAGGATAAAAATATAACATGCCACAACTTTATCATTTCAATCCGACTAGAAATTGAAATCAATATTTCATAAGTTTTAAGTCAGATTATCCATAAATGAATCATTGGTCCTCAGTACTTCATAAATATTTAAGGATGGTTCTAATAACTTTCCAAATCTTTATGGAGAATGGATATGACAACCAAGCTTTTATTTCCTGTAATATGAGGATGTCATTTTCAATTAAGAGAATTTCATCCAAACAACACAAAGAATACTTTTACAGAATTAATAGCCCATTTGTACATACAGGATTCTGCTTCATTCTCAACAAAACTATACATTCAAAATATATATTCCAACTTTGAGAAGTTTGATTCAATCCGAATGGACTTGAGGATTGCCACAAGGAAAACTTCTCATCATAATCAACACTATAACTTTGATGAAATTTTTTGACAATCAAACAGAATTAATAGGTCTCCATCTTTCCGTCTGTGCCTCTTATCCATCTAAAATTCTCTCCACCTTATGGATCTTATCCGTTCAGGTGAATCAACGAATGTCCATACATCATTGATCTTCACAGACTTCATTTTAAATTTAATGGCTCCAAGCCACTTCTCAATGTTAGATCTTTGTATTGCATCCGTATGGAAGATCAAATCTCCATCTCGAACCTAAAAATCGAAGTATCTGTTCGACTGATATGGTACTTTACTATATCTATTCAAGGATGCCTTTACATCGAGCTCCGAATTTGATCTAATCAACTCTAGTTCTGTTGGTTTGTGTTAGAGTTAGTTCATCTATCTATCAAGCTTCACCAAGTTTGCTCTTAATGGCATCAATTCCTTCACCAAAGAACTTCTTTTTCAAAAAGAATGCCTTAAGATTCATGAACATCTCATGTCCATCCGGAAGGTAGAAGAAATATCTCTAAAATAATATTTATCATATCAAGATCCAAGCTAATCAGTTTGTGAATATTTCACATAAGCTCAACACCCCAAACGTCAAAATAAGAGAGTATCGAATTATCCAAGTCCATATCCTATATGGAGTTTTGGTGACTGATTTGCTCAGAATGTTCTCGAGCACATATCAAGTAGTCTCTAAAATATAACCTCAGACAAATCAGCAAACTCCATAATGGATCGAACCATGTCCGATAAGGTTCAATTCCTCCTTTCAGACATCCTTTTAAAAAGAGTGATATCTTAAGAGAGGTCCATTAGGAGAGAATCTATTTTTCTTCAAGATATGTCAAAACTTACTGTAAAGGTATTCACTTCATCAGTCAAATCGATAAATTCTAATACTCTTTGCAGTTCATTTTTCTACTTCATTACAGAATCGTTTGAATATTTCAATCGACTCGAATTTGTGCTTCATAAGCAAGATGCACCCATGTCAAGATACGTCGTCAGAGATTTAATGAAGTAGTAAAAACCCTCTTTTGGCACTAATATTCATGAGTGTAAATGCATCAATATATACTAAACTCAGAACATCACTGGCTCATTCATCCTTTTCAATAAAAGGTGACTAAGTCAACTATGCCAAAAGTAGGCTTTAGTGACATTATCTAGTCTAGGGTGCTAGTCAGACATATATACTGTAGTAACAGGCTATGGTACTGAGTTTATATTATTTTCAATTATCCAATCATTATTGTAGTATCATTCACAATGATATTACAACAATCATACTTATTAACACCATCAATAAGATTGGACAATAGTGACAATCATTTAAAATGACATCTTCAGGATTGAGAACAAGCTCGATGATTCCTAATATTAAGATCGGAACAGACTTCCATGTCTTGCATTCAGGACTCTCTTATTATTTTCAAATCTTCTACTATCCTGAAGTCTTTTATAACTATTTGCAAACATGACTTATATTGTCAATATCCTATACCCTGATAATAGGATTATCAATAAAAAAATTTTAAGGAGTTATCATATAACTATCTTGACCAGCAACAATTTGCTGATTTCTCTTTTAAGCCTGTTTGGGTTAGCCTGAGACTTTTTGATCAATTTGCCCAAAAATTATACATAACTTCTGATACTGGCTATCAAAATTAGGTCTGATAATATTTTTACTGTCTAACAGTGAAGAGAGCGATAATTTTTTAGCTATTTCTGAAAAAAGAACAATTGACCTATCAGTATATGAATTATTTTAAGCCTAAAGACTTAGTCTATAGGTTCTCTCACTATTTTATATGAATTGATAGTCTGTACCTCCAATTTGAGAAATTACTTTAATTTTTTAGCAGGTGTTAGAATCCACACAGACTGCATTCAGGCCCGAGTGTAGCTCGGCCAACCCTAGTACATCCATGGATAGGTTCATAACCAATTTTTCTCTAAATAATTTTTAGCAATCAGATTTTGCCCCAGGCATCCCTTCAGCAGGTGTGTGGCGCATCCACTAAAAATTCTAATTAGATCCAACCATTAACATGACAACATCAAGTGCATCTAACAAAATAGATGTCCAGACCCGAGTGTGGCTCGATTAACCTGAGCATTGATCTAAAGGTATAATAAGATGGTCATATAATGGATGATAATTTCAATACGTAATAGACACCAGATGTGTGGTGCCTCCAATGTCTATTTGAAATATTGGACTCATTATTACGCACCTTAATGGAAGATTATGATCTAATTATTCCCATAACTAGCTCATTTTATGGACCTAATAATTTAAAAAATTTGATTAATTTATTTTATAAAATATAAGTCGACCTACAAGTCATAAATCCTCCCACTGACTTTATCAAGTCATGAAAAGGACTAGTGACTAGTGGATCCAACCGGTTTGTCATAGATCCTCCCACTAACTTTATCAAGTCATGAGAAGAATTAGAGACAAGTCGATCTAAGGCATCTAAATCAGTCATACTGATTAACCTTAACAATATGAGTCAACTTGAGTCACCTAACGATCTAATCAGTCTAATGACTCGGGCTCAACTTTTAAGCTTCAATCAAGGTCCATTTGGTTTATCAAAGATATGGACTCGATCAAATTATAACTGTTATTTTTTTTAATTTGAAGTATCCTTGATCTAATCTAAATCAACTATTGGTTAGATTGGATCAACTACTCTTTCTAGTCCATTAAGTCTTTGATTCTAACCTTAGGTCTAATCCAATTGAATAGACCTGATTTGAGCTAATCCATGCCCTATATTTTATACAATATCATTAGATCTTTAATCATAATTCTAGATCTAAAATATATTTATTAATTCTTAATTAAGTATAGCATTAACATGGATTAAGATTATTAATTGAAATAATTTTAATTTTATATAATAATTTTACATTAATTTTGTGCAAAATTTTTTTGATCTGAAAATTAGATCGGCTCACCCCTGAATTGAGTTGGCTCACTTCAATGAGTTGACTAAATTTGATACTTGCTTGACTAACTGATCATGAATAGTAACCATTACTATTTGGCTTGAGACAAGTAGATTGAGTCAGTCAACACTGAACCGATTAAAATAGGAGACTGGATCGACTCAGTTCAAAACTAGTCGGCTCAGTTGGTATGCCAATAGATATCACATAGTTTCAGATCTAAAAATTCTCGCATAAACTGAAATAAAATCAATCATAACAAACTTTAGATCATATCTAAATATTTTATGATTCCAAATTTTATTTTCATGATTAAAATAATTTTAATTATATAGGTTAGATATTTTACTTTTCATATAATTCATAGTTTGTATCATATACAACAAATTCTAGGGTTTCAACATCTAGGATTTTACAGAAAAGTAAGTTTTCTCCTTTCGCTTTCTTTTTTATGGGACCTCATAGTGGTACCCCTACACACCATGAAGAGCACCCCATTGAATAGAAAGAGAGGGTCATGTAACCCTACTTGCTCTTATGACCTGACGGTCTGGTGATTACCCAATCCGAGTACTTTGCTACTCAAAACATCTAATGTAATTCCCATATTATACATGCAAAAATTTAGATCTAATCTAAATTATATTAGATTTGATTTTATATTAGATCATATCTAAAATCAGATCATAACACATCTCATGCATTGCTAAATCTAGATTTCAATTTTACATGTATATATGTTTATGTCATAATGAACCTGGCTCTGATACCATTTGAAGGAAAGCGTGGTGGGTGATGTGCATGCATTTTCAAAAATTTTATAGCAGAACATACATAGATTAAATAATTTAATATACAATGCATACATAGATCAAATCTAAATCACAATACAGGATCTATGACATAAACTAATATGCATGTATACACATTTGAAATCTAAAATTCAGCAAGTATGGAACATATTTAATTTATATTTAGATCATATCTAAATATTAATTGAATTCAAAACTTCATATCTGAGCGTGGGTAGTAAATCATCGTATCTAAAATTTATGGTAGATGGTTCTTCATGATACTTGACAGCCGCACACGCATTCGACCTCTATGGGTATCCACACGAAGTCCTTGTACTGATCGATCTCCTCGAGAGTTCTAGCTCACGAAGACACCATCCTTTGACTGATCTAAAAGGAACATGATGTAGATGAAGAATAAGGAGACCCTCTTCTTTTCTTTCTAGATCCATGCATCTGATCTCTACAATAGAGATCAAGAGAAGAACCCTTTTTTCTTAATTTTTCATGCATAAAAGAGAACATTTCTCTCTTCCTTTCACACCCTTAAGAAGAACTTTTTTTCTCTAATTTTTCATGATAAAAATCAAATCTAATCTGATTTTTTATACTAAAAATCATAAGAGATCTTGAGCCTTAAAAGAATCCAAAGAAGAGATCCAAGAGAAGAACCATTCTTCTCTCTTCTTCTCCCTTTTTCTTGATCTAGAACTCCAGGAAGCCCCAAATGTCCAACCAAATTTTTTTGATATTTTTTCTTTAAATCTTCATGTTAAAAATCAGATCTAATCTAATTTTTATCTTGAAAAAAAATTTAAAAAAAATCTGAAAGAAGAACTCCTTCTTCAAGGCTGCGCATAAGAAAGAAGACCCATCTTCTTCCTTGATCTAGAACTCTAGAAAGTCCCAAATGCCCAACCAAATTTTTTGATATTTTTTTTCTAAATTTTAACATTAAAAATCAAATTAAATTTAATTTTTATTTAAAAAAAATAGAAAAAAAATTTGGAAGAAGAACTCCTTCTTCTTCAAGGCTGCGCATAAGAAAGAAGACCCTTCTTCTTCCTTCTACTACTCTCATTGAGAAGAACTTTTTTTCTCCAATTTTCTGCTGTAAAATAAGTAAGAGAAGCCCTTTTTGATGTCCAAAAATTAGCAAGCAAAGCTTTACAAAATCACATCAAGATGGGGAGGAGAGGAGGGGGTAGACATGTGGATGTTGGGGCATCCAACTCTTGGACGCCTCTTCTCTTTTTTTTTTTCTTTTAGGCGACCACAAGAGGGGACGCCTCTTTCTTTCTCATGGGAGGAAGAGAGGAGAGGGGCGCAGCATCATTTTTGGGGTGTGGAAGGATTTCTTACGATGAAAAGATCTGGCATGGGGAATAAATATCACATGGGTTGGTTTGGGTTTAGTCCTATTCCAAATAGGATTCAAGATCTTGGTCAAATTCTAATTAATTCTTAGATCCAATCCTAACTAACTTAGAAATTAGTTATAACAAACTAACTAATTAGGTCCTAGCCCAATTATGAAATATATTAGGCCCCAATCGATTTTAGAATTAGTTAGATTAAAATATCATTGATCCAAGAATTGATTCTTGATGGAGATCAGAGAAGTTATTTGATAATAAGGCTTGATCTAATCAAGTCTATTATCCAATAGAGTTAGATCCAATCCAAGCCTATATAAAAATAATTGAATCATATTTATGCATCTCTGAAATCAATTGGAACAAGCTCTATTATTCAATAGAGATGCATCCAATCAATCCAAAATCAATCTAATTGAATCCAATTCAATTAGATCTAATCTAATCTCCATTGTTCAATCAAATTGAGTCAATTAATAATTATATTATTAATTAATTATTTTTTTAATTTATCAATCATTAGTAAATAATTTATTACAATCTTTGCATAGGATTAATCATCAATCAAATTGATAATTAAATCTTTCAACGATTCATAATCGTCGATCAGTCATTTGATCAGACACATACTTCTATGTGTGCGATCCCATAGATTCGAACCTAAGCTGGTAGTATAAGAATAATTTCTGTACTAATCGATGTAACCATCTAGCAATAGGATCTGACATCTGGATAGGCCGAATGTATGCCCAGTAATACTTTAGAACCCATGTGGATATAGTTACCGTATAATTCATCTCTTTGACACTTTATGCTCAAGGATGACTAAGGGTTAAACTATCAATCCAGGAAGAGAAGTCCATATTGTATCTCAACCTTAAAAATCCTGTGACTCCTCACTAGGATTACTTTGATCAAAGTTTTGCTGAATTGAAATACAATGATGCATCATCTCTAATTTTACTTGAAGCGGTCAATCCCATCTTGACTCGCACTCAGACTTCACAAGTACTTGACTGTATCATGAAATCTTTCATCATCAAATTAAAAATTCAGATAGTCTGGCACCAAAGCACAGTGAGTTACTTGCAAGTCACCAAAGCAGTCTCAGATCAGAGAGACACATATACCCATATTCCATCAGAGCAGCTCTTGACAGTAGAGTACTTCAAAAGTGATCACATTCAGTGAAATGTACTCCTACATATTATTCGTATGCCATATCCGTATCACCATATGTTTTGGTTAAGAGGACAACCAACTAAGATGGCATATAACAACCTACACTCGATACAATTATCATCCTTGTAATAATTATATCATTTGATCACGAGCAGGATTTAAGAACCACATGATAAATTCTCCTTTATCATTTTGGTAGTAGTAGTTCTAAGGACTTCATCATAACATATGAGTTCTATTTTGAAAGATATATTCTTTATGATGAATCTGCTAGATAATATTTATTATTTTATAATTCATATACATGTATGGAGCATAATCATCTACAACCTAGATGATTGACTTTAGGACATATTTTTCAACAAATTTCACACCCTAGTAAGGCAGAGAAACCCTGCGTATGCTCCTCACCGAGATTTAAACATATGATTTGCATCTTCTAGAAATAATTCTTTAAGCCCATAAGCAACTCAAAAGTGTAAAGAATAAACTTGAATGTATTTGTGATAACTGCTAGTACCGTAAAAAATCAATGTGTCATTAGCAAACTAATAACATTGAAGTTTGCTAATGATTTTGATAGATCCCATACCAAAGATATGGCCTTCAAGTGTAGCAAGTTTCAAGATCCAACTAAGATTATCAATTAGAAGAATAAAGAGCAACGGGGATAGAGGATACCTTGCTTCAACCACCTTCAGTTGTGAAACTATTTTCCAGGATAGCTATTAATAATGAGGGCTAAGCTTCAAGTATGAAGAAGAGAAGATATCTAAGTGACCCAACATTGGCCAAATCCCCTTTTCTCAAGGAGGTTAAGAAGAAGATTCAGGATATGCTGTTAAATGCCTTCTCAAAGTCAATTTTGCTAAGCAATCAAGGTGTCTTGGTTCTCTTATTGAAGGCTAAGATCTTGGATGCTATTATAAAACTTTCAAAAATTAACCTACCTTTGACAAAGGTATTTTGACTCTCAAACACCAAGAATCCTATAATCTGTCTAAGTCAAAGGGATAGCACTTGAAAGATAATCTTGACAATTCCCTTTTCAAGGTTAGTAGGTTAGTAATCATTGATGGTTACATTTTTTGACTTCTTCGATAATGGAGAAATGAAAGTGTAATTAAATCTGTATAAGTTCATTGAAGAGTTGTAAAAGTTATCAAAGATTTGGATGAGATCAAGTTTGATGAAGTCCTAGTGCTTCTAGTAAAATGATACTAAAAATCCATCGCTAAACTGAAGATTGTATTTCTTATCTTTTCTTTAGTGAATGGATGATTCAGCATGCTTAAATGCAGAGTTTCATCCACGTATAGGTGATCCCAGTTTGCATCTACAAAGGTACCAACACTTGAATCCAGGAGTGATGAGTAATAAGAGAAGAAGTCCTTTTCAATTTTGTCATGATTGGTAATGAACTTCTCCCTATCCTAAATCTTTAGAATTTGATTCTTCCCCCACCTATTGCTTGCACTAATATAGAAAAATCATGTATTCTGATAACTTTCTTAAAGCCATTAGTTTTTAAATGGCTGCTTCTATAAAATTTTCATTTTTAGTAATAAGGACTTTAGGAGAGTTTTGAAATTAGTTCTCTCATCCTATTCTTGAGTAGAAAGACTTCATTATTTTTTCAAAGCATCTAGCATGTCTATTTTGGAGCATACCTCCTTCTTATATTTCAAAATATTATCCATATTTTTCCTCTCCATTATCTATATTTTGATCTAAGAAACTGAAGCTTCAAAATCGTTTTGGTTGCTCCATCATTTGAGGTTGGTGCTTCATTCCATCTTTATTGGACCAACTTATCAAATCCCAAAAAAGGATATGAAATATTTTCAAATCGAAAGGGCTTTCAGGTTGCTCTTCCTAGTCTCTATCATGCCTTTAATGAGACAAGCAAAGAGACATGATCGAAAATCCTTATCAATAGGGATAGGAACGAGAAGGAGAATCACCCATGCCATTCCAAAGAAATAAAATATCTATCCAACTTGGCAATGCTCACATGCTCCCTAAAATTTGATCAAGTAAATCTTTTACTAGGTAAATCCAATTCAATCAGTGCAAGTGAAGAAGCTATTGAACTCCCATACTGCTAGAGTACTATACCTTTTGCACCCACACATTTTCTATCATGCTCCAAATCCGACACCTCGGTCGAGCACGTGATGGCTGCAAACTCCTTAGGATAAGCCCTAAAGAATATGTAAAGTCTGTAAAATTACTTATAATTTCAACATCCCATGAATACTATCGAATTCAATTCATAATAAATAGTTTATATTAACAAATATCAACCTTATACAATTTACAAAACTTGATCCTCCAACTGATATTGATGATGCTTTATATAATCGACCCTTTCAAATCGGGACTAGAGGTAATTGTATATATCCTATAACTTTAAAAAAAGAAAAGAAGAAGAAGAGGGGTGATGAGCTTTATAGCCCAATAAGAATCCCATCACATATATACCAATATAATAATACAATTCAAAAATAATAAATAAGTAATATCTAAGAGGAATCATAAATCATAACATCTCATGTCAGGCATGCAATATAACTCAATAGTTATATGAACATATAAATCATAAATCATATGTTATCATAATTTTATCATAAATATCACGTGTATGTTCATATGACTCATCAATTATGTTTCATTAATATTTTTTTCAACTCAATCATCATCTTTTAGTTTGGACTAATCATGGTCATACTTCAGTTTGTGATTGACAAATTATAAATCATATTTCGGTCTGTGATGATAATCTATACTAGCCGTGCTTCAGCCTGTAATGGTAATCCATAATAACTGTGCTTCGGCCCATAATGACAAACCATAATATCCGCCCTTCGACTCGTGGTGGTAAACCAGGATATCATGATTTGATCCATGACTGACAATTCAAGGTGTCGTAATTCGGCTCGTGACTGACAATCCACATCATCGCTAGTCTAAATCCTCTTGCACATTCAGCAATTCTTTCAATAATTTATATTACACTTCTTATTCAATTTTCAAACATTAGATATCATGTTTTCAATAATCAAAATGGTCAACATATGATACAAATATAATAAGAAATCATATATTTGACGTAAAACTAGAAATATCATCATGCATAATATAGAAAAAAATTATGTATACAGGTGATCATGTAAGAAGATTCTTATCTCTATCGTTAAGCAATCCAAACACAGAAATTTATGAACTTCTCAATCTACAAACTCAGAATCAAAATATTTCGCTTGATACCTTATGTAAACAGTCGCACCTCTACATAATCAGGATCAAGCATAAAAATTATATGCAGAGAAATTATGAAAAAATACCTAAACATCATAAATTCAGAACCCCTCCTAGGATCGTATCTGGACTCTCCACTGGTCCACAAGATTTCTAGAGATAAATCCATGAAGAGAGAGAAACCATAGAGAGATTTTTAGAGAGAAAAAATTGTAGAGAGAAGGTAGAGAGAGGAGAGAGGGAAGAGAGAGACTTTCTCTCTCTTTTTTTTTTCATTTCTTTTTCCTTTTCATTTCTTTCCTTTATCTTTTTCTCTTTTTTTCTTTCTCTTTTTCTCATTTTCTTTCTTCTTCATTGAAATAAGGGAAGGGAATATGTTTTGAGGCCAGCCACCTCCCATGGCGGTGACCCCCGAGTAGCAACCTTGGTGGCTTTGGCTGTCGGCCTCCCAAACACGGTATCATCCAATGGTGCCGGCCAACTCAATAGAGGAGCAAAAGGAAGAAGAAAAATAGAAGAAAAAAAGGCTAAGGCTGTTACCTCCACTCTGGTGAGGTCATTTGGCTGAATCAATGGGAAAATCTTGAAGAAACCCTCTATGGAAGCATACAAATCATAACTCTAATATCAAGGTATTTTTCAAAGGTGGGTGCTAGAGAGGAGATGGGGTCCCTTTCATAGGCTAATCATGGCCTAGAGAAGAAAGCATAGGGAGGGAGGAGTCCTCCAATCCGACGGCCTCGGGATGAAGATGAATTCATGGAAGGAGTCCAATCCTTCCTCCCATCTCACGTGTGCTATGGAAAATTTTTTTTTGTTGGTTTCTTTCCTACCTATTTGGGCCATTTTAGACACCAAGCCATCAATGGACCAAAAGCCTAGTTTAATTCTTAGCCTATTTAAAAAGCTGTCTCACATTCTCTTGAGAATCTTACATGTTGAAGTCATCGACTGTAGACCAAGGATCAAAGAACCCTATCTTCCAATTAGGAGGGCTATAAATGTAAGTAATGATCCACTTTGTTTTATTATCTTTGAAGGAGAACTGTATATTAATGAGAATTTTCTCAAATGATGAGGCTTTCCTTATACGTTGGACTAGTTTTAGCCAGTTAATAGCCTACCAGAGAAGCTAGATATATCCAAGGTATCACATCCATCTAGAGAATTACTGCAAGCTAATCGAAGAAGTTTAGGGCTTAGTTAGCTTATTTTTATTTCTTGAAAACAAGCTATCCAATACTTCAAGTCTTCAACAATCCTTCTAATTAGACAACGGTTGGAAATTAATCATGTACTCTTATATTTCAAACCAAAACATTCATTAGTTAAGCTAGAGATATAAAACTAAAGCGACAATTGCTAAGAGTTTAAGCAAGAGCATATATTAGAATAAAGATTGCTGGGAAGAGTGAACACTAAAGGATGGTTTTCATTCAAAGAAACCTAGAGATACAGCAATGTGACACTAACTTTGGCAGTTGCCAATATACGCTTCATCATAGGTCAAAATTAACCAAGCATTGCAAGAGGTACAGAGCATTATCCATATAACCCAAAATGTAGCTTGATGTATTAGGGATATAATGTGGATGCTCAAGCAAGGGAGGCTTTGAGCATGCAGTATTAAAGCTCCAGCTTCTTCATTGCATAAGTTAAGGTGACATCATCCTTGGTTAGGATCAGTCTGCATCATTTTCTAGCTTAATAAGATTACCAATGACAAGCAAATTGATGCTAAAGCTAAACTCTTCTAGCCCAAGAGCTTTAATTTTGTTGTTATGAATACAGATACTTCTTTTGGCACTTGCAAGTTTTGGAACAAAGATCAAAGTACAGCGAGATATGATAAGGGATATTTTCATAGTGTAGAATACATCAGTCACTAGTATAGTCATTTGTACACCAAAGATAGGGACTTGCCTAGTTGATAGATTCAGAAGGGTGTTTGTGGGAGATATCCAGTCAAGAAGGCCTAAAGGGATGGTAGGAGCCTATTGCCAAGATGAAGAGATAAAGACTTCTTCATGGCCATTACAAAATATTTTATTTGAGTTTGAATTTGAATGAATAGGGCCTAACAGCTGATAAAGGAGGTTAAGCTTCAATAAGCCACTAGGAATAATGATATTGGGTGATCCTAAGAACAAAGCTAGACTCGTAAATAGGATGGCTCAATAAAATGTAGGGGTTTGTTTTAGGGTTAAAAAACCTAAGTTGTTTCTGAAGAAGCCAAGAAGGTAACTCAGAACATGATGATATTGAGAGCTGCCACTATTTATAGGGTTGCACCTTTCCGACAAGCTACTATCAGAGTGGAGATGATGCCACTAGGTACTCAAGGATAGATTTGGATTCGTCGAGCTAATCCAAAATTCTCATTTATTGTCCCCCATATTTCCTTATGCATCCCTATGAAACAAAAGAGATTGAAAAGATTGCATATGGGGAGTTGAGAAATAAAATACAAGCTGACATTATAGATGTATAGTCTCACAGTATTATCAATGGATTCTAAGATGGTGGCTAGATCCCCATATAGAAAGATCAAACTAAAGCTTATGAGGTCTTCTCAGTGGAGGCTTGTTTTACTCGGTCACAGCGATATACCAAATCCAGAGGCAATGTTTGCAACGATATCTATACTCCAACAAATGAGCAAGAGGTTAAATAAACTTGCACTAACTTTATATTTCAATATGCAAGAAATGTCATCCTTCTGATCCTAGTGATTCACTAGGAGGGTGAATCCATCTTCTCTTATATGTCCCATTGCCATTAGCTTTGGATGACCTCATTCGAAGGGTATGAAATAAAGAATGTGCTCTTCTTGGATAACTTTCTGATCATCCAGGAGCTTATGAATTTATCCTTATGAGCCAAGATAATGACTACATCGTCTGTCTTGATGGACCTACCATAAGCTTTAACATATGCTGCCCTATTTAGGGATGTAGAGATATCTACCATGCCAATGGTAAATGCAAGAAAAGCTTTGTGGCGAGCAGTAGGATTCTGATTGGAGGGAGCAACCATTGCATGACCATGCATATTTGTGGGAGGAAGATAGATTCTAGGATGGAGTTGAAAGGGAGAGGAGGGGCTGATAGCCTAAGAATTAGTTTGTAGGAGTAAGGATTGCTCGTTAGAGGGTTGTTTGGGCAAAGAATGCTGAATATGTCTACAATTTCTATAAGAGTAGTTGAAACAAGGATATCTAAAATATTTTTAGAAGATTTCGACACTCATGCTTAAGATGTCTAGGCTCACCACAATGAAAGCAAAGACCTACTTTAAAAGGCTGAAGGGATGAGATTGAGGGAGGAGGAAGGTTTTGAGATGGGGTGTGGTGGACCTTACCTTCTACTGAATGCATGTGGTGAGGAACCTTACTTAGCACGAAGGATCTCCAATTAGTTCGACTTTTTATAAGTTTTTTGAAGTCCTTGTACAGTGTACATGTGCCTCTGAATACTTAGATAAAGGTCTATTTCTGACTTCCTTTCAAGGAAAACGTGACATACTCTCCCCGAGCATAGTTAGTATCTAATAAGCAGTATATTTTTATATTTATTATAGATATTTTTGATAATTTATGGTGCTAACATCTTCTTAAAAATCTAATTTCATGAATAAATTAATTTTTTTTATAAAAATAAATAATTAAAAAAAATAAAATTAGAACATATTTATAAAAAATAGATGTTAATTTAATTGAGTAATTTAAGCACCAAAATGATAAAAAAATTCTAAAAAATTTAATACATATTTTTTTTTAATTTTTCAAGAGAAAATCGGAGTAAAAAATTGAGCCAAAATATCCGAAAAAATAAAAAATATTACCTTCGGTGCACGATGGACCGGCTGCTCGGTCCACAGTCAGGGTGCGGTCCACAGGAGAAGTTTCACGATCTACAGGTGTGGCTCATAGTGGGCAGAAATAATTTTTTGCGATCCAACGATTGAGATTCAACCCGATCTAGATCTGACGATCCACACTCGTTGCCGGTTGAAAGGACTCCTGTGCACGATCCGATGATCAAAAATTCATCCATCATGAGATCCAACAGTCATCATCATTCTCGACTTTGAATAGGATTCCTGGGCGCGATCCGATGGCCCAGATGCGATCCATCGTGAAATCAAACGGTTGAGGATGCTCCCGACTGAGAATAAGAGATAAACAGCGTGATCCGACGGCCAGAATTCAATCTGGAGCATGATCGGATGGCTGACAATTGATCCGACTTTGATAAGGAATACAATTCTATTTTTTGGGCAGATCTAGGCGGTCCAAGCTCCATCCGATGGCTAGAAAAATTCTTAAGTGTTTAATATGTTTTCTAAAGGTTTTAGGACTCCTTTTGTGATAAAAAAAATATGAAAAATTTACTTATAAATAGGAGGTCTGAAAATAAGTCTGGACAGTAGAAAAATTGAGTAGAGAGTTAGAAAAAAATAAAAAAAAAATATTAAAGCTTTAGGGATCCAAAGAGAAGAAAGAGAAAAGTCGGTTCGCTCTACGGAGTACGACGAAAGAAGAAGAAGTCATCAACCATCTTTCTGACAAGACTGGACTGATCAACTTCAGATTTTTATTATAATTTTATTTTTATTTTATTTTATTATTTTTTTTAAATTTTTTGCACTTCAATTTTAATTTCAATTAATGCAAAATTTATTTTCTTGCACTTTAAATTTTTATCTTTTACTTTTATTATAATTAGATGCTAGAATCTAATTAGTGGATCTTAGTACTAATTTATTTTATACACTTTAAATTTTTATTATTTATTTTTATTGTAAGTAGAAGATAGGATCTAAATAGTAGATCTTAGTACCAGATTTATTTTTCACACTTCTAATTTTTATTTTCCGACTTAAATTATTTTTCTTCAAATTTTTATTTTCTTTTTATAAAATCAAAGATTTCAAATCAAAATTCTGCCTTCTCTGTAGATTCGATCAGACTCACTACTTTCTATGTGTTTTTAATTTTTATTGAAGTCAAAATTTGATTGATAATTATGATGTCCTAATGATAACATCACGATCACATCAATTTTTGGCACTATTACCGGAGAAGGCATCAATTTTAATGTTTGATTTCTTTGATTTTCTTGTGAATATAGCTTACTAATTTTTTTTATTTTTTTTATCTTTTTACAGAAAAAAAGAGAGATAGAATGCTTCCACTTTTGGTTGGTGAGATCAATCCTAACCCTAATCCTAACTATTTTTTAGTATTAATTATTTTTTTTTCAAATTAACCTAAAATTCATCCACATAAACCTAATAAAAATTACATGACAAGAATAGAAATTTAATTGTTTAGAAGCATTCATCATCTTAGATTTACTTTTGGTGATCGCTGGAGACAAGGTAAGCTTTCAAATTTGATTAATTTCATGTATCTAATTTAGTTGCATAGAACCCTCTTATTTGAAATTGGTTGTACATATTCATCTCAAATCAATTTAAGGGCAACACCTATAACAAGATAAGGTGGAGATTTTATCACCCTTCTTTAGCCCAAAAATAACCAACCAGCATTTCGCATTAACCCTAGCCTAATTAAAATTTAGTAGATATTGGCCCCTAGGATCAATTGAGTTTAGTTTGAGTATTGTAGTGAAGTCAAGTGCAAAGTAAGTTTGGACTCATCCCTGAAACTGGTGTCTAAGGCAAGAGGTTACAAAGGCTCAGACTAAGTGGACTCATGGTTATCTAATTAGTTCCGTTAGCTTATCTAACCAATCTAATTGGTGTCTAAGGCAAGCAACGGGGGGACCCCCATGACCCCACCTCTTACCTGGCTATTTGAAGGAGTGAGAACAAACTTAATTTGTATTTAGGCTAAGTCACTCTACATCAAACTGATAAGTCTAAGAAATCCGTAGGTATCTAGGTTTAATTGTTTGCTAACTTGATTACAATTAACATTCAACCATGATAAGTGGTATATTTTTATATTTATTGAAGGTATTTTTGATAATTTATGGTGCTAACATCTTCTTAAAAATCCTAATTTCATGAATTTATTGAATTTTTTAAAAAAATAAGTGATTTTGAAAAAAAAATAAAATTAGATATATTTATAAAAAAATAGATGTTAATTTAATTGAGTAATTTAAGCACCAAAATAAAGAGAAATTTTAGAAAAATTTAATGTATATTTTTTTTAATTTTTCAAGTAAAAATCAGAGTAAAAATGGAGCTAAAATCTCCTAAAAAAATAAAAAATATTACCTCCGGTGCACGGTGGATCGATCGGTCGGTCCACAGAGCTGGGGCACGGTCCACAAGAATAGTTACGCGATCCACAGGCGCGGCTCACAGCGAGAGAAAGATCCTGGGTGCGATCCAATGGTTGAGATTTAATCCGACCCAGATCCAACAGTTCAGACTCGTTGCCGACTTTGAATAGGACTCTTTTGCGCGATCCGACGGTCCAAAAGCAATCCATCATGCGATTCAACGGCTATTATCGCTCCCGACTGTGTTAAGGACTCTTTTGCACGATCCGATGGCCAGAACTTCATCAAAACCCAGATTGGATGGCTGACATTTGATCCGACCCTGATAATGATTATAACTCTAATTTTTGAGTTGATCTGGGCGGTCCAAGCTTGATCCGACGGCTAGAAAAATTCCTAGAAGATTAATACGTTTCCTAAGGGTTTTAGGACTCCTTTTATGATCAGAAAAATATGAAAAAATTATCTATAAATAGGGAGTCCAGGAATAAGCTTAAAAGGAGAAAAAAAGCAAAGAAAAAACAAAGAAAAAATAGAGAAAAAATTTAAAGAGCTTTAGAGATCAAATATTAGGAGATTATGGAGCTAGAGAGCTTGATGCATGGCTAAATCCCTTCAATCCAGGAATATGATGAAGTCTGTAAATGGGTTTTTATTTTTTTATTTTTATATTTAATTTTTATGTAATAAAATTATACTTTTATTTCATATCTTTTTATTTTTTTTGAGGTATTGATCCAGCCTACACGGCCTATACCCTCTATTGACGTGCCGTGATCTCTGGATACGGTACGTGCTTTGAAGAGATAGATCGTGGTATGTTAGATTGAATCTTAGATCTTGTAATTGAATTTAGATAGTTTATACTCCAACAGAACGAGTTGTGATTTACTGATACAGTTCGTATCCCTTAGAGATAAACTATACTAATACCATAATTATAAGAATTAAATATTATAATATAGAAAAAAAATAAATCTCTTTGCATGGTGGATTCAAAATTCCTGGATTATTTCTCTGAATTATTTTCTTTCATAATTTAATTTACACTTTTGATTTTTTTTTGCTATTCTCTTTCTTGTTAATCCTTCTACAATCAATTCTCTTTTTATTTCTTCTTAAAAGAAAAAGATAATCGCCCTAGATCCCCATGGAAACGATCCCTACTCACCCTATCTATATAGTTTGAGTTGGTTTTTATTCTTGACCACCTACGACAGCGATCAAATTTTGACACCGTTGCCGGGGATCTAGGCACGATTATTTAAAAAAAAAAAATTACATTGACACCACATAATCTACTCAAGGAATTAGATACTTAATCACAAAATCTAAAAAATAAAACAAATCAATTTACTCTTAACTAACTATCAAATCTAGTCATCTTTTCTTCTTGCATTATATAAATCCATAAAACATCTTAAGGGCACAAATCCTAAACAAGATAAGGTGAGGATTTTATCACCCTTCCTTGGCCCACAAACGACCATCCTGTATATTGCATTGACCTAAACCTTAATTTAAAATCAATTAGACGTTGGCCCCTAAGAACTTTCGAGCTCAATAGGACAAGGGATCCTAAGAGTAAGATCGGGTTAGGGTTAGTCAATTTGATTGGTGTCTAGAAAAGTGGTTCAAGGACTACATCTTGAAGGAAAGTGGTTATTTAATTGATTCTGTTCGCTTACCTGGCCAACTCAGTTGGTGTCTAAGGAAAGCAACGGGGGGACCCCCACCGACCTTACACTTACCTGGCCAGTTGAGTGGCTAATCTTTTACCTGGAATGCTCAAAGGCAACCTTAACAAGTTAGGAGCTGTCTAAATCTAGGGTTATCCTTAGCTAAGATTGATTGAGTAATGTGACTACTAACCTACAAATATTAATCCTAATTAAAATGCTCCTCTATCGTCTCTAGATTTAGGATTTCTTAGGCCCCCATCTTTAGAATTTTTTTCTTTTTTAAAAAAATAAAAAAAATAATAATAAAAAAATAATAAAAAAATTGCAAAAATAACTTAAAATTTTTAAATTTCTTTGTGGATAAGGTTATCTGGTCGATTAGTGAGAATAGATCCAAACTTTACATCGAGTTCAGTAGACCTTAAGCCCACCATGGGTGAACCCGAACATGAACCTAGGATTTTGAAAGATCTTTGCTATCCAGTTAGGATAGCCTAACCCTCATGTATTCGACTGCCACAAACTGATGCCAATTTTGAAATTAAACCTCAGATCATAAACATGCTTTCCAAATTTATCGGAATCGAGGATGCATATATTTTTATGAGAGAATTTGAGGAAGTATGTGCCATGATGCGGCTTCAACAACTCACTGAGGATGCTATAAAACTTAGGTTGATCAACTTTGCCCTCAAGAATAGTGCCAAAAAGTGGTTATACAGTCTTCCTAATCAAACCATCGCATCATGGGAGGGTTTTGTTAGAGTGTTCCTAAAAATTTTTTTTTCACACCATAAGACTGCCAAATTTAAGAATGAAATTAATCAATTTTATCAATTACCAGGTGAGTCTTTTTGGAAGTGCTTTGATCGTTTTAAGAATCTTTTGAGTCAATGCCCACATCATGGAATAGAAACTTGGGGGCTGTGTCAAATCATTTATGAAGGACTAGATCCAAACTCAAGAGCCATGTTAGAATCAATGTGTCAGGATCAATTCATGAATAAAGAACCCATAGAAGCCTAGCAATTTCTAGAGGACCTAGCAGAAAAGAGCCTACAATGAGAGATTACTAGAGAATCCGACAGACACACACCTTCCAGAGGGGGTGTATAACAAGTTCAACCTTCCCTAGCTGAAGAGGCTAAATTCGCATCTTTGATCCATAAGATAGAGGCTCTAGAACTCAAAGAATATACCCAAGTGAACCAAGTTGCCACAACAACTTGCAATGAGTGTAATGCCATAGACCACATGATGGAAGGATGTCCTTTCTTGATGGGTCCAATCGAGAACAAAGTAGCACAGGTGAACGCAGCCTATCAAAGACCCACAAATGACCCCTACGCACCAACATACAATCCAGGATGGAGGAACCATCCCAATTTTTCTTGGTCACAAGGGTCAAACTCAATTAGACCTGCATTCACTCAACCCAACCCTAGACCCACTCAATCATCAAATACCCCATCAGGTTTCAGCTATGATCAAAAGCTTAACTCACTAGAAAAGAGTTTGGAAATCCTAGCAAAATCATCTGCTAGCACCAACACTATACTAAACAACTTCATGCAGACCACAGGCTAGCTTCTAACTTTCAACACCCAGGCTATTACCCATTTAGAGATACAATTAGGTCAATTAGCCATGGTTGTAAGTGAAAGAGAAAAAGGTAAACTACCGAGTCAATCCGAGGCTAATCCTAGGACCCAGAACAATCAAGGACCACAACAAGGAGCCCAGATCAACCAATTAAATGCAATTCATACTTTAAGATCTGAAAAATAAGTAGACAACCATGTCGGTACACCTGAAGATCAAAATGAACTATTGTCTAAACCACCTCATGAGCAAGTAATCGATCGGACCGAGTTGGAGGATCCAGATAAGTCTAAGGAGTCAATAGAGATTAACAAACTACCCAAGCCATTGGAAGAATCCACATCAGGGATTAAGCAATTCGAGACATCACCCACCAATTCTGTAGCTCCTTTTTCAAATAGACTTAGGACCAACAAATACTCAGCCCATATGGATCAAATCTTAAAGATGTTTAAACAAGTTAAAGTGAATATTCCTCTATTAGATAAGATCCAACAAGTTCCCACATATGTCAAATTTCTCAAAGACCTATGCACAAAGAAGAAGACCACCAACATTCTCAAGAAAGCCTTCTTGGCGGCTAGTGTAAGCTCATATCTATCAAGCCACATGCCTATCAAGTATAAAGATCCAGGGTCTCCTACAATCTCTTGTGTTATTGGAGAAACCATCATTGACAGGGCCTTATTAGACTTAGGGGCTAGTGTGAATATCCTACCGTATTCGGTCTATGAAAAATTAGGGATAGGAGAATTAAAGCCTACAGAAATTACATTGCAATTGGCAGATCAATCAGTGAGGGTCCCCAAAGGAGTTGTGGAAGATGTGTTAATCAAGGTAAGTAATTTTATTTACCCTGTGGATTTTGTGATCCTCGAGACTGAGCCAGTGATTAATCTAAAAGGTCACATTCCAATAATCTTAGGAAGATCATTCTTAGCGACCACCAGCGCCCTAATCAATTGTCGCAATGGACTCATGAAACTCTCATTTGGAAATATGACCATTGATCTTAATATTTTCAATCTAAAAAAAAAAGGACCAATTCATTGATGTAAATCTGATTTAGGATGAGATCTATGAGACCATTGACCTAGGAGAAGAAGATTTTGATTGTAATCTCTGGTCAGATCAAGAAATTGAAATAGCTTATGAAATATCTCCATCTAGTAATCAGAGAGTTTATCCACAATGGCAACCACCTGTCGAACCACTTGTGAGGATGGATGAACCAATACACAAGCCATTGATTGAGGAAGCACCTAAACTAGAACTCAAAACACTCCCTCAGCATCTCAAATACACATATCTAGGTCCATCAGCAATCCTACCCGTAATTATCGCATCAGACCTAGATCAAACTCAAGAAGAGAAACTTTTAGCTGTCCTCAAAGAAAATAAGGAAGCCATAGGCTGGACCATGGCTGACATCAAAGGGATCAGTCCTTCAATTATCCAACATCAAATTTATTTAGAGGAGGAAGCCAAGCCAATCAGAGACCCCCAAAGAAGACTTAACCCAGCTATGAAGGAGGTAGTGAAGAAAGAAATTCTTAAGTCACTAGACAATGGAATTATCTATCCTATTTCAGATAGTTCATGGGTTAGCCCAATTCAAGTAGTGCCTAAAAAGTCTGGAATAACAGTGATCCAAAATGAAGCAAATGAGTTAGTGCCGACTAGAGTCCAAACTGGATGGAGAGTTTGTACTGATTACAGAAAATTAAATGCGGCCACAAGAAAGGACCATTTTCCCCTACCATTCATTGATCAAATATTGGAAAGGTTAGCTGGACATGAGTTCTATTATTTTCTTGATGGATATTCTGGCTATAATCAGATTCCTATAGCACCAGAGGATCAAGAGAAGACCATATTTACCTGTCCATTTGGAACTTTTGCCTATAGACGTATGTCTTTTGGTTTATGTAATGCTCCATCTACTTTTCAAAGGTGCATGGTTAGCATCTTTTCTGATATGATTGAAAGATTTCTAGAAATATTCATGGACGATTTTTTCATCTTTGGCTCTACCTTCTCTGAGTGTCTACATCACTTAAGATTAGTCTTAAAAAGGTGTAAGGAGAAATACTTAGTGCTTAATTGGAAAAAATATCAATTTATGGTCAAAGAAGGCGTAGTACTTGGCCATGTTATCTCAAAGAAGGGAATTGAAGTAGATAAAGCCAAAGTAGATTTGATTGCAAATCTGTCACCACCCAAATCAGTTAAAAAAATTCGCTCATTCTTAGGACATGCTGGCTTCTATAGGAGGTTTATCAAAAATTTTAGTAAAATAGCTCGACCACTGACCAATCTTCTTGCTAAAGACATCAAATTTAATTTCACTTCTGAGTGCCTCGAGTCTTTTGAGCATCTTAAAAAGGCACTGACATCTGCATCCATCATTCATCCACCTGATTGGACTCAACCTTTTGAACTCATGTGTGATGCATCTGATCATGCCATCGGAGCTATTTTAGGATAAAGAATTGATAAACTACCATGAGTTATTTATTATGCTAGTAGAACCCTTAATGATGCACAGCTTAACTATTCAACCACTGAAAAAGAGTTTTTGGCTATTGTCTTTGCTCTAGAAAAGTTTAGATCTTATTTGGTTGGGTCACATGTCATTATATACACTGATCACTCAGCCATTAGACATCTTTTGACAAAGAAAGATGCAAAAGCATGTTTGATCCGATGGATTTTACTTCTTCAAGAATTTGATCTAGAAATCAGGGATAAGAAAGGAACAAAAATATAGTGGCTGATCACCTGTCCCGATTGACTGATGCACCCTCTAACGAACCATCAATAGAAGAATCTTTTCCTGATGAACAACTCATGTCCGTGATCAAAGAACCATGGTACGCTGATATTGTCAATTACTTGGCCACTGGTAGGATTCTTTCTTATTGGAACACTCAGGACAAATACAAATTCTTTGCCCAAGTAAAGTATTTTATTTGGAATGATCCATATCTGTTTAAATAATATCCTGATCAAATTATTAGAAGATATGTCCCGGACCATGAGATCAACAGTATCTTATCTTTTTGTTATGACCAAGTCTGTGGTGGCCACTTTGGAGCCAAGAAAACTGCTACAAAAATTCTTCAATGTGGATTTTACTGGCCCAATTTGTTTAAAGATGCACATGAGTACTGTAAAAGTTGCACTAGATGTCAACAAGTAGGATGGATCACAAAAAGAGATATGATGCCATTAAATCCGATCTTAGTTATTGAGATTTTTGATGTATGGAGAATCGATTTTATGGGACCACTTTCAAATTCTTTCGAAAATGAATATATCTTAGTAGCTGTTGATTATGTGTCCAAATGGATAGAAGCTATGCCATGTAGATCGAATGATAGCAAAATTGTTATCAAATTTTAAAAAAAAAATATTCTCTCTCATTTTGGAATTTCTAGAGCCATTATAAGTGATCAGGAAATATATTTTTGTAATCGAACCTTTCCAACCCTGATGAAGAAATACAACATCACCCATAAATTGGCCACACCCTATCACCCCCAGATCAGTGGACAAGTTGAAGTTTCTAATCATCAAATCAAACAAATCCTAGAGAAGACTGTAAGCACCAATAGAAAAGATTGGTCATTGAAGCTAGTAGATGCTCTTTGGGCATATCGCACTGCCTTCAAAACCAACTTAGGAATGTCTCCTTACAGGCTTGTGTTTGGTAAAGCATGTCACTTGTCGGTAGAGCTTGAACATAGAGCTATGTGGGCCATCAAAAAGCTAAACATGGATCTAGATAAGGCTGGACAACATAGGAAGTTATAAATTGATGAACTTGAGAAAATCAGGAAGGAGGCATACGACAATGCTAAGATATACAAAGAACGAACTAAGGTGTTTCATGATCGAGCAATCCTTAGAAAATCATTCTCATCTAGTCAAAAAGTTCTTTTGTATAACTCTGTGCTATATTTATTTTCTGAAAAACTTAGATCTAGATGGACAGGGCCCTATATTGTAAAAGAGATTTTTTCTTATGGAGCTATAGAAATAAAAATCCAAGCAATGGTGCTACTTTTAAAGTAAATGGACAACGATTGAAACCATTCTTGGAATTGCCTACTAAAATTGAGGAGGAGGCCATGGTTCTCCATGAGCCTATTTATTCTAATTGATTATGTATCTCAGGTTCAGTTTGACTGAAGACTTAAAACTTAGTACTTTCTGGGAGGCAACCTAGTTTTCAGTTTTTGCTTTTACTTTCTTTTACATTATGTTCAAGTTAATCAAGGCTTGCTTTGTATGGATTTGAAGGCAATATTGGCTAAAATAGGAGAAGCACCAATTTTGAAAAAAGCTTCTGAATCTGGTGACATCCCTTCTTTTTCTTTCTTTTTTTATGCACCTTTCATTTTTTCTACTCCATTGAGGATAATGTTGATTAAGTTGGAAAAAAATATTTTTAAAATATTTAAATATATATATATATATATATATATATTCAAAAGTCCTCAAGTAAGTTAGTATTTAGCATTTGAGCACCAGATTACATTTAAAAATTGAGTTAAACCAAGCATATTTTAAAAGAAAATTGATGTACAGACTAGAGAGTTGTGAGATATCGAGGGATCAAGTATTAAGAAAACTCAATAAAGAGTTAAGTTTAGAACTTAAATAGTTTTCTTTGAGCATTTCTAAATTTTTCTACCAGCATCAAAGAAGAGTTTACTTCTTATAGACTTGTGTAGGGTAACTATACGTTTCTTCATATATTAAAAAAAAAGAAAGAAAGAAGTTTTCAAGTACTTCATGCTGAGTAACCGGGCCTCTTTGCTTAAGCAAGCATTGAGTTTCGCATCGAAAGGTATGAAGGGCAAAGAAGTTTTGTTGTAAAGCTAGTTTTAACTCGTAGCCTGTTTGATTCGAGCAAGTAGGTTCAAGGAATATTTTATACCTAGTGCCCTAAAGCCATCTGGTTTGAGAGTCATTGACTGAAAACTCGCTACGTGGGTCAAACAGAAAGCTTAAAGGGTTAAGACACTCAATAGCAGTACAATGTTAAAAAGAAAAAAAAAATCAATCAATAAATGAAGGACAGAAGTAATAATATACTTGTCCATATGAAGGTTAATAATTTGGAGATAAAGGTAGCGATAATTTAGAAAAGTTCAGAAAAAATTTAGTGTTCTTAGTTTAACTCTTATATTGACTAGTATTAATACCCCAATGACATACCTCATTTACACTCTACGGAACATCAGTGGCCTTTTTAAAATTATTTGATGAAATTTGAGATTTTAAGTTAAATGGTACTTAAATCTAAATTCTTTCTTTACTCGAGGACGAGCAAAGTTCAAGTTGGAGAGTGTGATAAGTGATATATTTTTATATTTATTGAGGATATTTTTGATAATTTATAGTGCTAACATCTTTTTAAAAACTCTAATTTCATGAATTTATTGAATTTTTTTAAAAAATAAGTGATTTTTAAAAAAAATATAAAATTAGATATATTTATAAAAAATAGATGTTAATTTAATTGAGCAATTTAAGCATCAAAATGAAGAGAAATTTTTGAAAAATTTAATGTATATTTTTTCTAATTTTTCAGGTAAAAATCAGAGCAAAAATGGAGCTAAAATACCCTAAAAAAATAAAAAATATTATCTCCGGTGCACGGTGAACCGGTCGGTCGGTCCACAAAGCTAGGGCGTGGTCCACAGGATTAGTTACGCGGTCCACAGGCGCGGCTCACAGCGAGAGAAAGATCCTGGGTGCGATCCAATGACTGAGATTTAATCCGACCCAGATTCGATGGTTCAGACTCGTTACCGACTTTGAATAGGACTCTTTTGCATGATCCGACGGCCCAGAAGCAATCCATCACGCGATCCAACGGCTGTTATTACTTCCGACTGTGTTAAGAACTCTTTTGTGCGATCTGATGGCCAGAACTTCATCAGAACCCAGATCGGACGGCTGACATTTGATCCGACCCTGATAATGATTATAACTCTGATTTTTGAGCTGATCTGGGCGGTCCAAGCTTGATCCGATGGTCAGAAAAATTTTTAGAAGATTAATACATTTCCTAAAGGTTTTAGGACTCTTTTTGTGATCAAAAAAATATAAAAAAATTACCTATAAATAGGGGTCCGGGAATAAGCTTAAAAAGAGAAAAAAAGCAGAGAAAAAGCAAGAAAAAAATAGAGAAAAAATTCAAAGAGCTTTAGGGATCAAATATTAGGAGATTATGGAGCTAGAGAGCTTGATGCGTGGCTAAATCCCTTCAATCTAGGAATATGATGAAGCCTGTAAATAGATTTTTATTTTCTTCTTTTTGTATTTAATTTTTATGTAATAAAATTATGCTTTTATTTCATATCTTTTTATTTTTTTTGAGGTATTGATCCAGCCTACACGGCCTATACCCTCTATTGACGTGCCGTGATCTCTGGATACGGTACGTGCTTTGAAGAGATAGATCGTTGTATGTTAGATTGAATCTTAGATCTTGTAATTGAATTTAGATAGTTTATACTCCAACAGGACGAGTTGTGATCTACTGATATAGTTCGTATCCCTTAAAGATAAACTATACTAATACCATAATTACAAGAATTCAATATTGTAATATAGAAAAAAAGAAAAAAATAAATCTCTTTGCATGGTGGATTCAGAATTTCTGAATTATTTCTCTGAATTATTTTCTTTCATAATTTAATTTACACTTTTGATTTTTTTTGCTATTCTATTTCTTGTTAATCCTTCTACAATCAATTCTCTTTTTATTTCTTCTTAAAAGAAAAAGATAATCACCCTAGATCCCCGTGAAAACAATCCCTACTCACCCTATCTATATAGTTTGAGTTGGTTTTTATTCTTGACCGCCTACGACAGTGATCAAACCACAACTAATTCTTCTCACCTTTCATCGTTAGATCTAGAGCTTTCTTAAGGATCTCACCTTTAGAACTTCTCTATTTCTTTCACTTCTCTTTTCCTTTCTCCCTCTTCTTAAAAAATAAAATTAAAAAAAAAAATCTGAACCACACACATTAGGGTTTGCACTGATATATGCACGGTATAATTTTTTATCTTGATCTAGTTGAACCTAATCCTGAAATTGAACGACTGATCCATGTTACACCTAAAAAATTAAATGGCTAAAAATTCTGAGAACTACCTAGGCAGATCCAAGAATATTTTATTTCTTCTACCTATAACCTATCGATGTTTTCATCATTCTATGAGATCAAATATTCTGACTCTAGTCCTGAGGCCGATTTGAACCTGTTAGCCCAAAAATTAGATAAAGTCGACCTTTTTATAGATAAATGCCTAGCCCTAGATCTACATTCTCCTACGTAATACACACCTCCTAATTATCAGAAGATTTGTTCTATCTGTGCTAGCCCAACCCATCATGGTAGTGAACATCCTATGACTGCACAGTTTTCACCTTTCATCCAAGAACAAGTTCAAGCTGCTCAAGGTTACTCCAATCCTTTCAATGATCCATTCTTAAATACATATAACCAAGATCGAAGGAACCACCCCAAACTTTCTTAAAGATCCCAACAGACTCAGCCTTAGACCCAAATTTTTTCTATGCAGAACTTTCAGAATAGGCTCCAATACTAAAACTATGTCTATAATAGAGGTAAGCCTAGTCAGTCTATTCAACCATCCTATTACAATCAGCCATCATACCCACCTTCTCAATAGACCAATCTAGCCGACGATAGATTCAACTAACTCCAACAAATGATTATGACCCAACAGCAATCTCTCGTCAGGCTAGAAGTACAAATAAGTCAATTAGCTAAATCTTCTATGAGGAGAGAACTAGGTCAATTATCGAGCCAACAAATATCGAATTTTGAAAACAACCCAACCACCCACCAACCATCTGGACCTAGTCAACAATCTATTGTCCTACCTAAGAATCTCCAATTTGAAAATGACAAAGTAATCTCTGGGCTTAAAAATGATAAGCTTCTTAAGGATCCATATCAAGTCCAGGTGAGTGAGGCAAGTACTGATGCTAGTCAGAAGGTGAATTTAAAAGAGGAGGTTGGTACTGAGGCTAACCCAATAGAAAAACTTGAGCTCAAAATTGTTATTGATTTGAGTGAAAAGGACAAAGAAAAAAAGAGAGCGGATGAGTTACCTGAGATATATTCACCAAAAGTCTCATTCCCTTCAGCCCTAGAAGCCGGTTCTTCCACTCTAGAATCATCACCTCCTCCAAAACTGAAGTCATCTTTGATTACACCTGAGTACATATGTTTAGAATCAACTGACACCCTTTCAGCACCTGTTACTTCAAACTCAACTCCTAACCCAAAAATTCAATTCATGAGCATTTTAGAAGAATAAATAGGAGAAATTCTCAATAAACAAAGATTTTTGAATGGGTTTGTGAATTATCTTACTACGATTAAGAACAGGGATGTGCAATACATTCTGAAGATTGGTCACAAAATATTAAAATTTATTATAGACCATCTTCCTGAGATTGGCAATCTAAAACTTTTGAAATTTGTCAATCCAATATTTGACATAGGATAGATGAAAGAATCAACATGGTCTGATTGAAGATAGTAAACTTAGTACTTTCTGAAAGGCAACCCAGTTTCAACTTTTGCTTTTTATTATTTTTTTGTATTTTGTTAATCGAGTCTTACTTTGTATCTTTTGTAGGGATCTGAAGATAATTTTGGCTAAGTTAGAGAGAGAACTAATTTTGAAAAGACTTCTAGATCATGTGACATCTCTCTTTTTTTTTTGTATGCACCCTTTATTTTTTCTACTCCATTGAGGACAATATCGATTAAGTTGGGAGAGAGAATAATTTTTTTTAAATATTTTTAAGTCCTCAAGTAAATTAGTATTTAGCATTTAAGCATCTGATTACACTTAAAGAATCAAGTAAAACCAAACATTTTTAAAAGAAAATTGATGCACAGACTAGAGAGTTTGTGAGATATTGAGGGATCAAATATTAAGAAAATCCAATAAAGAGTTAAGTTAGAACTTAAACAATTTTTTTTAAGCATTTCTAAATTTTTCTACCAGTATCGAAGAAGAGTTTACTTCTTATAGACTTATGTAGGGTAACTATATATTTTTTCATATGAAAATAAAAAAAAGAGTTTTCAAGTACTTCATACTGAGTAACCATGCCTCTTTGCCTAAGCAAGCATTGAGTTTCGTGTCAAAAGATATGAAGGATAAAGAAGTTTTGTTGTAAAGCTAGTTTTAACTTGTAGCATGTTTGATTTGAGCAAGTAGGTCCGAGGGATATTTTATACCTAGTGCCCTAAAGCTGTCTGGTTCAGGAGTCACTGGCTGAAAATTCGCTACATGGGTCAAACAGAAAGCTTAAAGGGTTAAGACATTCAATAGCAGTATAATATTAAAAAAAACAGAGAGAGAAAAAAAAAAGTTCAATAAATGAAGAACGGAACTAACAATATACTTGTCCATATGAAGGTAAATGATTTGAAAATAAAGGTAGGGATAATTTAGAAAAAGTTCAGAAAAAATTTAAGATTCTTAGCTTAACTCTCATATTGATTAGTATTAATACCCTAATGACATACCTCACTCACGCTCTACTGAACATCAATGGTCTTTTGAAAATTGTTTGGTATAATTCGAAACTTTAAGTTAAAATGGTACTTAATTTTAAATTCTTTCTTTACTCGAGGACGAGCAAAGTTCAAATTAAGGGGTGTGATAAGCGATATATTTTTGTATTTATTGTAGGTATTTTTGATAATTTATGATGCTAACATCTTAAAAATCTAATTTCATGAATAAATTAAAATTTCTTACAAAAATAAATAATTTTTAAAAAAATATAACATTAGAGCATATTTATAAAAAATAGATGTTAATTTAATTGAGTAATTTAAGCATCAAAATGATAAAAAAATTTTGAAAAATTTAATGCATATTTTTTTTAATTTTTCAGGCAAAAATTGAAGCAAAAAATTGAGCCAAAATATCCTAAAAAATAAAAAATATTACCTTCGATGCACGATGGACCGACTGCTCGATCCACAGAGCCAGGACGCGGTCCATAGGAGAAGTTTCGCGGTCTACAGACGTGGCTCACAGTGGGCAGAAATAATTTTTTACGATCCAACGATTGAGATTCAACCCGATCCAAATCTGACAGTCCACACTCGTTGTCGGTTGAAAGAAGGACTCCTGGGCACGATTCGACGGTCGAAAATTCATCCATCATGAGATCCAACGGTCATCATCATTCTTGACTTTGAATAGGATTCCTGGGCGCGATCTGACGGCCTAGATGCGATCCATCGTGAAATTGGACGGTTGAGGATGCTCCCGACTGAGAATAAGAGATAAACAGCGTGATCCGATGGCCAGAATTCAATCTGAAGCACGATCGGACGGCTGACAATTGATCCGACTTTGATAAGAAATACAACTCTATTTTTTGGATAGATCTGGATGGTCCAAGGTCCATTCGACAGCCAGAAAAATTCCTAAGTGTTTAATACATTTTCTAAGGGTTTTAGGACTCCTTTTATGATCAAAAAAATATGAAAAATTCACCTATAAATAGGGAGTCTGAGAATAAGTTTGGAGAGCAAAAAAATTGAGTGGAGAGTTAGGAAAAAATAGAAAAAAAATATTAGAACTTTTGAGACCCAAGGAGAAGAAGGAGAAAAATCGGTTCGCTCTACGGAGTACGATGGAAGAAGGCGAGATCATCAACCATCTTTTTGATGAAGCTGGATTGATCAACTTTAGATTCTTATTACAATTTTTTTTTTATTATTCTTTTTAAATTTCTTGTACTTCAATTTTAATTTCAATTAATGCAAAATTTATTTTCTTACACTTTAAATTTTTATCTTTTATTTTTATTGTAATTAGATGCTAGGATCTAATTAGTAGATCTTAGTACCAATTTATTTTATGTACTTTAAATTTTTATTATTTATTTTTATTGTAAGTAAAAAATAGGATCTAAATAGTAGATCTTAGTATTGAATTTATTTTTCACACTTTTAATTTCTGTTTTTCGACTTAAATTACTTTTCTTCAAAATCTTATTTTCTTTTTGCAAAATCAAAGATTTCAAATCAAAATTCTACCTTCTCTGTGGATTCGACCTGACTCACTACTTTCTATATATTTTTAATTTTTATTGAAGTCAAAATTTGATTGATAATTATGATATCCTAATGACAACATCGCGATCACATCAATTTTTGGCACCGTTGCCAGAGAAGGCATCAATTTTAATGTTTGATTTCTTTGATTTTTTTATGAATATAGCTTACTAATTTTTTTATTTTTTTATCTTTTTATTAAAAAAAGAGATAGAAAGGTTTCACTTTTGCTTGGTGAGATCAATCCTAACCCTAATCCTAACTATTTTTTAGTATTAATTATTTTTTTTTCAAATTAACCTAAAATTCATCCACATAAACCTAATGAAAATTGTATGACATGAGTAAAAATTTAATTATTTAGAAGCATTCATCATCTTAGATTTACTTTTGATGATTGCTGGAGACAAGGTAAGCTTTCAAATTTGATTAATTTCATGCATCTAATTTAGTTGCATAGAACTCTCTTGTTTGAAATTGGTTGTGCATATTCATCTCAAATCAATTTAAGGGCAGCACCTATAACAAGATAAGGTGAAAATTTCATCATCTTTTGCCCAAAAACAACCAACCAGTATCCCGCATTAACCCTAGCCTAATTTAGTAGACATTGGCCCCTAGGATCAATTCAGTTTAGTTTGAGTATTGTGGTGAAGTCAAGTGCAAAGTAAGTTTGGACTCATCTCTGAAACTGATGTCTAAAGCAAGAGGTTACAAAGGCTCAGTCTAAGTGGACTCGTGGTTATTTAATTGGTTCTATTAGCTTACCTAACCAATCAATTGGTGTCTAAGGCAAATAATGGGGAGACCCCCACGACCCCACCTCTTACCTGGCTATTTGAAAGAGTGAGAACAAACCCAATTTGTATTTAGACTAAGCCACTCTACATCAAATTGATAAGTCTAAGAAACCCGCAGGTATCTAGGTTTAATTATTTGCTAACTTGATTACAATTAACATTCAACCACAGCTAATTCTTCTCACCTTTCGTCGTTAGGTCTAAGACTTTCTTAAGGATCTCACCTTTAGAACTTCTCTCTTTCTTTCTCTGCTCTTTTTTTTCTCTCTCTTCTTAAAAAATAAAATTAAAAAAAAAAATTGAACCACACATATTAGGGTTTGCACTGATACATGCATGGTATAATTTTTTATCTTGACCTAGTTGAACCTAATCCTGAAATTGAACGACTGATCCATGTTACACCTAAAAAATTAATGGCTAAAAATTTTGAGAACTATCTAAGCAGATCAAGGAATATTTTATTTCTTTCACCTATAACCCATCGATGTTTCCATCATTCTATGAGATCAAATATTCTGACTCTAGTTCTGAGACCGATTTGAACCTGTTAGTCCAAAAATTAGTAAAGTCAACCTTTTTATAGATAAATATCTAGCTCTAGATCTACAATCTCCTACGCAATACATACCTCTCAATTATCAAAAAATTTATTCTATCTGTGCTAGCCTAGTCCATCATATTAGTGAATGTCCTATGGCTGCACAGTTTCCACCCTTCATCCAAGAACAAGTTCAAGCTGCTCAAGGTTACTCCAATCCTGTCAATGATCCATTGTTAAATACATATAATCAAGATCAGAGGAACCATCCCAATTTTTCTTGGAGATCCCAACAGACTCAGGCTCAGACCAAAATTTTTTTCATGCAGAACTTTCAGAATAGGCTCCAATACCAAAACTATGTTTATAATAGAGGTCAGCCTACTCAACCATCCTATTACAATCAGCCATCATACCCACTTTCTCAACAGACCAATCTAACCGACGATAGATTCAACCAACTCCAATAAATGATTATGACCCAACAGCAATCTCTCGTCAGGCTAGAAGTATAAATAAGTTAATTAGCTGAATCTTCTATAAGGAGAGAACTAGATCAATTATCGAGCCAACAAATATCAAATTTTGAAAACAATCCAACCACTCACCAACCATCTGGACCTAGTCAACAATCCATTGTCCCACCTAAGAATCCTCAATTTAAAAATGATAAAGTAATCTCTGAGCTTAAAAGTGATAGGATTCTTAAGGACCTATATCAAGTCCAGGTGGGTGAGGCTAGTACTGATGCTAGTCAAAAGATAAATTTAAAAGAGGAGGTTAGTACTGAGGCTAACCCAATAGAAAAACTTGAGCCTGAAATTGTTATTAATCTGAGTGAAAAGGACAAAAAAAAAGAGAGCGAATGAGTTACCTGAGATATATTCACCAAAAGTCTCATTCCCTTCAGCCCTAAAAGCCGATTCTTCCACTCTAGAATCATCACCTCCTCCAGAATTGAAGTCATCTTTGATTATACTTGAGTACACATGTTTAGAATCAATTGACACCCTTTCAGCACCCATTACTTCAAACTCAACTCCTAACCTAAAAATTTAATTCATGAGCATTTTAGAAGAATAAATAGGAATTCTCAACAAACAAGAATTTTTGAATGGGTTTATGAATTATCTTACTATGATTAAGAATAGGGATATGCAATACATTCTGAAAATTGACCACAAAATATTAAAATTTATTATAGGCCATCTTTTCGAGATTGACAATCTAAAACCATTGAAATTTATTAATCCAATATTTGACACAGGGTAGGTGAAAGAATCAGCATGGTTTAGCTGAAAACAGTAAACATAGCATTTTCTGGGAGGTAACTCAGTTTCAACTTTTACTTTTTATTAATTTTTTATATTTTATTAATCGAGTCTTACTTTGTGTCTTTTGTAGGGATCTGAAGATAATTTTGGCTAAGTTGGAGGGAGAACTAATTTTGAAAAGACTTTTAGATTATGTGACATTTCTCTTTTTTCTTTCTTTTTATATACATTCTTCATTTTTTCTTCTTCATTGAGGACAATGTCGATTAAGTTGGAGGAGAGAATAAAAATTTTTAAATATTTTTAAATCCTCAAGTAAGTTAGTATTTAGCATTTAAATATCTGATTACACTTAAAGAATCAAGTAAAATCAAGCATTTTTAAAAGAAAATTGATACACAAACTAGAGAGTTTGTGAGATATTGAGGAATTATGTATTAAGAAAATCTAATAAAGAGTTAAGTTTAGAACTTAAATAATTTTCTTTGAATATTTCTAAATTTTTCTATCAGCATCGAAGAAGAGTTTACTTCTTATAGACTTGTGTAGGGTAACTATATATTTCTTCATATGAAAATTTAAAAAAAAAATTTCAAATACTTCATGCTGAGTAACCGGACCTCTTTGCCTAAGCAAGCATTGAGTTATATATTAAAAAGTATGAAGGATAAAAAAACTTTTTTGTAAAGCTAGTTTTAACTCGTAGCTTGTTTGAATCGAGCAAGTAGGTCTAAGGAATATTTTATACCTAGTGCCCTAAAGCCGTTTGGTTCGAGAGTCACAGACTGAAAACTCACTACATGGGTCAAACAGAAAGCTTAAGGGGTTAAGACATTCAATAGCGGTACAATATAAAAAAAAAAGAGAGAGAAAAAAAGGTTCAATAAATGAAGAACGAAAATAACAATATACTTGTCCATATGAAGGTGAATGATTTGAGATAAAGGTAGAGATAATTTAGAAAAAGTTCAGAAAATATTGAGTGTTCTTAGCTTAATTCTCACATTGATTAGTATTAATATCCCAATGATATACCTCACTCACATTCTACGGAACATCAATGGTCTTTTAAAAATTATTTGGTAAAATTCGAAACTTTAAGTTAAATGGTAGTTAATTCTAAATTCTTTCTTTACTCGAGGACGAGCAAACTTTAAATTGGAGGGTATGATAAGCAGTATATTTTTATATTTATTGTAGATATTTTTGATAATTTATGGTGCTAACATCTTCTTAAAAATCTAATTTCATTTATAAATTAAATTTTCTTATAAAAATAAATAATTTTAAAAAAAATATGAAATTAGAGCATATTTATTAAAAATAGATATTAATTTAATTGAGTAATTTAAGTACCAAAATGATAAAAAAAATTTGAAAAGTTTAATGCATATTTTTTTAATTTTTCAGGCAAAAATTAGAGCAAAAAATCGAGCCAAAATATTCTAAAAAATAAAAAATATTACCTTCGGTGCACGGTGGACCGGCCGCTCGGTCCACAGAGCCAGGCGTGGTCCACAGAAGAAGTTTCGCGGTCTACAGGTGCGGCTCACAGCGGGCAAAAATAATTTTTTGCGATCCAACAGTTGAGATTCAACCCGATCCAGATCTGACGGTCCACACTTGTTGTCAGTTGAAAGGACTCCTGGGTGCGATCCGACGGTCGAAAATTCATCCATCATGAGATCCAATGGTCATCATCATTCTCAACTTTGAATAGAATTCTTGAGCGTGATCCGACAGCCCAGATGCAATCCATCGTGAAATCGGACAGTTGAGGATGCTCCCGACTGTGAATAAGAGATAAACAGCGCGATCCGATGGTCAGAATTCAATCTGGAGCACAATCGGACAGCTGACAATTGATCCGATGGTAAGGAATACAACTCTATTTTTTTGGCAGATTTGGGCGGTCGAAGCTCCATCCGACGGCCAGAAAATTTTCTAAGTGTTTAATATATTTTCTAAGAATTTTAGGACTCCTTTTGTAATCAAAAAAATATGAAAAATTCACTTATAAATAAGAGGTCTGGGAATAAGTTTAGAGAGCAGAAAAATTGAGTGGAGAGTTAAAAAAAATAGAGAAAAAAATATTAGAGCTTTAGGGACCCAAGGAGAAGAAGGAGAAAAGTCAGTTCGCTCTACGGAGTACGACGGAAGAAGGAGAGGTTATCAACCATCTTTCCGATGAGACTGGACTGATCAACTTCAGATTTTTGTTACAGTTTTATTTTTATTTATTTTATTATTTTTTTTTAATTCTTTATACTTCAATTTTAATTTCAATTAATATAAAATTTATTTTCTTACACTTTAAATTCCTGTCTTTTATTTTTATTGCAATTAGATGCTAGGATCTAATTAGTAGATCTTAGTACCAATTTATTTTATGCACTTTAAATTCTTGTTATTTATTTTTATTGCAAGTAGAAGATAGGATTTAAATAGTAGATCTTAGTACCAGATTTATTTTTCGTATTTTTAATTTCTATTTTCCGACTTAAATTACTTTTCTTCAAAATTTTATTTTTTTTGTAAAATCAAAAATTTCAAATCAAAATCTTGCCTTCTCTGTGGATTCGATCTGACTCGTTATTTTTTATGTATTTTTAATTTTTATTGAAGTTGAAATTTGATTGATAATCACGGTGTCCTAACGATAACATCACGATCACATCAGTATCCACAGTTTTCCGTATCGAATCCATCTTCTACTACTCTAAAATGGCTCCATTTCTGAGGCACAACTTTGGTCCATCATCTATCTACCGTTGGATAAGGGGCTTTGGCGAAGCAATCCCTTTCAAATTTGGAATAAAGAGACAGAGAGGAAGGTAGGTTATGGCTGACCTGCGGAAGTGCATCAAGATAAGTACGAATTGGAGGATGACCTCAGAGGGTGGCCTAACTTCCAAGAAAATGATAGAATATGCCAAGGTATCTCAACTGCCAAGAGGAACTGCATTGACTCTTGTAGTGAGTGATTGGTGACGGCACCAAAGACAAGAATGGAGCATAGGGGGAAAAGTGCACGTAGAAGGAGAAAAGGAGAGATGCAATAAGGGATGAGGGTTTTGTCATTCTCGTTTCTTCATAGTTTCTTGCTCAAGCATCCTTCTCCATGGGAATTTCACTTGCAATTTATATTTATGATTCTTTTTTCTAACCAAGAAGATATTTCTTTTACCAAAAAAAGACACATGCTTAGGTTTTTTCTACTCAAACATCCTTTGCCTTTGTTTAATGAAAACATCAGACAAGCAATGTTGGAAGACATATAAGAGAGTATTTGATAGATTGTTAGGATCCTATATAAGTTAAAATAAATGAAAGGATGTTTTCTCCTCTGCATGCACAATGTATGCATGTATTTTTTTTATGAGGGGTGTCATGAGTTTTGTTTGAGAAAGTTTTAGCTTCTATTTCTTTATAGTTATGGGGTAGATATCTCCATTCATCCAAAAGTCTGGTACTTGTTAAAATTAAATTTTTTTTGATTATTAGTTATTAATTATAAGCTCTTAACACCCAAGATCCTTAGGTTAAAAAAAAAACTATCCAGCCCCTTAGAGCTATCCTTCATTTGGTCAGATGAGTGAATTTGCTACCATCTTCTTCTCTCCAGTGGTTTCTTTGAAAATATCTTAAATAAATTTTCTTCCAAAACTCATTGCTTTATATTTGCTTTTACTTGATCCATCAATATTTAATTTTACTTGATTTACTTGATTTTTGGCATCATTTGGTTAATTAACATGGTATTAGAGTTAAAAATCTTAAGAGTTTTACAAGTCTAAATCCTTTTTACTAAGCCAATTATTTATTTTATTAACCCAATTGCCATCTTGCCCTTGTTACATGCATCAAAGCTAAAATTTTCTGGTTGATTTATTTCCTATTAATTATAAGCTATTTGGGAATAATTGCTAATTAACAAAATGTACTCATGCATGTTATCCAACAAAATAGATGATCTTGATGTTATTGGTTATTCGTTTACTTAGTCTATGGTTACAGCTACTACTAACCTCAATGGTACATAGATTACGGTAGTTACTTGCAAAGTTAGAATTTGAACTAATTTAGTTTTGAGCCATATGGAACTTTGATAGGTGATATTGCAAATATTTCATCATATACTTCCTTTTAAAAAATGTGGGTAATTAAGAAAATTCCTTACCATAGTAAGCTTGAGTTAAATAGGAACAAGTTAACAGAAAAATTCTGCTTTTTCTTGAAACCTCCTTTTTTTACTCACTAGTCTCTTTAGTGATAAATGGAAATTTAAAACAACGGCTTTACTAGGTTCCCTCCTTGACAAAGGGACTTATTTTGGATAGTGCCACCATCTTGAGGAGATGGTCATGGGCGTTAATGGGATGGGACCATGCAAACCGTTAAAACCAAGGCACTAAGGTTGGCTGCATAACTTCTCACAACAGAAAATTGTAAAGGATAAAATAGTCGGGAGTGAGAGTGGGAGGGTTCGAGGTGGTGAAAGCACTGGCCTTCAGCACCACTATAATATTAAATATATTAATTACTTCATTTCAATAAAATGGGGAAGGGGCTCACTTCCTCCTTATTGCCTCAAAAAAAAAAAAAAAAAGATAAAGAGATTTATTTTGAGAGGAAGTAAAAATTTTGGCTTGCTTCATTTCGTTCGGATCTTGCAACCTCTTGTATCTTATACTTTATTATTCCACTCAAGGAAGTCCTATCAAAAAAAAATCATAAATAATTGAACAAAAATAACATATCAAATGTAAGCCATAATGAATGTTTGCAGAAGCAAAATAAATGGTGTATAACACAATCACCTACATTTTATATCTCTAGTGGTTTTTATAACTAGCTAGACGACGGGTAGCAAAGATATGCAGTTGCATGTCATTCACGCCAGCAACATTAACAAAAAAAAGCTACAAAAAATTTTCTTTGCACTTCCAAATTGTCCGTCCAAAGTTACATTATATTCTTTATAAATACACACAATATTCATTGAACTCTATAGGACATCTGTAATGTTTACAAAATATATGATAAATAGTATCAAGGTGCACAATAAAAATATTCAAATTTGTATAACTCTTGGTATAATTGTATAGTTGGACAAATAGGTGTAGCTGTACAACTTTCATGCGCCTCCTTCCATCCGTTGCATATATTATCTATAAAAGTTAATGCATACATCATAATAGGATTTACATTCATTTACACAAAAAAGTGCAATTAGAAAATAAATTTAGCTATGTAATCAAAACAAAAGTTCTAAAAATATATTAATAATATTTATTGTGTACCTTTCTACATCAGTTGTGCACGTTAACCTTCATGGTCTGACCTAACCTGCATCTTCACATAGAAGCTACATATTAGACTTGTTTTGATTGTGCAGCAAACTAAATTAGCTATGTTCATTAACTTGAATGGAAAATCTGCGCAATTCTATAGTAGTCCACACATATTTATATAAAAATCACTTTCTATAGTAGTTGTATGGTTGGAGAAATAAATTTAGACATATGATCACAATAGGAAGTGCACGATTATGCGTATTGTGTTGCATAAATTAGTACCATGTATTGTGCACATTACATGCCAACAATGAATGCTTTCACAAAAACTATTCATAATTCTTAGATTGTAATTTCGTACAATTTGTCTTGCTTTAGTTAGTTTTGTGCTTCTGTGCAGGTTTTCAATTATGATAGTAGGAAAAAATGTTCTAAAAATATGTATGAAGGTTGAAAGTAGAAACTAACCAAATTGCTCTATTGATTCATATAGATCATCCATGAAGGTTAATATGCATAACTAACATATGAAAAATATGAAATAAATCATATTAATTTACCCAATAGATTATATATACTTGCTAATCTCCCATTCCAATTCTTTGGCTGGCCTTGTTTCTGTGACTACCCAAGTGCAATGTGGAAGTGTGCAACCATTTTACAAGCATTCCCAAGTCTTCCCATAAAATTATGTACGTAGTCCTTGAAGGTTAATGTGCAAAACTAATTTTTAGAGGATACACCACTAGAACAAGCATAATTATGTAGCATTTGTATAACGAGCAGCATTGATCAAGGAGGTTAATGTGTATAGCTAGTATACAAAGTAGTGCAATTAAAAGTGTTAAGGAGTCCAATGATCTATAGACAACTTGTACAACTCCCTCTATCACATAGGTAAGTCATAATACAATTAAAACAACTAGCTAGGATTGAATAGGAAATAAATTTGGAAAAGATGGAGAGACAAAGTGTTGCATGAGCTTAATTTTGATTACTAGCTTAATGACAACCTATACAAATGTGTTCTTCCAAAAACGAAATGCCCATGGCAAATATACTATTAGGGGTCCTTTTTTTCACCATTAATCAGGAATTAAAATCTGAACTATACTATTTAATAAGTTATTCAATCTAATCTGCTAACTTGTTTATTAAACTTAGAGCTTGAGGAGGATGGACCATTGGTAATGGCGCCAGAGGGTTTTATGCTAGGACTAGAAAGAACAAGGAGGGAGAGGATTGAAAGAGATAGAGATTGAGATTGAGAGAGAGACATACTGATTCAGAGGGTGCCTCCAAAGTCAACAGAATCGAAATTGAGTGCAACAAAATGGATGAGGTCAAGATCGATGATAGAGAGGATGAGGTGGAGATTGACAATGATGGAGATGGTGAAGCCGAGATCGATGGCAATGGAGAGGGTGAAGCCAAAATCAAAAATGATGGAGAGCCTAAGAGGATGAGGCTGAGAATGAGGATGATGGAGATGGTGAGACCAAATCTCGACAGCAACCTTTATTCAAGGGGGTGACCTCCTTTCTGCCGCACTCCTCCTCATCCTCATCTTCATCATCAAAGCCCTTGCCAGATCTCAATAACGGCTCCATGAATCACTTCTTCTCTAAGGTAAAAGCCCTTTGTCATTGTTGAAGCCCTAGAGAAAACAAGAATCCTATAAGAGAAAGAAACGGTCATTGAGGGAGGGGGAGAAGAGCCACTGACCTGAAGAAGAGAGAGATATGAGGCAACATTGCCACAAGCAATGAATGGGGATGGCCACGACTCTACACCACCATCTGATACTGCTCAACCTAATGCTCCCTTGCTATAGCCAATAGTTGCAGCAACTACTTCTTCGCCCTCCGATCTAGGTGCAATAACAACATCTGCAACATCTTCCTTATAGACTCCATCTTCACAAGCATCGGCATTGTCCGAGGATGGTGGTGCCAAAAAAGCAAGAGAAGAGGAAGGAAAGGGAAAGGAAGAGGAATTCCAATCATAAAGGATAGACATCAAGCACGGGGGATGGATATCAATCTCGAGTGAGACAAGTGAGATATATTAATCGTCAATTCGCGATAGGATTGACCCATCACTTAGCCCATTTAAATGGATCCATATGAATTATATACTATATGATCCGATCCGATTCTGTCCGAATATTAAACAAATTAAACATAACAAACTCCTTAAATTTGAACCCAATCCAAATAATAAATAGTTAAATGGATCAATTTATTTATGATTTGAACCTGTTTAGCCAAAATCCAAACTATTTATTTCAGGTTGAACACGAGTCGAATTAGTAGGTTAGATCATATTTTGCCACCCCTAATTTTTAATCTTTATGACAAGTAATAGGTTATCACATAATATTTAGCATAGTTTTGTTCTTCTCTACTCTTTTATACAAAATTATAAATACATAAAATAATAAAATTTTTTATCTTTTATTTTTATTTTTAAAAATAAAATCATAAAAATAGTGATAACATATGCTTGATATTCTCGTTCTATTTTTTATTTTCAAAATTATATTTTATTTCTAAAAAAATAAGATATTTTTATTTTTATTATTTTAAAAAATAAAAAAAAAAAACATCTTTTACTGCTACTATTAACTTCATTTTCATCATTATTATCATCATCTTCATTATTTTTATTTTCATCTCTGTTGATATTATTGTTATTATGGTTGATAAATCATCAATGTATTCTGACTATCACTATTTTTCATATTAGTATTCTAAAATTCTCTTTTCTTTACTATTATGATCATCGTTGATACAATCATCATTATCATCATTATCTTAATCATTATCATTATTTTTTAATTTAAAAATAATTAATCATAATAAATATATTTATATTTTAAAATTTAAAAAATAATATAAAATAATTTTTTATTTTTATTTTTGATAATTAAACAGAATGAAAATGATGCCATGCCGACTCCCCAACATCGGGACCTACAGCTGTCACCCTGTGATTTTAGTGCCGTATTCGAGGCATCACAATATTTAATAATTGATTTAAAAAATAAATAAATGTTTTCCGCTTGTCACATGACTCACACCCGAATCTCCTAAGATATCACGGCCCTTTTTCATAATTTTTTCTACGTACGGTTTCCTTAGGTGTAAATCCATAGCCGCACGTTACAACCACCGCTCCACCACTGCTTCATCTCTCTCACTCTGTCATTTTGCGAGACAACAACCATTCATTGTATCAAAAAAAAAAAAAACATTTTTCTTCTATCTATAAATCTGAATTTATTTCCTGCTGTTCTCCGAAGACGTGCCACCCTCGCCCTTTCTTTCTTCAAACCATTAATGGATTACTTTTTTTAATTTTTTTTATAAAAAATGCAATCCAAACCGAGATGGGATACTCATAAAAAATCGGAAGGAAATCCACAGAATTCGGTTGCAGAAATCTCGATGCTCTGTCTCATTCCCATTTATAGCCGCCGCGCACCGCAGCGAACGCGCCCCGTTCCCCTCCCCGCGCCCGCCGGCAAGCCGTGAAGAGATGGTCTCGCGCGCCATTCCAGCCACCCTCCGGCCGACGCCCAGGGTGGGGCTCTCTGCTACCTCGGACCCCGTCGGCCGGTGGCGGCGGAGCATTGGGCTGGTGGCCACCCGGCCGCGCCCCCTCCCCCCGATCCTCACCGTGTCTCCGGGCAAAGAGACGACCGAGACCGTCCAGATGACCTCCGTCGAAGTCTCCAATGGCTCCGCTTCAGGTATCTCGATTACTTTCCCTTCCAAGAATTGCTAATAGTCTGCGAATTTTTTTTTCAAGAAGATCTCCATTCCATTCTGCTTCGAACTTTTCATCTAAATGTGGCTGGGATTGTTGAAGGACCGGTTCTTGAAATCTTCCAAGGAAATCTCAAATTTGGGTCAACTTCCAGTCTTCCTCATCCTGTTTGCGATTTTGACTAGTGCTGCAATTGGTTTAACGTCGAATTTTATGTTTAAATTGGGATAGGAATGATGAAAGATTCGTTGTTTGGAGGTTTGGTGGTTGTGACCAACAGGTCCATTATCTTGCCGTACGAGCGGATGGATCTTTTCCTTTTTCAATCGGTGACTCCCCTTTGGCTGTTATAGGTTTGGGACCATTTTTATGGGCTCGTGGGACCTTCACACAGAAAATGGTAGTGATATGAGTTCCAAAGATGCCTCTCTTTGTATACCTTACACTTGATGACATTATTTGCTAGGTAGAAGGGAAAGAAGGGAAGCTAAATGTGAAGAGAATTAAAGAAATAATGCTCATTGCCCTCATGAAGTTTGTAGTAAATAATGTATGGTTAATGATGAATGGAAGAAAAAAATTACATGTTCTTCTAATCTTTTTAGAATCTTGACCACTTTTCTTGGTCAATGTTGACCAGTTTGAAATTCACATTGAACTTCAAATCTCTTCTGAGTTAGCCTCTGCGGCATATCTCTTGCCTGGTTCTTGTTCTTGATGGATCTAGGGAAAAAGAACCTTGTCATGTCAACTGTTGGGAATTCGACAAACATTGTATGGCATAAATGTCCAGTTGGGAAGCTCGGAAGGCAGAAGTTGCTCAAGCAGAAGGGATGTGTCATATGGATCACAGGTCTCAGTGGTTCAGGTTTGTTAATGAAACTTTCTTAGTTACCTCTTGCTTCTTTAATGAGCTCTAGTTAAAATTTCACTATTGCAGTCTTCTTGTTTCTATGCATACTGTCTCTGGATATGATGCACCTTAGATCTTGATGTTTTACATGTAGTTTTTTTTTTCTTTTTTCTTAATTAATAGTTTTTATTTTCATTAAATTACATGTAATTATTCAAATGTTTTAGATCAGTTGTTTGGACGCTTACTCTTTTTGAGATCTGATTTGGCTACCTAGCTTTATTTGACTAAGGCTATACCTGAGTTTGGTGTGCTTGTTTGAAAATTGAACTTAGATCCAATTCTTGTTCTTGTGAAGTTGATGGCTTAGATTGATGGCTCTCTCTCTAACACTATATATTTGTCATAGTGTTTTTAAATTACTATTAGCTGTTAGCTTTTCAGGCATGTTGATTTCTTATAAGTTGTTCGCTTAGTTTTATTGAGTTTCAGTTTGTGCAGATCTTATTGCCTTCAAACGTGCAAACTATTTACTACATTTTTACCATCTATTTTCATGTTTATGCAAAGATAATCTCTTCTCTTCTAACGGGTTCATATCTGTTTTTGTCATTTTGACCTGATGCTGAGTTAATATAACAATTGACGACATTATTCACCTTTAGAAGTTAAAAAAAATGTCATCACAGATAAACTAGAAACTTAGTATTAAAAAAAAAAAGTCATCATACATAAAGTGGAAAGTTGCCATACTTGCTACTTTCATGATGGCAGGTAATTTTAAATTGAACTATATCCTAGTTACCTGTGATTTGTGCCTAGCAGTACAAACCCATCAGAAAGAACAGCTAACTGCATCAAACATGAGGATAGTGATGCTGATGATGTTTTGACTTGATTTACTTCAAGGCCATTTTTTTAAAAATTAAGAATAAAGTTTGGAGTACTTCATATCGTGCACGCGCTTTTCATGCATGAGACAAAATAATGTTGCTCTGTGTTATGTTGAGTAGCAGCACATTCAAAGCACAAAAAGACACATAATTTTTGTGAATTCAAACACTTGAATTCCATCAAAAAAAAAAAAAAGAATTTAGAATGCTTATTCTAATTTTAGACTTGGTAAAAACTGTCAAGATAAGCCATATCTTAAAAACTAAAGAATATTTTAGTTTCACACTCCATGAACCCCCATAAATAATCCAGTTTTTAGTGAACATCAATATAGATATTTTCAGACCATGTTAACATCTTCACCACAAAAAATGGCACTATTAAGTAGAGGAAATCTTGGTAATGTTAGAAAGTTTGATCTAACAAGCACCAGTCACTCTTACATGTATCTGCCATGCATTTAGTGAATTTTATCATTCTAATCAACATGTGCTAATATACAAGTAAAAATGGCTAACATTATGTTAATATTTGTTCATAGTTGACCTTGAAGATAAAGGTTTTTTCTAAACTTGTTCTGAAGTGTGGCAATCAGAAAATACTTCCAACAAACCCTCTCCAAAGGCTGATTCATGGTCTGGAGTAAAGCCTTCTACTACTAAATTTTTCTCTTTCTTTTTTCAAAGGAAGTCCTTTTTCTACTAACTTCAAGTAGCATTTCCCTAAATGAGATAACCAGTTGTAGACATAATTATCCTTAGAAAAGATGGTCAACAGTTATTATGTGTTTTTATGAGAAAAGATTGTTTAGATTTGTTTATTTATTGAACAAAAGGACAACTAATTCTATTCTTTCTCTTAACGGGGTTCTGACATGCTGTGTAAAGTTGATTCTTATTTGTTCAAAAGCATGTATAAATAAATGTATATAATATGTTCATTCCTATTTCAGACACATTTTACGTAGCAGGGAAACCTTAATATTAAACATTTAGAAGTTCTGTTTCATACCCATTTTTGTTCAGACATTTTGTACTTGGCAAAAATGGACCTTTATTATCTAACATGGTATTATGAGTACATATCTTAAACCTTCAATATATTATCAATGAGTGTGAGCATCAAAGAAAGCAAATCAGGATGAAAATGGAAAACTGTAACAAAATAGAATTGCCGTTGCTCATTTCTAAAGGGGGAGATTGTGAAACCTTATCTACTAGGGCACGACATTACCAGAAAACTGCTTTGAGCATTTCACATTTTGCATTCACTAGTAGGATCCATATTATCCCTAATTTAGCTGTGACTAAATTTTGGACCTTGCTTCCCAACAAAGTTCATGCATAACATGCCCTTCAAGCACATAGCATTGAAAATGAAGATCTTGCACAACCCTTGATCTAGAAAAATATTATCTGCATGCTTTTACTTACACTGGCAACATCACTGTACCCTAGGAAACTTCAATTACTACCATGCTGATCTTTTTTGTATCAAATGTTTCGAAATTCAATTGGTTGTACCTGGCTAAAAGATAACCATTTTAACCATCAAGCCTTCTCCAAGTAACTGGGATCCATTTTATGAATTCTCATTCAACTGAGATTAGAAATTTGAAGGACCTATACAATAAGAGATATGGAAATCAGAGAAATGTGCTTTTCCACCACTGATTATGACACAAGTAGTGTAGACTAGTATATTTTTGTTAATTTATGAAACATGATTGCTTCTTGACCTTTGTGTCTTTCTTCATGTGGCTCTACTTCTGGTCAGATATACACTATATCAGAGGTGCTTAAATTCCTTGATATCCTATCCACATGATTCTGTACATGTGTAGGAAATATATCTTAAGACTTTTGATTCAGCTGCAAGAGGAGGCAAAAAGGGAACCATAGGTGGCATTGAAGAGGCCATTGATTCTGTAACGACAGGAGTTTCAGAGCACCACAAACCATTTTTCAAATGTCTGTGATATTTTGCACTTGGATGTAGTTGTATACAAAAGTTCTAAATCAATTATTATTAGTTTTTTAGGAACCCATTATTATTTTCTTGAAAAATAATAATCAGCTTGTACGTTAGATGTTACTTACTGGATTGTGTCCCGAAGGACATGGAATGGTGATTCCTTGTTGTTTCAATTTTTCTTGATTGGGTGTACATGAATGGGTGTCATTGTAGCCAGTCTGCACAATCGTCAGTTATCTTAGGCCTGTTCTGCTTGTCTTTTGCGGTAGTAAATATATGTATGTAATTAAATTGTCTTAGCAGCAAAATAATTTTTTTTTTTCCAATTTCTCTTGTATTTAGTCATGCATTTGTACTTCAGGCAAAAGCACGCTGGCATGTGCGCTGAGTCGAGAGTTGTACAGCAGAGGACACCTGGCATATGTCCTTGATGGTGACAATGTTAGACACGGGCTAAACCGAGATCTTAGTTTCACAGAAGTAGACCGTGAAGAAAATATACGCAGAATTGGTAAGTGTTTTTGGAAATTTTTTATGTTATTTCTTGCTCTTAACAAACACAGTTTTTAGTCAAAGTCAATAAGTGTATCGCAAATTTAAGTTTTCGTCCGGTTACTAACCAGTGTATATGATCTACTTCTAGGATTTTTTTTTATAATTGTGTTTCTCAAATATTCAGCATGCTTTCTATGTGAGCAGTGCACGGTTAAATTTTGAGAGGTTGATACAGAAATATTATTTTGTACCAATCATTTCTAAGTTCCCTCGCAATCTTTTTATAGGGGAAGTAGCAAAGCTCTTTGCAGATGCTGGTATTATATGCATAGCTAGTTTGATATCTCCTTACAGAAGAGATCGTGATGCTTGCCGTGCTCTACTGCCAGATTCTACATTTATTGAGGTAAATACTCCTATTGAAATATTTTTTTGACCTCCCCAATATTTGATTCCTGCCATCATGAATGGTTTATGGACAAGAATAAGTTATTCAGGTATTCATGAATATTCCTCTAGAAGTTTGTGAAGCAAGGGATCCAAAAGGCCTGTACAAACTTGCACGTGCAGGAAAGATCAAAGGTATGCACCATAAATTGATTAGTTTATTGATATGAGGTCTTGTAGGTGATGCCTGACAACGTGTATATTCTCTTTCATTTTCTCATAGAGACATGGCAAACATGGCCCCAAAAATACAGCCTATTTGCCCTGTATATGGTGATGTTTAAAGTTTATTTTGTGAAACTGCAGGTTTTACTGGGATAGATGATCCATATGAGCCACCCTTGGATTCTGAGGTGAGTCATGATGAATTTTTATGACCTACAGGAGAATTTTCTGTAGTCATTATATATATTTCATTCAATTTCTATATCATTTGTATGTGTTTGCCTTTTCTTTTTGTTCTCTACACTGGCCCCATCATTCTTCTCTTTCATCTTCTGAAAATATTTGTCCATCTTCATATCCCTCTTTTTTCACTGCATATCCAGAACAATCAGTTTTCCTTTTGGTTTTCCTCTACTACCATAATCCAATTTTCTTGGCATTGACAACTGACTCATCTCCTCTGTCCACACCTCGATAGATACACCTAATGCACCCCTCTGAGTTCATTTCTTGCTGGTAAAGGAACACAAATGAGAGAATTGAACCAGCTAAAGTTGGGTCTGTTTATCAAATTACATATTATAGGATAAATACACAATCATATGATATAATAGGATTTAATGTACAAGCATGTGGGGGGTCCCAGCACATTCTTATTCAGTAGAATGTTTATATTTGCCTTTGTTGCACCATCATAGCATGTCCACTGATGTAGGTAGCATTGAAATTATAGTATCTTCTTTTTCAGATCGTAATAGAACCAAAAGTTGGGGAGTGTCCTCCTCCAGCAGCCATGGCTGAGCAAATAATATCATACCTCAACGACAATGGCTTCCTGCAGGAATAAGTGTGATTGTTTTGTGTCCACAACTCGTGGACCCATTCAAAGCTGTTTTTGGCTTCTGCAGTTATGACCATGGAAACAACTGCATAAGTGTATTCTTTGGCATTGGAATTCCACACTTCAATAAGGCACAAGAAACAGCTACTGTGGGCCTGCTGTTGCCTTGTACCAGTATGTGCATTTGTTCAGATGTAATTGCATTCCCCATTAGCTCGCCAGATTAGTTTGCAGCTCGCAAACTTCATAGATTTTGTGTTTGTAGGCCCTGCCCTGTGTCTTAGTGTATAGAGTTTCCCCAGTTCAATTTCTTCAGAATATGCTGTATCGGAATTGGTATGTACTATCATGTGTGCTAGCATGCAAGGGTGTGGAAGCATTGGATGTTTGTGTTGGAATGAAGAGGCAATGATTTTTGCTTCTTGTCCCCATGATCCTTACGTTGTTGGTGAAGTGTCATGAGTATCTTGCGTGTGATGATTGATAACGCAAAAAAACAGAAACATCATGACCATCATGATGTGCTGGCTTGATTTAGTCTAATCTGGTGTAGATCAGGTTAGATAATTGTTCTTTGTCATCATGATTTCTTTTTTCTTTTTACAATAACATTTTGCTACAATGAGTGCAAGGGATAAACGAGTCTGCAGAAGGCGGCCCATTTATATATGCTTTGACCTTAATGGCCGTATACTTGTGGTCATGACTCGAGATGGCTGTTTTGAACAGAACCATTATGCCTTTAGGGGTGAGAACACTATCACTGCTTATGAGGATATTATCAGAAAATATTATTCTCCAATATTAGTGTTCTCAAGATATATCCAAGGTATTATTTTTAAATACAGAGAAATATTACTACAATATAGAATTCATAATGCTACTATTTTGCTTCTGCAAGCATGTATCTGCTGTAAAACCTGGTTATGGGTGATATAATGTCGCAATATAATAATAAGAAGAAGAAAGCTTATTTAAAAATATAACCAATTTAATTTCCTTGATAACATTGCAGCAGTAGTCCATGGTTTTTGTTTGTAGCCGTAACGGTTTTGAGTAAGAGAATATGCTATAATAATACAGTATTGCTAAGAAAGCAGCAGGGGATTTCACAAAAACAATGCGGAGAGAGAGGCTCATTTGGACCATACATGGAGGTGGTCCTATAATATTTGGGAGAGAGAAGGGGATTAAGGGACATGTTGCGAGCTAAGTTCATGTAATACAGATTTGTTTATTTATCAGTTTGAGTAGTCAAAAAGCTTGTCACTAAGCATGGATCAAATATGTTTACAGGCATTAACTTTTTACATAAATATCGAAATTTAGCGATCCTAAACTTGCTATAAATGTCTCTTCAAGATCTAGAATTGATTTTGATGGAATTGGCCAAATTCTAGTGTATTCTAAGTCAACAATTAATTGAAAGATCCAGTTACCGACAATTGTCATCTAATATATAAAATTTTAGTCATAATGGAGTCCCTTAATTAGATACAGGGTCCAAATTAAGATTATCTATGGTGATTATTATTGAAATTCTATTTACATAGCTTTTAAAAATTGTAAACATGACTTTTTTACTTTAAAAAAAATGTCGTAAACATGACTTTGGCATTTTAAAAATTATGGGTTATTGATTTCATTATGCTGGAATTGTAATTGCTCCTCTTCTCTTAAATCCCTCTTCTGTTCTCCATCGTTCTGCCATATCTTTGTTTCTTCTCCTGAAGAATCTAGGGCCCCTGCGGTCCCCCCTGCCATGTTATTTGTTATCAAAGTAGGAGGATCTCACACAATAATGGATTCAGAATTAAAGAACCTCATCGAGGAGACAAACTCAATGTTGAAGACTCGCGTAAGATTTCAAAGTAGTGATATTAGAGAAGCAACTTTCTTCTAAAGAATCAACCCTTTTTGTCAACTTCCCTCTTTTTAAATTAATTACTATGAGAAGCTGCATACTGACACTCCGTCAAATTCCTCTAAAACATAGATAAACCCAGATCCCCTATTCTTATAAAGCTAGCAAGACATTCACCTTCCAAAGTTCTAGATTCATCTTCAATGATAAAATCAAGTTTTAAAGATGCAGTAATGATCTCTAAAGATGAATATTATTGAATTGCACCGCTATCGCCTCCTAAATTCTAATCCAATCAGATCAAAGATGAGAACCAGCCCTAACTCAATGATTTCTCAACAAGATTCTCAAAAACCCTCGAAATTGCCCCTTGGAAGCCTCCAGATTTCTTTCTCCGGTAATATCGATACCTTATCAATATCAGTGCTATGTATTGTGCCTGTATGGTACAAGACCATATCATACCAACCTGGTACCTAATCAGTTTGGTTCACGGTACCAGTATAGCTAACCTTGTTGATGACTATCAGATTTGCAATATTATTCATAGGTTTAATTTGTTTTGGTTTAATATATTTTTTGTCTAGAAACCCATCTATTCTCATGAGAACCCTCTCATGTGGTTATTTTGAAGGGGAACTTACACGCTTGTGTTGGTCTAGTGGCATGTTCACATATGGGCCAACACATAATCTGATAAATTCAGTGGCTATGTTGAATAGTCAAAAACCCAAGCTTATACTTATTATTGAACTGAAGTGGATCCAATAGATGTATTCATGATTATAGACTATGAAGCACGTTAAAGTATTTTGAAAACACAAATTCAGTTGGACTATAACCTTGGAGAAGATGTAATAGGAATAGGTCCAAAAATGGGCAATAGGATATTTGTTAACCTTGAGATCATACCTTATACCAATCAGCAGGATCTAATTTTCAAAATAGAACTGGGAACTGGATTGGGGTCCTAATGAATGTAGTTCAGATTCAAGCATGGATATAGCAAGCTTATCCAGATTAGACATGTTACCTCCCTAAGAGTCGTGTCTTTTTTGAATTGGACAATGAGAGCCACACGTTTGATAATTCAAGTCATTATATATAATCTATTATCTTTAAACTAATCACATACCAAAAATCATATGATTTGAAGATCCTAGCCTACACATCAAGTGGTCAAAAAATATCTATTGTTTCATATTGTTTAAATAGTCTAATTTTTGACTACTTGAAGTATAGATTAGAAATCTCTAAATTATATAATTTTTTATATTTTTATAATTTAAAGATAATATATCACATCCCACGACTTAATTATCAATGTGGAAACTCCGGTGTCCAATTCCAAAAAGATGCAACTATATATATATATATATATATATATATATATATATATATATATATATATATATATATATATATATATATGAGGTTGCATTTTGTAGTTGTCAGTAATTTAAAGTAGGCCCACCAGATTACTATATTTAGTATGTTTTTTAAATGGTAATCCACATTGCCTCCCAAGAGACAATCTAGATAGTCTTGGAGAGAGATGGCTATTCAGATTATCACTTCTTTGGCAATATATATATATGAGGTTGCATTTGGTAGTTGTCAGTAATTTAAAGTAGGCCCACCAGATTACTATACTTAGTATGTTTTTTAAATGGCAATCCACATTGCCTCCCAAGAGACAATCTAGATAGCCTTGGAGAGAGATGGCTATTCAAATTATCACTTCTTTGGTAATATCGTAAAAAAAATTTTAGATAAAATTATCCTTAAAAAAAAATCTAACAAAACCCACCTCTCCTACTGCGATAGCACCATCGATGGAGGCTAGCTCCACCTTCGCCTCCCCCTCCCCCCTTCCCCATAGGCTCCTCCTATTCCTCCCACGACGTAGAGATGGCGACAATGACGATGAAAAGGAGCGCGAGCTCCTTACGAACTCCAAGATCTCTAAGAAGAGGATCCTCGAGCAAGAGTCTGAGATCCTCCATGCCGCATCACTGCCTCTTCGCTCTTTTCCTAGCTCTCCATCATTTGTACCCCGCATCTCTTTGACCTCTCCATTCAAGTTTGGGATCCTCCTCCCATCCCAATGGGCTCTTCTTATTCATCCCACGACTGCGGAGATGGTGACAACGACGATGATGACAAAGAGGAGCACGGGCTACGAACTCCAAAACCTCCAACGAGATGGTACTCGAGCAAGAGCCCGAAGTCCTCCCATGCCGTGCCGCTGTTTCTCCGCTCTCCTCTGACTTTCCATCGCCGGCACCCCACACGTCCTTAGCCCCTCCGTCTAGGTTTGGAACACTCCCTCTATCCTAATCAGCTCCTCCCATTCCTTCCACGACCGCGGAGATGGTGACGACAGCGACAATAATGAAGAGGAGCATGGGCTCCTCGCGAACTCCAAGACCTCCAAGGAGAATGTCCTTGAGCATAAGCCCAAGGTCCTCCTAGGCCACATCGCTGCCTCTTTGGTCTACCTCTAGCGCTCCATCATCGGCACCCTGCCTCCTGGGCCCCTCTGCCCAGGTCTGAGATGCCCCCCCCATCCCAATGGGCTCCTTCCATTCTCCTACGGCTGTGGAGATAATGAGGACAGCGATGACGATGAAGAGCAGCACAGACTCCTCGTGAACTCCAAGGCCTCTAAGAAGAAGATCCTCAAGCAAGAGCCTGAGATCCTCTCACGTGCCGCTGCCTCTCCGCTTCCCTCCAACTCTCTGTCGCTGGCACCCTATGCCTCCTTGGCCCCTCCATCCGAGTTTGAGATCCCTATAACATCTTTCTCCCTCCATCTCTGCCTGCATCTAAGATCTCGTCCGAAGGCCCCATGGGCTGAGCCATGGAGGTGCTCCTTATTACCTATGGCGAATGCAAAGCTGCCTGCGGTCGAATTTGGCTGGAGGGTAATGGCCGATTATGGAGCTGATCTCCAAATGGGAGCACCAAGCCAGAGCTTTGATCGTGTTCAAGATGTGAGGTTTACTTTCATGTATATTTACTGTTGGATTGAGCGAGACCATTGCGATCTTTATTTGTATCAAACATATGATAATTTAATTCAAAAATATTTTAAAAATTTGATTTCACATTACCAATAATCTGATTGTCATACCAAACAGATCAATCAAGATCTTCAATAATTTTACTGTAATATTACCTGTATGTACCAAACATAATAATCAACATTACTGATAATTTAATAATAATAATTTATCTTAAAGCAATCCACATTACCTTCTAAGATTACCTGACACGGTGCACCCAACACAACCTAAAGCTTTTATCCAAGATTTATTTCATAAAATTCTCCCATAATGGAGTTTTTCCAAGATTTATTTCATAAAATTCTCCCATAATGAAGTTTTTGCTGGTTCAGATGCATTCAGCCCTCTTTCTTAAAGCACAGTTTTATCAAACTATTTGAGCTGCGGCAAGGTGGATTCCGGCATACAAGCAGCACCATCAAATGCATCTCAAAAATTGAACCTTTGACCACTTTGTTTTTTTTTTTACGTGCAGAAATTATTTTATCAATTCGTTAGAGATATTGTCATAAAGATCTCATAAACCTTGCAATCAAGGTTCCACCATTGCAAATGCAAACAGTGTGATAGTTTAGGTTGGCCATGTTAGGTACCACCATGTTATTTGATCCTTCAGCTTTCGATTTCACATGACACACAACGTACAGGTCAAAATTATCTTACAATGAACAGAATCAAGAAAAGTAACAATCTGCCTAAGGCAAAATTATCAACTGATTGAGAAAAACAACTTTGTATGGACAAATTGGATTTGCCAAGTCATATTTTCTCGATACAACATAAAGCCTGTTTTAGATATCAGTCATAAGCTTTTAAATTTTCCCAAGCTAATGTTGCCATCTCATCTAGGCGGATTGTAACAAGCAATAGCAATAATATGGAAACAAGCAGAAAAGAACTACAAGAACAGAGATATGTCAAAAAAAAAGAAGAAGAAGAAAAATCTAAAAGTTGGTTACAAGTTTCAAATCAAGGATGCTAACGTATACACTTTTTTAAGATTTAAGAATTTGTTGCCAAGAGGTTGAGCAAGTTGCCATATGATAAACCATGTTGCTGATCTTCAATTATTCTAGATGGTGTGCAAGACTGGAGAGGACTGTTACCATTTCTTATCATCCAAGACCTTTGATGCATCTTGTCAAAGCCTTCCACCAAGCTACTGGTGCATCCAGAAATAATCTTCTAAGCTATAATGATTGGATAAGCAAAACTTTTGGCTATTCAATCAATGCCTCAAATAAATATGATTACACAAGGATCTCAATCCTGACTCTTCAGTCTTGTGGTACAACAACATCATTGATGGCTGGAATGTTGAACTATACATCGAATATGCATCTCATAATAGCATAAGACTTCTGAGATTTATCCGACCTGGAAATGAAGCAAGAGCTATCAGCGAAAACATATAGTACTGAAACATTCTAGAATAGAAATCAACACAGAAACTAAAATAAATTTATAAAAGTACCTTGAGAATTATTGAATTCAACTCTATGAGAGTAATTTGTCACTAATAGTGACTAGTGAATAGGTGCATGGTACCAGTATAGAGATAGCAAACTGTCGGTTGTGAAGCCCTAACTACGTAAAAATTTTCGTTTTTATTTGTAACCTAAGAGAGTCCAGCACATACACTAGTTAACGTAGTGTTGTTTTGAGTAACAACATGACATCCAAGGGGTTGTATAAGCAATTCTCAAGGTTTAGCTGGGGTGTAGCTGTGGTGGCAGAAGCAAGAGCTCAGGAAAATTGAGGACTTCAATAATCATCCACATATATCAGTACTCCCACATTTATTGAATGATCTCATTATGCAACATGACTTTTTCCATTTATCATTTAAGAAACCAAAACAATTATCATTGAATCTTTGACGTCTACCAACAACTCTGTTATTTGACATGAGTAACTCAGAACAAAATAATCAGTATAATTATCAAAGATAGAAGTAGGGTCTTTATTTAAGGAGGGCAAGTATGTATAGTGAGAATGGGGAATGTTCCAAAAGGTTGAAGACAGTGCCAAAATTTCACTGCAGGTGTTTCTTTTCAATCATCTTACAAAATTAGATATGATGCTTCTATCGATGTCACAATCTGAAGTGAAAATGATGATTTTTTTTCTAACTATATAAAGTACCGCATAGTTCAAATCAACAATTAACTTTATTATGTAGATTTTATTTTATTGTATTGATTGATAATCCATTCCTTATTTGAACCTTGATCTAGTTTGACAAAAAAAGTATAATGCCTAAATAATGGTTTATTAAGGATAAAAAGACAAAAACATAGGAATGAATTGTCGAATGTTGTGTTACCCACATAACAACCCAATGGTCAAATAGTACTGGCGACCGGATAGATCAAAAAGGCATACAAGGAACAAACCTCATCATATCATCCAGCTCTATGTCAAGTTGTCAACCAATTTGAACCTTCATCTAGTCTGAGAAAAAGAATATATTGTCAGAGTAATACTTAATTAAGCTAAAGTCAAAAGCACATGAGTAGATTGTTGAATGTTGTGTTATCTGTATAACAACTAATCCAATCGTCAAACGGCACTAGCCAATGGATTGAAAAGATATATGCAGAGCAACCCTCATCAAATCACCAAGCCCTAACGTCAACTTAAATTATAATAAGGATTATTTCTTAAAACTCTCTTGCTCCTTGTTTCCCTCATAAAGGTGCTAGTGGATCTGCAGCAAGTAGGACAAATTAAACCCAATTCTTTTTAGCAACCATGAAATCACGTTGGTTTTCAGTCCCAGCAAGAACTGATTACAATAATCCATTAGTTTCCATTTCTATCTTGTAAGATCCAATCAACATGGATAACCATGAATAGTTTAAGACGTTTAATTGGAGCCAACATAAAATAAACCTGTTTAAAAATTGGTATGGCACCTGACAAATTCATAAACATAAAATAATTTCCAAAAACATCAAGTCATGTTGACAGAACCAAATTAAACCACTTGCATGACTGCCCACCATACCTATCATGAAATGCTTTTGCTTGTAATCCCATGAGAGATTAAGTCCATTAATCAAACATGCATGGTGAATTGGAATAGATCTCATGGGCCATATCAATAAAGGCTCAGATTTTTTAGGTATTGAGAAGTCAAGTACAATGTTAGATACACCCATGAAATTTTGTAGACATGGCAAGTACCAACTGCTTCCATTCAATGTATCTTTTGTGGCTAAAACACAAAAGAATCGCCTCCTCATGCCTCATGACTGTGCATCCCAAGAATTTGACCTCCACCCACCACCCCCCCCCAAAAGAGAGAGAGAGAGAGAGAGAGAGAGAGAGAGAGAACCAAAAAATAAAAGGAGGAGGAAAAAGAAAGCACTGCATACTACAATCTCTCTGCCCTCCCTAAACTCTCAGTCTCACCGTCCCTTGTTCTCCTTACATCCATATAAAAGTTTTGCTTATATGGAGAGGGACAACAACTTCCCCAGGAGCTTCTTAGTTTTGCCATTTACTATTAACTCCTCTTAAGATTTCCTCAATTTGAGGAAACAAACTGAAACCATTCTCCTTCCCAATAATTAGGTTATATTCAAAGTCATAGCATCCTATGCATATTAAATGGAATTGCCGAAAAAGTTATATGTGTGCATTGCGATCTAGGACATACCAAATGGAATTGCCGAAAAAGTTATATGTGTGCATTGCGATCTAGGACATACCAAGTAGAAAAATTTTCACTGATATATAGATGTATCTGATTAATACCTTCGATCATAGAATAAATTTACAGACTAGGTTGGATAAGCAAACATTGGGATACTACCGCAAGAGCAATGCAACATACAGACATCAAAAAGCTTTCCTAGATTCAAAGAGAAAATAAAGTTTTTGGACTATAAATTAGAAACCTATTGCAAATAATATAGAGGTCATACAGAAATGTTCAAGTACTTCTCAGTGGTTCCATGGATTTTGCCATCTTCTAGTCAATAAAATTTAAATGGGTTCAGTTTCATGTATGCACCTAATAGTAATTTAACATGCTTGGCATGTTTATAACGTTCAATTGTCCGAACCTATACGCTAGAAGGAAAGGACCTCTCACCAACATAAGTGACATTACAGAAACAGTTTGTCTTCATAAAATATAGACCTCAATTAAGCAATTTGTTTTTGATTGACACATGTCAATATGCGTTCATTAAGGTTTATTAGAACTCTCTTTTGCAATATTAGTACCAAGAAATTATTACCAAAAAAAAAAAAAAAGTGTAACTGTGTCACATGATCTCACCTGGAGAAGAATGGAAAATTATCAGAAAATTTGCAGAAGAACAAAGAAAGATTGACTCAAACAGCTACCGCATTCGAATCTCTAACCTCAACATGTTGGCCAAATCAAATTCGTCCAACCACTTTGAGCTTCTGGCAACAGTTTTACCGAGTTAATGTTCTTATTCTTCAGATGCTGTTCATTGCACTGACTGGCATTACACAAGCATGGAGCCTTGACGCAGGTATTTTATCCTGCTCCTTTTGTCATTCTCTTTTGCCTCTTGATAAATCCATCCATCAAAGTAACATATGTAGAACTCTTAACAGTTATACCTCTCTGCATCATTTCTTCCAAAACAAGCTTAGCCTCTTTGAATTGGCCACGGTTGCACAGATCACTAATGCATTCCGAATAAGTTGCTGAACTGTCTTTCATATCTTCAGCTGTCTTTCCATCATGCATCCTCTCTGGTTTCCTATCTATTCCAGCTTCAGAAAAGGCTTCTTCAGACAAAGGGAATGTGAATTGTTCTGGCAATTTCCCAGTTTCAACCATCTTAGACAGCAGCCCTTGTGCTTCTTCTGATCTTCCCACTTCGGTAAGTGCACATAGAACAACATTGTAGCTATGAGCATCAGGACGCAAACCCTTCTCTTCCATGTCAGCAAAAAGCTCTAATGCAGCATCAATCTTCCCTTCTTTGCACAGCCCCTTTATCAGAGTGTTGTACGTGATAATGTCGACCTTCTTCCCTTTCGACACCCATGATTCGAAGAGTTTTAGAGCCTTTTCTACCTTACCAGCATTACAGAGCCCATTCATAAGAATATTACAGGTAATAACATTTGGTTTGAATGAATTCTCCACCATCTTATTATGAAACTGGAATGCCTTCTCCAATTCCCCTTCTCTACAGTACCCATGAATAATAGTATTGTAGGTAGTCTCATCTGGCACCAGCCCTCTCTCCAAAAGCTCGTTCAATTTCTTAATTGCCTCCTCAATCTTGCCCAACCTGCAGAGACCACCAATCACCGAATTGTAGGTTGCTACATTTGGCATTATCTTTCTCTCATTCATCTCATCCCAAAGCTTCATTGCGTCATTCGGGTTCTCATCCTTGAAGTATGCAGCAATGACTGTGCCATAGCTGACCTCATCAGGCACAATACCACGCTTTGGGGGGCTACAGAGCAGTTTGCATGCTTCATCAAACCTCTTCTCCTTACAGAGGTTATGAATGACAGTGTTGAGAGTAAAATTGTCCATCTTGAAACCTCTTCCCACCATCTCATCCATCAAGTCGAAGGCTTTGGCCACATTCCCTGCTCTACAGTATGCACTGATCAAAGTATTGTAGGTTATGAGGTCTGGCGACAAGCCCTCCTCCTCCATCTTCCTCAGAGAATCAACAGCCTCATCCATCTTCCCTTCCTTGCACAACCCTTTGACCATAGTATTGTGTGTGACCAAGCTCGGCTTGACGCCCTTGTCCCGCATCTCTTCCAATACCTGGGACGCCTCCGAGCCAGTCCGCCACTCAAAGCACCCATTGATAAGCGTGTTATAGGTGACGATATCGGGCAGCACTCGGAGTTTCTCCATCTCGTCCTTCAACCGGAATGCCTCGTCCATCCGGCCCTCCCGGCAGAGCCCAGCAACAAGCATGTTGTAGGTCCAGAGGTCGGGAAGGAAGTTGGACGCCGTCATGATCTCGATCGCCTTGGTTGCCTCCTTCAGCCAGCCGAGGCGGCAGTAGGCTGCGATGAGGGTGTTGTAGGTGGAGCGGTCGGGGGACAGTCCCCTCGCCTTCATTTCAGCAAGCAGGTCACGGGCCTCCTTGAGCATGCCCTTCTTGCAGTAGCCGTCGAGGATGGTGTTGTAGGTGATGGTGTCGGGGGAACAGCCGAAGCCTTCCATGGTGGAGAGGAGGGCGAGGGCGTCGACGAACTGGGCTCGGGAGCAGAAGCCGTGGACGAGGATGTTGAAGGTGGTGGTGTTGGGGGCGACGCCGAGGTCGACAAGGTCGTGGAAGACGGCGAGGGGGACGGAGGCGGGTGAGGGGGAGCGGATGAGGGCGTCAAGAAGGATATTCGCGGTGCCGAGGGAGGGGCGGAGGCGGCGGCGCTTCATGGACTGGAAGAGCTGCTCGGCGAGGTGGGGCTGGCGGAGGCGGGCGTAGGAGGAAACTGCAGTGTCGAGGAGGGCCTTCGACGGGGGGTGGTTGGGGCGGAGGAGGTGGTGGTGGAGGAGACGAGGGCGGTCGAGGGGGATGAAGGAGAGGAGGAGGGACTGGGCGTCGGCGAACTTACGGAAGCTGAGGAGGGGACGAAGGAGGGCGAGGAGGGAGGGAAGGGCGGCTGCGGGGTTGCTTGAGAGGGCCGGGAAGCGGCGGCGGCAGAGGTTGTAGAAGGAGAGGAGAAGGGCAGGGCTGGAGAAGGAGGGGGCGGCAGCGGCGGCGGATATGATGGGAGCGATAAAGGGTGGGGAGAGGCGGGGGAGGAAGGAGGCGAGGGATTGGTCCAGGGGAGGGGCGGAGGGCACCTGCGAGGAGAGGAGGATGGAGGAGACTGTCTTCACGAGACTGGCGCTGGGTTCGCCGTCCGCCGGGAGCGGTGGCGCAGATGGGTCCGTCTCCATTGTATTCGGGTGGAGGAGATAGGTTTCCGGCTGCCGGCCACGGTGGTTAGGGTTTCTCCGTGGGAGCCACGGCGGCACGAGGAGAGAGCCACAAGGCCCGGGCAGCGGCGGAGAGGAGCTATGGCCGGAATGGAGGGAATGCCGCAGGGAAGATGGGCAAGAACAAGAGCGCGGCCCGGTTAGAAGTGCATCAGCTAGGATACGGATTGCAAACGGGCCGGGGTAGATAAGGCCTAGCCATCATCAGCCCAAGGCCGGATTTATGAGACTTTATGTTCAAGGCTCCCAAACATTGATTCCCAGTCGGATCGGCTGCCTTCAATCAGATCAGCTTGGATTGATTTCATATTGTATTTTTGTAGATTTATTATCAGTTTTCTTGTGTCAAAGCAAGTCGAGCTTTGGGGATCAATTAAAAGAAAAAGAAAAAAAAATTATAGGATCCGACCCTAAGGCTTAAAAAATGTTCCACTATCTTGTGTCATTAGGAGATTGGTGCTTCATGCTACAACCCATGAATTTTATTTTCTCGTGCCGTATAACTATTTTCTATGTTTCATAGCTGAAACCTAGGAAGAACAATAAATTGATAATGCAGAGAGAAATGCACGGTATGCCGATGGCGCAAGGCTAGGGATTCAAAAAAAGACTAGATTCGGATTTGCCTGAAAAATTCAAGGACTTCTGGATTACAGAATTACCTTCTACCTCTACAAAATATGAAAATACAATTCAAAATATAAGATAAAGATTAGCTGAAACCACATAGATAAATTGAAGTCTTTCATTAATCTTCTGATGCCCTCTAATACAGTTATATCCATCTTAAATAAGTTTAAGATACAGTTACACCCCACTTATCTATTTTTTAGTAACCGTATCTCTTTTAAGAACAGTTTCTAGCACTATCTATCTTTCTTCCATGTCCTCCATATATCTTTTCTTGTGCTGGATTTCATCCACTGGTCTCCATCTCTCTCGGCCTCATTTAATTAGTAAACAACCTTTCAAATCTTAGTCATAAATGTAAATTCTTCATTTTCAAAATATTAAACGCTCTTTATATGCGTCAATTTTTCTTTGGTTGTTTCTGTTGAATGGATGTTTCCAAGGATTGCCATATTTCAATAAGTCTCCTCTTTGTTCATCTTCACTTTAACCCTCGTGCCCTTGTTTCAAGCTTCTCTCATGGTGTCTTCATCCCTTCTTTTGGCCAAGCACTATGAAAGTGTAAAAGAGAACTTGAGACCTTCAATATTCTTACTTCTTTTAATCCCAAGATACTTATAACTGAATCCTCTTGCTTCACCATCTTGAGTCCCATCTTCGACTCTACTGCCCCTTCATCTTTTTCTTCCATCTTTCCAATCCATCATAAAGAAGCTTTTCTCTATCAGCAGTCCAACTTCAATACCATTATTTGATAAGGTACTAATTCTCATAGATCCTGGCCTACTTTCTCCTCATCTTGGGATTGCTAAGCCCCTGATGTCTCTTCTTATAAAGGTGCCTATTGGGAACGACATGGATTTGCGAACCTTATAAAATTTTTTACTTTCCAAATGATAGAAAATCAATCTTTATTACTGGCTGTACCATGCTTCCAGCCCTCTTCTACTAATATTTTTCATTTCAATCATGGGATGTCAACTCTGACCCTCCTTGATCTAGGGTTCCTATTAGATCTTCGTTCAATAGGTGAAAATTTCTCAGCCACATATGATGTCTTTATTTTGGTTGACAACTTTGGCTTATATGTAAATAAAATGGTCAGCTAGTCATCTTATATTGAGTTCCATAGTAGCCGAAGTGGTCCTCTTACACATTAAGAGTCGGTGGCTTTCTAATCTTGTCTGGATTTGTAAATTTTTATTTTGTTGCAAGTCTATTAAAATAGTAAAAGCGCATTTTAGGCTTGTAGTAGCATTGGCTGAAAATCATCCTATTTATCTCTCACCCCTTCTACTAGGTTCTTTGTTCAAGCATTTGAAGAAATTTCTTCTGGCTCCATAAGTTGTGACAGCTCTCTTTGACTACTTCAAGCTTAGCTCTATACTTATTTCTTTGAATTTCAACCTTTGGCAATCTCTGTTCTGTGCCCATTGGTCTTGAACTAGCCCACTTAGAAAATCTTTTTTTTTATCTTTTTCTAAATACTATTATAAGTTTTATGAAGGATCTTACCAGTGAAAAGATTCTTTCTTCTTTCTTTTTCTATATGCCTCTCATCCTTCATGGCTTCTATTATCTTCATCCACTACATCTGAGGATCAAGCTAAATCCGCCAACCTTTTTTGGCAATCTTTCCTTCTTCCTAAGGATTTACATGTCGGTTCGATCATCGAACCAACCGAAAACAATAGTTGTTTAGCTGAACAATACTCTCCTAGCCTAGTAGCCCATCAGTTTGGTCTAACCCAACCTATATCATGTCCTCTTTTGCTCTCCCTAAACCATGATCCATTCAATTGAAATTTCATTATTGATCCCACCATCATCGAGTTAGCTGATTTCATTTACAATCAGTCATATGCTATCTTTAAATTCCATCCTTTTGATCCTAAATCGGCAACTACTAAAGAATTCTTAACATAGTGGGCGGCTTACTTAAAGATTATCTGATGGGAGCCGGTTTCTAATGTCTTAACTCAAATTGCTCAAGGTGGAGCTTCTCTACCAGCTAAGACTTAACTTTCCATGCAGGATACAGGTGGACCTTCATCAGCATTTCCTTCGGATAAAGGTACTCTCTTAGAGCTTTACAAATCCATCAAAAAATATAAAAATCTTTATGGAGTCAAGTATGCTAAATGAAAAGATCATACTAATATGCTTCTGTTCAGCAACATAGTTAGAAATATCTTAGGTAGGTGCCTAGATTGATCCTCCTACTATAGGCAATCTATAGATGGTTAGATAAGCATCGACCTCCTTTCGAACCTTCTGCAAGATTTATGCTAGCCAATCTTATTGTACCCATTGAATTTAATGAAAATGAGAGGGTTACATGGTCCGGATTGTATTGGTTGGATGTTGAATGGCCAGCATACCAAAAGGCAATAGCAGTCGACCCTTCTTTTAAGGGTAAGATTAATATTTTTCTCCTTCAGTCTTCTTGATTTTTAAGGAATCTAAATCCGAACCTGAACCTATCTTAGCTTTGCCTACACCCAAAATGCGTAAGTTTCTAGCTTATCATCTTTCTCTCAGTTCAACCATTAGCCTTCATCTTCAATAGTAAAAAGTTAAAAATCCATCGTCCATCCAGGTGGACCTGGATGATGAAAAAGAAGAAAACAAAAAATCTTCTTCCCATAGTACTGCTTCGACCTCACTGATATTACCACCACCTTCACAAGCTCCTCCTATAAATGAGAACATCTCTTTAACTATTCCAAGTTCAACTACATATTCCTTAGTATCTCCTCCTACAAAACTCGTCACTTTGACTATGCAATCTGTAAGTCACTCCTATAAATTTTAGTACTTTATTGGATATACTAACTCTTCCCTTATAGGATATCTCACAGCCCCAACCTCCTCTATTAGCAACACTAGCATGGGTGAAAGCTAAATTGACCGTATCTTCAGCATCTTCGGCCTCTTCTGAGCCATCTCAGAGTGATACTCTAACTGAAATCGTCCAAGCCCGCCACATATTACTCAAGCTTGCCCATTTGTCTTTGGACAATCTTATATCTTTCTCTATGCTTTCTGATGCCCAAGGAGCCTTAGAGATTCTATTGAAGAATAGCTCATCTTCATCATCCTTGGACTTACCCAAACTGCAGGAAAGCCTATCCTCTCTTATTGAATCAACTTGGATACTCCAATCTCTCTCTAATGAGGTAGATGTTGTATTGACAAAGAGGACGGAATGAAAAGAAGAAAAGAATTCGACTTCAGCAAGAACTTCAACCCTCCATTGATGATTTCAAGAGATGGTCAAGTCAGCTACTTAAAGAGAGGACACTCATTGAATTGGAGAACAAGGTCATCCAAGTTAAGATTGAGATTTCTGCTTTATAGAAGCATTATGCCAACCATACTGACCTTCATGGATCAGAACTAAGGCATCTAGAAGATATGGAACAACGACTTGCTCAACTATCTGCATGCCTCCCTGAGTTGCAATAGTAAGTTAATGAAATAGAATCTTTAGAAATTCAGATGTTAGATTGATGGGGTTCACTTCAATCGGCTTTCGAAAAATTATAAATCTTTTCTGTCTTAAACTTCATTCCTTTTTACTATGTAAAAAAATATTAGAGTATTAATGTCAATCGGCTTAGCTAGCTGAATTTTGCTCTTGTATACCTGTTTCTTTATGCATTTCCCATACATGAGGTTATACTTCTTTAAGTATTTTTCATTAATCATTCAGTCATGCGTAGTCTCATCTATATTTTTCAGCAGATACACTCCATCTTATTGTACATGATATATCATAAAAGATCCTTCCCAATTCGCGGACCACTTATCAAATTTTGATTCTTTCTGGCCTAATGGAAGAATAGTTTTCCATACTAACTCTCCTTTCTTAAAACATTTTGGCCGAATTCTTTTATCATAGGTTTGGGCTATCTTTCCTTTTTGTGCCCTTATTCATTCTAAAGCATTTAACCTCTTATCATCTAAAGTTACAATTCGGCCATCATAGCTTGTGAATACTTTTCTTTGGTCAACAAGTTCTGATGTAACACACACTCTGACTTCATAATTAACTCCATTGGAAGTACATCATCATGACTGAAAGTCAAAGCTATGGTGTTGTACCTATAGATATTCTCTTGAAGTCCGATAACTCCAAAGTACTTCTGACAATACTTCATGCCATACCCTCAATCTTTCTCCCACAAATTTTTTTATATTATTGATTAAAATTTTATTTGCCACTTTGGCTTGTCCGTTTTCTTGTGCATAATATGAGATTGAATGAATTATCTTGAATCTATGTTCTTCTGCAAAATTCTTCATATCCAGATCAGTAAAAATAGATCCTTGATCCATCGTGATAGTTTCTGATAGGTCAAATCTATGTATGATGTGATATCTGATAAAATTGATACAGATGTCTGGATTACTGACCTCATAGAGACAACTTCAACTGACTTAGTAAAATAATCAGTTGCTACAATAATAAACTCCTGGCTCTTTGAAGAAGATGGATAAATTTGATCAATCAAATCCATTGCCCATCCTCTAAATGGTCAAGATTTAATCACAAATTGTATCTCTATTGCAAGAATTCTTTGGATCGATCCATATCTCTGACATGCTTGATAGCTCTTAGCATACTAAATATAATCTTCCTACATCTTCGATCAAAAATATCCACGCCAAATAATTAACCAATTATTTTTGGCCCAACCTGATGGGTTCCACATATTCTTTCATAGACTTCCCTCATTATCAGTAAAGATTCTTCTTCTCTAACATATCTTAGAAAAAGGCCATCTGACTTTCTCTTATATAATTATTCTTCAATCAAAACATAGTTCAATGACCTTTAATCTAATTTTTTTATCTACTCTAGTTGATGGATCTTTGAGATATTACATTATTGGGTATCTCCAATCATCTCGAGTTACTTGGAATTCATTATTGCCAACATAATGATCCCTTCAGTCATCTAACACCGATGATAACACCCTTCTCTCCACTTTGATCATTCTTTCCAATATTCCTTCTGGTATCTTCAGCCCAAATGCGATTTGTATCAATTCATTGGACAAGTGATTTTCTACTTCTAATCAGACGATTGTGGGTTCGAGTCCCACTAGACGTACCAAAAATTATTTATTTTTCATGATCGAAACTGAGGAAGAACAAAAAATTGGTAATGCAAAGAGAAATGCGTGGTATGCCACCGGTGTAAGGCCGGAGATTCAAAGAATGACTGGGTTCGAATTTATCTTGAAACTTCCAAAACTTCTGGATTACAGAATTACCACCTACTACTATAAAATGTGAAAATATGATTTAAAATAAAAGATAAAGATAAAGCTAAAACCAAATAGATAAACTGGAGTCTTTTGTTGATCTTTTGATACCCCTTTAATACAGTTATATCTATCTTAAATAAGTTTAAGAGACCATTACACCCCACTTACTCATTTCTTAATAATCGTATCTCTTTCAAGAATGGTTCTCAACATTATCTATCTTTTTTTCAAGTCCTTTATATATTTTTTCCTATGCTGGGTTTCACCCACTAGTCCATCAAACCTAAACCATTTGTAGGTATAATTTTTTTTTGATATAAAAGGAGACTACTGTACATAGTCACCAAAATTTATTAAAGAAAGAGAGTACATAAAAATAGAAAAAAAAAAAAAGAGAATTCTGTTAGATGTATGTCCTAAAAGCTAATTATTGGCTGACATATTTTTATTCTATGACACATATTTGTACTTAAACTATTGATTTAATCAATAAAGGATAAATTTTTATTTTTTATTTAAGTGTTATGTATCCTTGAATCATCCTTAAAATTGATGTTACGATACATATTCTCAAGTATTGAAAATTAAAGGCATGTATGATCGATTCCTAAATTACTTCTGATCATAAGATAGTCATAAGAAATGATAATTCATTCAAATAGATCGATACACAATTCATTTTTCTTGGATAGATGAGTCTCTAGTCTATAGTGTAAAGATATTAAATAAAAAATATAGATAATTATTAGAGAATAACTTATACTGAGCGTGATCATATGAGAGATCATATCGATTTTTATTCGATCGTCAGTGATTATCTCGATGCTGTAGTTGTGTAACTGATCCTATAACCTGTGGTGTCACAGTTGCTCATAGTAAGACTACTGTAGTTTGACTACACAAATATTAATTTGATCATGAGTCTTTGTAGTGGATGTTAGCTTCAGTTGGTTGAGCTGTGCGAGCAATATGTACATCTATATGAGATCTATCGATCTTGATAGAGACTAGTCCTATAAGATTTGAGAAGCTGAGTCCACAAGTCTACGGCGATAGCAGTGTGATTAATAAAAAAAAATTTTCATTTGAAATTACTATTGGACTTGAGCTGATCATATCTGTCATATGACTGATGATAAAGTTTGATGATTTATCTATGACTTATCATCTAGTTGGAATTTACGATAGAGGGACTGTATCATACATTAACTACATCCAGAGGTTCTATTTTGATTCTGCTGGATTGTCGCTACATATTGCTAGATATCACTGATAGATTATGAGAGCTCAATAGGATCATTTTAGATCAGTGATCCTTATCGAGTTAGAGTGAAATGATTCTGACCCACTGAAAGAGATTTCAGTGATATCTATGATAGAGATTATGGTATGTCTCACTAACAGACAGAATTGAATCTATAAGGTTACACATAAAGGAAGAAGATCTAGATTGATTAATAATTAGACTCATGGAGTATCAATTTATATAGATTCAGAGAAATCCTATTGGGTTCATGTTAATCTTGCTAGCATCTGGATGAACCCAATTCCTCTTATAGTTAGTTTGCTTATATGATAAGCATTAATCAATTTCTACACTTGATTTGAACCTAATTGAATTTGATTCAATAAGATCTAATGGTTGGATGTTTAATTTATGATTTGCATTATGTCAAGAAAGAGTTTTTTGATTTTATTCATTAAGAACCCATGAAGTGAATTTATGAAACCATGTAAGCTGATTTGAGACTTTTTATTGGGTCTCATATGATGGGATGCCTAGCATTGGGTGTGAGTATGGGTGAGTTATGGATGGTACCTTATTTATTTGGTCCAAGTATATTTAAGCTAGGACTTCTAATATAATTAGAAGGAGGGATCCTAATTTAATTAGGACACCCTTATGTTGTTTATATAAAGGATCCAAGCCTTACTCCTCTCATTATCTCACATCCTCCCTTCCTTGCCACCACCTTTACTGTGCCCATCACCTCTCCTCTCCTTCCTCTCTCTAGCCCATGTCCTCTCTCTCTTGGCATCCCCTTGTTGGAGCTTTTAGAGAGGTGGGCGACAATATTATTTTGGTGTCAATTGGTTAGCACCAGGTTGTTGTTTGGTTTCATCTTCTTCCTTTCAAATTGTTGGGAGTTAGTTACAACTACTTCTTGATTGTTATTCTTCTTGATTAGTTGAGGGATCAAAAAAGATTCTTCATTTCTTTAAGAATCAAGAAAGAAAGATCAAAAGGGTTCACAATTTCAAGCCTATCCAGACTTGGTTCAATCCTATTCAGACTTTTGGTTCAGGTAAGCAGGATTAAGTGGAGCCCATCTAGATCGACTGACCCATAGAGGTAGGATACTTATGCTACTGATTCAGAACTTATTCAGCCCTAGATTCAGAGATTGAATTGGATTCAACTCCAGTTACAAGTTTGAAGCAAAGAAAAAGTGATTCAAGTATGTGAACTGATTACAGACTTTCATTTATTCATCCTAAGATCAGTTTATGTTAATTTCAGCATATGAACTAAATCCATAGGTACTTTTATATAATGAATACATGCTTAGATTAAAAATATTTTAATCTAATTTTTTTACTATATTTTGGATTTAGAAAAGTTTTGAAATCCACATGCACTAGCACCTGTAGAAAATCTAACAGTGATATCAGAGCCATATGTTCATATATATGAAAGTAGCATAAAAATTTTGAAAATTATTTTTAAAATTTTGATTTTAATTTATATATGAGATGTATATATTTATGTTCAGATCTAAAAAGTATTTTAGATTTAAATTTTTTTTATATATGTGATATATAAAAGCATTCATAAGTTAGAAATTAAATTTTTACGATCTAAATTTTTCGTATATATGATAGTATGTTTAGATCTAAATATGATTTCTAAAAAATTTAAAAATTTTTATGTATATGATATATGATTGTATGCATGTTCTGAAAGTATTTTGAAAATCAAAAACTTATTTTTATGTAATGAATTTAGATCTAAAATTTATTTCAATGATCTGAAATTAGTTTGTGCATGAATTATTGGGCATGGATAGTTTTGCATTAGGTTAATAAATTACATCTTAGGTTACAATTAGATCATATTGGGTTGAAATCAATGTAGCTATTGATCAAACTGAGTCAAGCGTTGATTTGGGTTAGATCAATTGAGCTTATGATTCTATAAGTATTATATATTGAATTGATTAAATCCTATATATAGAATCGAGTCAACCTAAGGACCTAATCCGGCTTTATGGCTTGAATTTGATTCACCAAAGCTGACTAATTAAAATCAATAAGTCATTTGGTATCTAAAGCAAGTCTCGATTGATGATTTTTAATTGAGAGGCTATTCACCTAGACAATTTGGCCTATAGTGAGTTAATGGCATACTCTCCCATCGATCATACTTATCTGACTAATTGGATGATTGGGTTTATTAGTTGCTAAGATATTTTGGTTTAGCCTATACCAATTAGATCGGTCATATGATGACTAATTAGATGGAACCTAACTGAAACCTTCTTAATTAATATTAAGCCTTATGATCTTTCACCGTTGTAGAAGTGCGGGCATGCTACTGATGTTGACTATTTTTGATTGATTACAGTGGTTCAGTTGCATTGAAAATACACAACTACTCTACTAGCAAAGAGTTGCTCTAGGGTGAAGATGGGGTTGGGCCCAATATATGTTATCTGAGGGACTCAATGATGGCTTCACACCTACTTGTGAATGGTGGGTCAGACTTAACTAAGAAGTAAGATAATATGTGTTATCTGAGCTCTCATGACTTAGAGACTAAGTCGCTGCAATATGTTTAGAGAAGCATCTAGGCAAAAAGTTATCTATGCATCGATGTTGCATCATCAATAACTGTTAGGTGAGATACACGATATCGGTAGCACCCACTAAAAATCTTGCATTGATCGCGTCGGATTTTTGCTTTCCATCCGAAGAGTGTCGGAATCCAAAAAAATAGTGAAAGTCTATTTGCATCTTAAAATTTCTAGAGTAAATATAAATTTTAAGTATAAATATCTAATTAAAATCTTTACTCTCATAGATAAACAATGTCGGCTTCTAACTCACTAGCCTACATCTTTGAAATCAACTGACTGATCGATATAAATTATAGGGACTGGCTTAGAAACCTTAGAATAGTTCTGACATCTGAAAAGATTGGGTATGTACTCGATCAGGATGCCTCAGCCTTACCAGCCCATCATATAGCAAAGCAGAGAGCTGCTCTGGACAAGTGGATGGATGATGATCTTAGAATGAAGTGCTATATGCTGGCTTCTATGTCAAATAAATTACAGAGCCAACATGAGCACATGCCCACTGCTCGTGTCATGATCACTCACCTACAAGAGTTGTATGGTGAGCAAAGCTAGACCGCATACTTTGAATTATCCAAATGGTTGCTCAATATGAAGATGCGCGATGGACAGTCAGTCCATGATCATTATATGACAATGATCAAGGACTTTGAAGAGTTTGAGAAGCTAGAGCTTAATATGCAGAAAAAATTAAAGATCGATTTGATCCTCCAATCTCTGACTATTCTATTTGGATATTTATTGTAAACATCATATGAACAAATTGCACTGCAACTTATCCAAATTGTTTAATATGCTGATCACTACTGAGGGTACCTTAAAAAATTCAAGGGGCTCTATTTTTGCTATTGAGCGGGATTTTTCAAGAGAAAGTCTCAAGAAAAAAAAAGAATAAGCCTGTAAAGAAGTAGAAAAAGGAGAGCAAGTCTAAGAAGGATACTCTGAAAAAAGTTGTAGAGAAAAAAAAATATTTTCACTGTAATTTCGATGGCCACTAGAGGAGAAACTATCCGTCTTACCTAGAGAGCCTAAAAATGAAAAAGGATGATCAACCTTTTGAAGGTATGCTCATAATAGATCTAACCTAACATTTCTTCTACTTTTAGTTGGGTGTCGGACTCTAGTTCTAGTGCTCATATATGTACTTCAATGCAGGATCTAATAGGAAATAAGAGATTGAAAGAAGGTGACATAACCCTTCGAATCGATAATAGAGCAAAAGTTGCTGCTGAAGCTATTGGAGTCTATTCTGTGCGATTACCGTCAGACTTTAGATTAGATTTAAAAGATTATTATTTTATTCCTGTAGCTAGTCAAAATTTAATTTCGGTCTCTGTACTAGCACAGAATGGATTTATTTTTTATTTTAATAAAAATTTTTATTTTATTTATTTATAAAATAAATTAGTTGCATCTGATCTTTTGATTGACAGTCTTTATCACTTACATGTTGATACTAATGTGAACTTAAATGAGCAAGTAGTGACTGCCGTAGGCCAAAAAAGATTCAGAGATGAGTTTAACTATAAATACTTGTGACACCATAAGCTTGGCCATATTGAAGATGACAAGATAAATAGACTGAAAAAGGATGGGATCCTTGACTTAGTTAAATCTGAGTTGATTCCGATCCATGAACCATATTTTTGAGAAAAAATGGCTAGGTTATCCTTTGCGAGACAAGAAGAAAGGGCCACTCAGTTACTAATCCTGGTACACACCGATGTATGGAGCCCATTTAATGTGTAGACCAAGGATGGTTGTAGCTACTTCATTAACTTTACTGATGACCTATTATGGTATGGGTATGTATTTCTTATAAAATATAAGTCTGAAGCTTTTGAAAGGTTCAGAGAATTCAGAAAAGAGGTAGAGAAGCAAACAGATAAACCCATCAATGTCCTTCGATCTGATCAAGGAGGAGAATACCTGAGTATTGAATTTTTAAAATATCTTAAGGAGAATGACATTGTTTCTCAATGGACTCCTTCTGGTATGCCTCAACTCAATGGGGTATCCAAAAGGAGAAATAGGATCCTATTGAATATGGTTCGATCCATGATGAGCTTCACTGATTTATCCATATATCTTTGAAGATATGCCTTACTTACCATGATGCATATTTTAAATAGGATTTCTTCTAAGTCTGTTCCTACCACACCATATGAGATATGGCATGGTAAGAAGTCGAGTCTGAGTTACCCTAAGACTTGAGGATATCTAACTTATTTTAAAAAATAGAAAACTGATAAGTTAGAGGATGGATCAGCTGTAGCTCGGTTTACAGGGTATCTCACAAAATCCATTAGGTATTATTTTTACTTTTCATATGACCACAATATGATTGTGAGTCGCAATGCCACATTCTTAAAAAAATAGTTTATCTAGGATGATGGTAGTGGGAGGTTAATTGAGCTTGACGAGAATGTCTCTGAAAAGCGACGAGCTATAGATCCTTAGAAATTCGTCAAGGATGAGCCAGTAGTTAATGTTCTACTTTTACTTTGTAGATCAGATAGAATCTCTCATCCTTCTAAAAGATACATGGGTGTACTAAAAGAGGATGTAGAGGAAGTATTTCTTATGGGAGATGGGGGTCATGGTGATGATCCTAGTAGTTTTGATGAGGTGATATTTGACATCAATTTCAAGAAATGATTAAATATAATGAAATTAGAAATTGACTCAATGTACTTAAACTAGGCATAATCCTTAGTAGATTGATCAGAAAAAATTATTTTCATTGGATGTAAATAGACTATAAAAGAAAAATAGATGCTGATGGTAAGGTAGAGATCTATAAGGCAAGATCGGTGGCGAAGAGTTATAGTCAGTGCGAAGATATTGACTATCATAATACTTTTTCATCTGTAGCCATACTGAAATTCATCTGTACATTGCTTACTGTTGCAACTTACTATGATTATGAAATCTAATAAATGGACGTGAAAACTACTTTCTTGAATGGATATCTTAAGAAAGATATCTATATGGAACAGTCTCTGGATTTCATGTCCGATGATAGTGATCACCAAGTCTGCAAGCTGCAAAGGTCCATCTATGGACGAAAGTAGGCTTCTTGGAGTTGGAATCTTCGTTTCGATGATGCGATCAAATTATTTAGTTTCATCAAAATTGAAGAAGAATCTTATGTTTATAAAAGGGTCAGTGAGAGCGTGCTTGTCTTCCTCGTACTATACATCGATGGCATCCTCCTTATTGAAAATGATATTCTCATGCTGACTTCGATCAAGGCTTGATTGTCAAAGAATTCTTCATGAAAGATCTAGGAAAAGCATCCTATATCCTTAAAATAAAAGTCTATAGAGATAGATCTAGAAGGATACTTGACCTATTATAAAAGTTGTACGTAAAAAAGATGTTGAAGCGGTTTAGCATGAAAAACTCTAAAAGGAGTTTGCTACCCCTTAGGTATGGTATTCGACTCTCCAAGATGATGTGTCCTAATACTTCTAAGGAGATCGAGTGCATGAGTAGGATCTCTTATTGCTTCGATGATGGAGAGCCTCATGTACGTCATGCTATGTACTCGACCTGATATTGCTCTTGCTGTGAGTATCATAAGCAAGTATCAATCGAATCCAGACGAGGAGCACTGGATAGCTATGAAGAACATCTTTAAGTATTTATGAAGGACTAAGGATTTATTCTTGATCTTTGGAGGAGCACCTGAATTGTGGATTGAGAGTTATACAGATTCGAACTTCAAATCAGATCCTGATGATAGAAAGTCTATATAGGGATATGTGTTCATATGCAATAGTAGTGCAGTCAGCTAGAAGTGTTCCAAATAGAGCATCATCGCAGATTCGACCACAGAGGCTGAGTATGTCGTCGCTTCGGATGCTGCACAAGAAAGCTTCTGGTTCAAAAAATTTATCGCAAAAATTAGTGTAATGACATCGGATTCCATACCACTGTACTGCGATAACAATAGAGCCATAGCACTTGCTAAGAAGTCTCAGTCTCATAAAAAATCAAAGCACATTGAACGACGGTTCCATATCATACGCGACTATCTTGAGAAGCAATATATCGAGGTACAAAGAGTAAACTCTACGGATAACATGGCAGATCCGCTGACAAAGCAGTTGAGCCAACCCAAAATGGAAGCCCATCTTGAGAAAATGGGGCTTAGACTAATGGCCAATTGGATTTAGTCTAAGTAAAAAATTGTTAGATATATATCCTAGAAGTCAATTGTTAGCTGACATATTTTTATTCTATGATATATATTTGTACTTAAACTATTGATTTAATCAATAAAGGATAAGTTTTTATTTTTTATTCAAGTATTATGTGTCCTTAAATCATCCTTGAAATTAATGTTATGATACTATTCTCAAGTGTTGAGAATTAGAAGCATGTATGATCAATTTCTAAATTACTCTCAATCATAAGATAGTCATAAGGATCAGTGATCCATCCAGATAGATCGGTGCATAGTTCGCTTCCTTTAGGATAGATGAGTCTTTAGTCTACAGTGTAGAGACACTGAGTGAAAAGTATGGATAATTGTTAAAGAACAACTTGTACTGAGCGTGACCATACGAGAGATCATATAGATTTCTATTCGATCGTCGGTGATTATCTCAATGCTGTAGTTGTGTGACTGATCTTTTAATCTACAATGTCACAGTTGCTTACAATAAGACTGCTGTAGTTTGACTACATATAAATATTAACTCGATCATGAGTTTTTGTAGTGGATGTTGGCTTCAGTTGGTTGAGCTGTGCGAGCAACGTGTGCATCTATATGAAATCTATCGATCTTGATAGAGAGGAGTAGTCTTATGAGATTTGAAAAGCTGAGTCCATAAGTTTATGGTCATAGTAGTGTGATTAATGAAAAAAAATTTCTGTTTGAAAATACTTATTGGACTTGAGCTAATCACATTTATCATATGACTAATGATGAGGTTTGATGATTTATCCATGACCTACCATCTAGCCAAGACTCACAATACAGAGACTGTATCATACATTAACTATACCTAGAGATTTTATTTTGATTCTGCTGGATTGCCACTACATATTGCTAGGTATCACTGGTAGATTGTAAGAGCTCAATAGGATCGTTTTGGATCAATGATCTTTATCGAGTTAGAGTGAAATTATTCTGACCTACTAAAAGAGATTTCAGTGATATCTATGATAGAGATCATGGTATATCTCACTACAAGATAGAATTGTATCTATGGGATTAGACATAAAGAGAGAAGATCTATATTGGTTAATAATTAGACTTATGAAGTACTAATTTATATAGATTTAGAGAAATCATATTGGGTTCATGTATTAATTGGTTTGCTTATATGATAAGTATTAACCAATTTCTATACTTGATTTGAACCTAATTCAATAAGATCCAATGGTTGGATGTTTAATTTATAGCTTGAATTAAATCAAAAAAGAGTTTCTTGATTTTATTCATTAAAAACTCTGGAAGTGAATTTATGAAATCATGTGGATTGATTTGAGACTTTTTATTGGATCCCATATGATAGGATGCCTAGCATTGGGTATGAGTGTGGGTGAGTTATGGGTGGCACCTCATTTATTTGATCTAAATATATTTAAGCTAGAACTTCTAATACAATTAGGAGGAGGGATCCTAATTTGATTAGGACACCCTTATGTTATCTATATAAAGGACCCTAGCCTTACTCCTCTTATTATCTCACTTCCTCCCTTCCTTGCTGCCATCTTTACTGTGCCCATCACCTCCCCTCTCCTTCCTCTCTCTAGCCCATGCCCTCTCTCTCTCTCTTGGCATCTCCTTGTTGGAGCTTTTAGAGAGGTGGACGGCAATATTGTTTTGGTGTCAATTGGTTGGCACCATGTTGTTGTTTAGTTTCATCTTCTTCCTCTCAAGTTGTTGGGAGTTAGTTACAACCACTTCTTAGTTGTTGTTCTTCTTGATTAGTTGAGAGATTAAGAAAGGTTCTTAGTTTCTTCAAGAATCAAGAAAGAAAGATCAAAAGGGTTCATAATTTCAAGCCTATCCAAGCATGGTTCAACCATATTCAGGCTTTTAGTTCAGGCAAGCAGGATTAAAAGGAGCCTATCCAGATCGGCCCTATGGATACTTATAGAGGCAGGATGCCATGTGCTACTGATTCAGAACTTGTTCAGCCCTAGATCTAGGGATTGAATTAGATTCAACCTCAGTTATAGGTTTGAAGAAAAGGAAAAGTAATTCAAGTATGTGAACTGATTACAGACTTTCATTCATTCATCCCAAAATTAATTTATATTAATTTTAGCATATGAACTAAATCTATAGGTGCTTTCATATGATGAATGCATGCTTAGATTAAAAATATTTTAATCTAATTTTTTCGCTACATTTTGGATTTAGAAAAATTTTGAAATCTACATGCACTAGTATCTGTAGAAAATCCAACAAATTCCCACCCACCCAATAACATCAAATTTCAAATTTTCTGACCAGCAACATTTAAAAAATTTTGAAATTTGAATTTCAAAAAAAAGAAACTCTAACAAGTCACTGTCAGAATGGATTAACATCAACCGTCGAAGGAGAACATCGGCAACCACCATGCCTTAAGGGAAGGGGAGTGTCGAAGGGAAACGTCATCAACCATTACGCCAAAGAGAAGAGCATCATCGATCAAACCTTGCCAGTGACTGATGAAGCCTGATAATAACCCATACAAAGGACAAAGGAATGTAGAGAAAGCTGGCTTGGCCTGGCTCGGCCATCCATCATCCAGCATCGAAAGAGACCAGCAAAGAGGAAGTAAGAAAGAGAGAGAGGGGGGCTCGGTCAACCATCATCTGTCATCCATTGGAGGGAGAAAACTACCAAAGGGAAGAGAAAGAGAGAGAAGGAGGCCGACTGACACCAAGGAAGAAGAGCACGGAGGGCCCGATAGGTGCCGAGGAGCAATGGGGGCCCGACCGACAGAGGAGATTTTCAATCGAGGAAAAGAGATCCTCAATGTCGGAGAAAGGAAGAAGGTAGAGAGGGGAAAGGAATGGGGGATGAAGGGAGACTGGGAAAGACCTTCACCTCACGAAAGTCCAACGACGCCCCGAAAAAATTCGACAGCAAAGAGAGGAAAGAGGATGAGGGCTCAACTGGAGAGCAGGGGGGTCTCGAGAATAGAGAATGGGGGGGTGGAGAGGGGTCTTGAGTACAACCGGCGATGCCCTAAGGAGAGGAGGGGGAGCATAAGTATAGCCGATGATGCCCCAATGAGAGGAGAGAGAGAGAAGATAGGGGCATCTCAAGAATAGTTGATGATACCCGGATGAGAGGAGAGAGATATTTTTGCGGATGCGATTTTGTGGTACGAACAATAACATAGATGTTTTTTGGGTAAAAAAAATAAAAGTTTCAAGCATGGTTCATATAAATTTTAAACACAAATTGAAGAATTAAGGTGGAGAGGGAGTTGTATTGACTCCTTTTTATTTGATTAATGTTCATTAATCATAGTTGATCTATTTTAAGTTAGATAGTTTTGGTAAACATTTGATTCAAATGCCTTTGATTACCATTTTCATATCCATTCCGAATTTAAAACAAATCAAACTGATATACTTGCAATGTTGCATGGATGCATTGTTGCCCAGAGGTAGCAACCCAAGAGAGAGGGGAGGGTGAATTTGGCTCTAATAAAAATTTTAATCAAATTAAACTCCAAGCATATATATGCTTCACTTTAAGCTATATTGAGTGATTATGATGTGATCATTATGTGCAGTAGCTGAAGTAAATAATTAATTAAACTATACAACTTATAATCTAATGAAAGACAAGAATTAAAATAAATTAAAGTGAGAAAATGTAGGCAAGATAGGACAATATAAGCACATAAAATTTATAGTAGATCAAAGCAACCCACTTCTACATCTACTCTCCAAGTTTTTCTTAAAAATTTTACTATAATCCTTCCTTGATTATAGTGTATTTATTTTTTCGGACTCATAAATAAAATTTAGTTAGTTTTTCAGGATCACCAACCAAAATCTTGCACCGTTAGTTTTTCAGACTTATTAACAACCCAATTAGTTTATTGGGTCAACCAATCAAACATACAAGTCTAATTTCAGGCTTGGATGAGCCTAATCTCCAAATTTTTTTTTCTTAAATAAACTTATAAAGAAATAAAAATACAAGTAGATAAATTCAGTATAAAATCAAAAATACAAAGGAACTCTTTTTGAAGCATGAAGAAGAGGCTGAGTGATGGTACTTTTGGAGCTTTAACTCTTTTCTTTCAATGCTGAGAGGATGCTTGAAAAGTTATGAAAGATATCTCGTGAATGCTCTTCGAATTTGAAGCTTGGTTTTTCTCTTTTTCTTAGATATTCAATGAAGCTCTCTCAATTTGAATGATTTTTTTTTCAATCCACTTTCTTTGGCTCTTCATTAAGTTTGGAAGCTTTTAAATTCCTTTTGGAGGCTAAAATAGCCGTTTCTAGTTATTGAAAAATAAAATAGAGCCATTGAAAATTTTTTTACAAAATTTTGAAATTCTGTAGAACTAATCGTTGAGATTTGAGTCGACTCAACTGACCTTTGAGTCGATTCGATTTGAGCTTTGAGTCAACTCAGCGTGTTTTGAGTCGACTCGACTAGTCTGTAAGTCTACTTTGAATTTTTATCCTAAAAATTATACTCTCTATTATTTTTTGAGACCTCGACTTAACTAATTGAGTCGGCTCAATCCCTCCACTCGATCGAAATTTTTTCTGCTTTGAAATTTTACTTTTTCTATTACTGTTTATTTAAGTCGACTCGACCAATTTGAGTCAACTCAAGAGCATACCAGCTGAAACTTTTACATATCAAAATATTTTTTCTTCACTGTTTCAGCTCGAGTCAACTCAGATAAAATTTGAGTCGACTTAGATGACAGTCTACTAAAAATTTTTGTACATTTTTTTGCATGAGTGACTTTTTTTTTCCACCTTAATTTCTAAAGTCTTTCACAGCATATAAACTTCTAACAACTTCTTGTTTGAGCTCTCTTTGATCATAAATTATCATTCTTTTGAAAGGATTTCTTTTATAAATAATTTCTTTATTTTGAGCATCTAAAAAATCCTATATTCATTCTTGAAATATATAGTTAGATTCATAAATACTCAAAATTTGATAATCATCAAAATTAATCATAGGATCAACAATCTCTTCCTTTTTGATGATGGTAAAACTTTGAGTATATGCATAAAAATAAAAATAATATGTTTTAACTAATTAGCTAATATAAACCATGAAATGATAGAATATACAAGAATATTTTAATTTATCTTGAATTCAGATTCTAAACATTTAAATGATCTAAAAATATTTCAAGCATATTAAGATATTCTAAGGACTTTTAAGCATGAAATATGTAACCTCAAGTATATACTCGATGTTCATTGTACCATTCTTCTCTTTTTTGATAACATCAAAAAGCTCACGAGAGGAGCAAGAAATATCATCAAAATCAACATGAGAAATAATTTTAAAAATGCACCAAAGTGAGAGGTGCATAAGATTCAAAAAATTAAATTGAATAAATCATCTCCCCTTTGAAAATTAAAATATTTTATTTTATAAAATATTTTTTTCACTTTTGGAAATTAGTTTGAATTCAAGTATCAAAGCCTTTCCCCCATTTTGGATGAATATGACACCTTAATCAGATTTTTAAATATGCACTTTTAAGCTTTAAAAGAAATAGAGCTTTTCTTTGAACAAAGAAATCAAGCATAACATTTAAATCAATATTGTTCTTTCCTTTTCTTAATAAATTTCGATCAATTAAGTTTAGAAAAAGTATGTATCAAAAATGTATCAAACCATTTAAAGACAGTATTAGAGAAAAAATAATTTTATAAAGATTTTTTAGCGCACATCAAAAATTCATATTTTCAATAAATTTCAAGCTCAGATTTAAAAATATGTTTCTTGGAGTAAGAATATATTTCCAATTCAATTTAACTTTTATTAATTTCTAAGAATGATCATGCAAATCAAATTTATAAGATTGGTATACAAAAAAATTTAGCATCATATTCAGAGATATACATAAGTTTCAAAATTGAAAGTATATTTCAAAGTCAATTTATTTGGAGTGAAAATATGTTTCAAATTCACTTTAACTCCAATCAGTGATAAAAAAATGATTTGGCAATCAAATCAAGTAAATCAAGTAGAATAAGTACATAAAAGCTTAAATTGAAAAAATCACAAAGCATTTGATTGAAAGTTTAAGATCAAAGTTAATTTTCTTAACTCAAATTAATTAGAACTTTTAGTCAAACTAATGGCATATGAAAGCTCAAATCAAGAATTTAATATCAAATTCAACTTTTTCAGTATAGATTAATTTGAATTTCCAATCAAGGCAAGATAATATTACTTTTCAACATTCCTCTCCCTCTTTATTTCAAATTAAGCACATCTAAATTTAGATTATCAAATTTGAATATCTATTCTTTAATTAATTATTCTTTAATATTTTCTCCCCTTTTTTCTTTCAAAATTTAGCATATTTAAGCTTTTCATTTTTTTCTCCCTTAGTTTTACAAGTCAAGATATTTTCAACAAGATAGCCTTTTAAGAGCATATTTTTTTTAAATATTTTCTCTCCCTTTCGCAAAAGTACAATGTGGGTTTAACTTAGAAATTCAAATCAAGACTTCTTCTTTTTCTCAAAAACATAGATGTAAACATACTTCTCAATTTAAAATTTTGAATAATATAGTCTTGAAAATACTTCTCTTCTTTTTTGATATTAAAATAGATTATTCAAAAATATATCATAAAAAATTATCCCAAACAATAGTAAGAATATAACCATGGAAATTCAGATTTGAGATATGGCATTTTTTTTTGCCAAAAGATAGTGCGATGAAATTCATGGCAAAAATTAGACTACTTGAAACCAATTATGAGAAGTATGAAACTAATTGTGATAAAATTCTTAAAAAAAAATTATGTTGATACCATCTCTTCTTTTGGATAACTACTTCCCTTTTTGAAATTTGATAGCAAATTGAGATTGAATTTCTTCTTACTTTTGATTAATATATATGAAAATGAAACATAGCTTCCCCTTTTTGAATAAAGTTGATACATTAATTAATTTTTTTCATAATAAGTAACACTCAGTTAAATTCAGAAATGATATTATAAATGTATCAGAGCAAATCTATGATCCTAACATATGGTATTCGAGCAAAATTAGAACAACACATAGTATCAATATGAAATATGTTTGAGAAGAAGATTGTTTGATATCAACTGTAAAAATAAACTTCTTTATACCAATTTTGATACCAATTACTTTAAAAAATTCAAACAACAAATTTCTCAAATATTATTCTTGATACTAAAGAAAATCTATCAAAATATTTTTTTTTTGAGATATATTAATCAATTTGATGCACAAAAGTATCAATCTTTAGGACTTGTCTCAAAGATATAATATCAATGATATATTCATACAAAACAAATTGGAGACAATGCATTCTTTTCTTTTGCTAAAGATAAAGTAACAGAATACAATGCAATAATAGTCTATTTGATATCAATTGTTAAAATTTTAGATCAAAGAAGATGAATTGATTAAATTCAAATCAAATTATTTTAATAAATTATTTTGAGTTGATACCAATAGATCATACAAAATAAATCATAAAGAGATTTTTTATTTAAATTCAGATATTTTCTTTTAAAGAAATATCACTTAATTAAGTTCAAGAAAGGTATAATTTTTTTTTAAAAAAAAAATTATCTCAAATGGTATTATATGAGCTATGCAAAACCAAATTTGAGATAAAATATTCTTCTCTTTTTGTCAAAAGATTAAACAATGAAAATAAGGCAAATAGTAAGATGTTTGATACCAATTATGTTTAGCTTTGGTAAATGACAACTTACTTGAGAAGTTCAATTTCATATTAATTTTAAAAGATTCAAAAAGAGTATTTTTTAAATTCATCTCTTAAAAAAAATCAATTAAAGTAAAAGCAGTAAAAGTGATGATTCTCAAAATAATAGATGATAATCAAAGCATGCAAAATATGAATATTCTTTAATAATTTATCTTTTAAGATCTATAATAATTTTTCCAAAATAAGTCAGATAATATGAATATTCATATAAGTAAAAGGATCATAGCCTCCAACCAATGAAGATACCACTTGAAGATTTATGAAGTATAAATATATTTTTTAATTTTTTTTCAAAAATAAATCAATGAAGTAAGATATTTTTTAAATTTCAACTTGAAACTCAATGCATGCAAAGTATAAAACAAATCAAATAAATAAAATTATCAAAATATTCAAATAAATCCAATAAATCAAGACAAGCATGATGTGAATATTCATCAATATTTTTTTTTAAAGATTTATAATGATTTCTATTATTATACTCAAATAATGTTTACTCCAAAGTAAGTCTAACAAAAATAATATGAAATAAAAACAACATGAGTGCTCAATCAAATTTATATAATAAAATAATTTCTCTTATTAGGTATAGATGTAGTTTCTTTTATTAACACCATTTCACTTAATGATTGATAAAGATTTTTCCTTTAGGATCAATAATAATAATTTTTTTCCTTTTTTTAATTTTAATTTGAATTTAATATTTAAATTCAAATTTCATAATTTATTTCCACCTTTTGAAGATTGCAGTAAATTTAAATTGATTTTTTTTTAATTTTTAAAATAATATAGATTTAGAAACTTTTCTCCTTCTTTTTGAATAAATCAAAGATTTGTATCAAATTCAATTGAAGTTTAGCTAGTTTTAAAAAATATATTTTAACTTGTTGAATTATTAACTTTTGAACAAGATAAACTCTATAGCACTACTCTTTTTTCAAAATAGTCAGAAGAATGCTTTGAGCTTTAAAGATTTAATAGAGATTTTCAATATTAAGGATTCAAAGCATCAAAAGCCAAACATAAGATATGTTTTACCTTTTTAAAGATATCTCTTCTTTTTCTTTAAGAGGTATCAATCCATTAAGTTCAAAACAAGTATAAACTTCTTGAATTTGTCTCAAATGATGTAATATCAAAAATATAGCTTTACAAAATTAGATTTAAGGCAAAGACATCCTTCTATTTTTGTCAAAAGATAAATCAATGAGATATAAGACAAAAAGTAAGCTATTTATACCAATTGATTCAAACTAAAATCTTTTTTAAATATTTAACTTTAAAGATAAAATGATAGCTTCTTTGAAATATTTATCGTGATAGCTTTAAGCAGAGTAATTTTCAATTTTATTTTTCAATATCGATCAATCAAAATAAAATATGAGTGTTCATTAATAAATTCTCTTTTAAGATCAAAAATAATTTCTTAATATCAATTAATTATTAAAAATTAATGATCAAAATATGTAAAGTATGCACATTTGCTCAAAATGAATCACATGATCAAAATCATATGAATGCTCAAACAAATTTATATGGCTAGGTCAAGACAAGCAAAGTACAAAAGTTTAAGATATTAGAAGGAGAGGGAGGTTTGATTTTGTTGGGAGAGGGGTTTGAAAAGAAATTATGGTTCAAGAAAATTAAAAATAGAATGACAAAGTCTTGTAGCAATTCAATTAAGAAATCTATCTCAGACACAGGGGTCGACTCCTACTAAATCAAGAGTTAGCTCCAAAAGAGGGATCGACTCCAACAAGACTGGGAGTCAGCTCCTCACAGAACTATTTTTTCAAGAATATATGAGTCGACTTCTCTGATCCAAGAGTCGACTCCTCAAAGCAGAAAATAGTTCAAAGAGTTTCAAAACATGGACATTTGATCAAATTGAAGGATAAATCAACTAATAATCAAATCAAGGATTAAGAATGATATTCTGATCAATTAGAATCAATCAAATTTGGGGGTAATGGTTAAATCAAGTGAATTCAAGATGTGAAACTAGATAAAAGCTCTATAGTTAAGTTTTAACTAGAAGAATATTTAATCTTTAAGAGTTAAACTAAAATTCAGTGCAAATCATCGAGTATGTAATTTTTTATGATTTGATAACTTATCTTGATGTTCTTTGAATCATGATTAAATATTTTATGAGAATATCAAAGATTTAGTTAAGAGTTTTGTACCTAAATATTTTACATATAATCAAGCTCATTTTAATTTAAGTTTCACAAGTAGTGTCATTTTATGAAGGGTTTGAAAGCATTAGATTTAAAACTTAAGCTTCTATCAATATGATACTAGGATTAAGAGAGTATGCAAATAAATAATATATTCAAACAAGCAATGAGAATTCATCATAATAACATGCATATGTATAAAGCATCAAAATCAATCATTCAAACAAAATTATATCAAAAATTAGTGATGGTATAATGTAAGAAAAGCTTAGCTTTTATCAAGCAACATCATCCATTCATCTTAAGTCCTAAGCATCCATTTTCAGAATTTTCACCTTCAATGCCCTTGGATGCTCGATATATCTGCAAAATTATTTCATAATTTTTGGTACACAAGCCATCTTGGATCCATATGAGTTAGAGCACATGGTTCCTTTTGAAATCCAAATTTGTTTAATCAAAGTTTGGCCAATTCTTTTAAAATTATATTCCAAAATTTTATAATCAACTTTGTTATATTTAAAGTAAACAATAGAATCATTTTTAGGTGAAGCTCTTGTAAACATAATTTCAGCATATTGCTGTTTTCTTGAAGAATTAAAATCAATTTTTGTCTTATTAAAAATAGCCTTACTATTATTTACCATTGATTGAAGATTTTAAAAATTAAGGATAAAATTTTCTGCTATAGGTTTCAAAATCTCAATCTCTTTTCTCAACTTTTTATTTTCTTCCACAAGCTCTTTCTTTCTTTTCTGAAGATTTTTATTTTCTTTTAGAGAAGCTTTTAGATTTTCAAGTTTCTTTTTTAGCTCAATGTTTTCTTCAACTAAAGATTTTTTAGATTTCACCCATTCTTCTTTTTCTTTAACTAAAAAATTCTTTTCTTCCATTAAACTAAGATTTGTCTTTTTGAGCTCATTATTTTTTCATTCTCAATTTATTAAATTCATCTATTAATTCAATGAAGGCATCTAATTGTTTATCAAAAATAAATTCGATGGAGTTTTCAATATTTACCTCATCATTTTGAGTCATGAGACAAAGACTTGCAATACCTTCCTTCTCTTTATCTATCTAGCATGATTTATCTACTTTCTGTTCTTCTTTTTCAACTTTCTTTTCTTTGCTTTGTTCTCCCTTAATTGATGCTTTTTTTTTATTTCTTCTTTTTCTTTTTCTTTTCATCCTCATGAGCCATGAGGCATAGGTTGGGGTGAGCTTCCTTTTCTTTTTGAGAGCTTGAGTCTTCTCTTTCATTTGTTCCCTCAAAGGTCATTTTTAATTTTTTTCATATTTTCTTTGCTGAAATGCAAGAAGTAATCAAGTTAAATTCATTTAAATCTAATGAACAACATAGCATATTTATAGCTTTGGCATTTAGTTGTGCTATTTCATTTTTATACTCAATTAGTGGATTGGAGTTGTGTGAGTCATTAACTATAATCTTTCATAAATTATAATCATGTGATTGTATAAAAATTTTCATCCTAATTTTTCAATAGGTATAATTAGATTCATTAAGCATTGGGGGTCTATCTATAAAATAAGCTTCATTAGGAAAAGATTTTATTGTGGATTGTAAAATCTTTTACTCTAGACCGCAAGATCAACAACTAATAATAGAGCACCTACTCTAATACCACTTATTGCCCAGAGATAGCAATCCAAGAGGAGGGGGGGGAGGTGAATTGGGTTCTTATAAAAAGTTTAATCAAATTAAACTCCAAGCATATATGTGCTTCACTTTAAGCTACATTAAGTAATTGTGATATGATCATTATGTGCAGCAGCTGAAGCAAATAATCAATTAAATATACAACTTATAATCTAATGAAAGGTAAGAATTAGAATCAAGTAAAGCAAAAAAATATAGGCAAGATAGCACAATATAAACACATAAAATTTATAGTGGTTCGGAGCAATCCGCTCCTACATCCACTCCGTAAGCTTTTCGTAGGAATTCTACTATAATCCTCTCTTGATTATAGTACATTTATTTTTTTGAGCTCACAAATAAAATTCAGTTAATTTTTCAGGATCACCAATCAAAATCTTACATCGTTAGTTTTTCGTACTTACGAACAATCCAGTTGGTTTTTCGAATCAACCAACCAAAACCTACAAGTCTAATTTCAGGTTTGGATGGGTCTAATTTTCAAGTTTCTTTTTTTCAAAGAAACTTGTAAAGAAACAAAAATACAAGTAGATAAATTTAGCATAAAATGAAAAATAAAAAAGAACTCTTTTTGAAGTGTGAAGAAGAGGCTGAGTGATGGCTCTTTTGAAGCTTGAACGCTCTTCTTTGAATGCTAAGAGGATGCTTGAAAAGTTATGGAAGATATCTCATAAATGCTCTCTAAATTTCAAGCTTGGTTCCTCTCTTTTTTTTGAATATTCAATGAAGCTCTCTTAATTTGAATGATTTCTTCTTCTAATCTACTTCCCTTGGCTCTTTATTAAGTTTGAAAGCTTTTAAATCTTTTTTGGAGGCTAAAATAGCTATTTCTAGCCATTGAAAAATAAAATAGAGCCATTGGAAACTTTTCTGCAAAGTTTTAAAATTCTACATAACTAACCGTTGAGATTTGAGTCGACTCGGTTGATCTTTGAGTCGACTCAACTTGAGCTTTAAGTCGACTCGATGTGCCTCGAGTTGACTCTACTAGCTTGCAAGTCTGCTTTGAATTTTTGTTCCAAAAATCATACTCTCTGTTATTTTCTGAGATCTCGACTCGACCAATTCGAGTCGACTCGATCCGATCAATTCGAGTCGACTCAACCCTTCCGCTCGATCGAAATTTTTTCTGCTTTGAAACTTTATTTTTTCTATTACTATTCATTTGAGTCGACTTGACTAATTTGAGTCGACTCGAGAGTATGTCGGTTGAAACTCTTGTGTGCCAAAATACTTTTTCTTCACCATTTCAGCTCGAGTTGACTCAGATAAAATTTGAGTCGACTCGGATGACAGCCTATTAAAAATTTTTGCATATTTTTCTGTATGAGTAGATTTTTGACATCAACTTTTGAGAGCCTCTTCCATCTTGATTTCTAAAATCTTTCATAGCATATAAGTTTCTAGAAACTTCTTGTTTGAGCTCTCTTTGATTATAAATGATCATTATTTTGAAAAGATTTTTTTTATAAATAATTTTTTTCATTTTGAGCACCTAGAAAATCCTACATTCATTCTTGAAATACATAGTTAGATTTATAAATACTCAAAGTTTGATAATTATCAAAATCAATCATGGGGTCACCATGCATGCTGGACAAACTTGGCTTCTTTGTATCAACACACACACACAACACAATATGGATGCATTTAGCCATTGCTAATAATTAATTTTCTTATAGTGAATTGACTCTGAAGGAGGAAATGGTGAGGACACGAGCCCAAAATGCTTCAGCTAACTCTGATCAGCTTTCATCACGATGAGATGAATGGCCAGCTCCATAAGCTGAACTTAGTTCTTCCTACCCTATTACAATGGCAGACCAGTAACAATTTGTTACTTTGGTACAGCAAGTGCAGACTCTTATGGCTGCCGTCCAAAGTCTCCAATAGATGTCGAAAAGGTGCCAACAATAGCTTGAGGAGCAAGGTCCCAATGCTGCTCCATCTCGACACAACTGCTGATCTCAACCTACTTGACAGTCTCATCACCCAAATCCAATAACCTGTCAAAGTCCCCCTCATCACCAAAGCTCAAGGTAGGAGAAATGGCATCGCTCCCCTTTAAGATTGTCTAATGAAGACTCAACCTCGAGATACTCTCAACATCACAGTGATTTTCATCGACTGGATGACTTTATCGAAAGCTTCAAGAGCTTGATCAACAACTCGCTAAGCTGCAGGAGGACAATAGAGGTTAGATAGGTGACCTCCGATGTAATATCCATCCTCCATTCTCTAGAAGGATCGTGGAAGAATTGATTTCACCTCAATTCAAGATACCGCAATTAGAGCCATACGATGACTTCTTGGATCCACTTGACCATCTTGAGAGCTATAAAGCTATCATGATGATTTAGGAGGCAACTAATGTCCGTATTTGTCTTATTTTTTTGGTGACTCTTAAGAAGTCAGCCCAAATCTGGTACTCTGATCTTCAACCAGATACTATATTCACTCTTTTAAATAGCTAGAGAAGCAATTTGTAGTGCACTTTAGTAGCAGTAGAAGGTAGCTGCGAAACTTAGATAACCTTTTCTTGATTCAATAATGGAAAGAGGAATCTATGAAGGATTATGTGGTGTGTTTCAACATTGTCACCTTGGAAATTCACAACCTAAATGAAGCTATGGCCATGTCGGTCATGAAGCGAGGACTTCGAAGATCTGGCTTACTTTCTCCCTGGACAAGAAGTTTTTAAAATCCTACTCCAAGCTCTTCATCCAAGCACTAAAGTATGCTCAAGCTAATGAAGGTGCGACTAATTGGCAAAAAGCTAAAGGAAGAAGGTTTCCTAAGAAGAACGAGCTCAGAAGGAGTCAAGCAAAGCTCATGTTGAGAAAGAAGCCCTAGACGACGATCAAGCCCTAGGCCAAGGAGTTCAGCCTATAAGTTCAACAACTACACTCCCCTTTTGCCCCCCCTCCCTTCGTAGTTCACAAATTCATCGCTATCGTGGGCAGTCAAAAATAAAATCTAACTCAAATTATATAGATAGGGTGAGTCAGGATTATATCCTCAGGGATCAAAGGGTTGAGTTGTATTCAAATTAAAAAATAAAATAAAGAATTAAAATTTTTAAATTTTAAAAAGATAAAAGAAATAAGTTTGACAGAAATAAAGTTAAGAAAAATCAAATAGAAGAAAGTGCCTCAGATTTTCAAATCCATCCTTTGATCATAAATTTATATTTTAATTAAAGCAATCTAGATCACTAAAAACTATAAGTCTTAGTGATTGAAAAAAGATAAATTCATAATTAAATTTTAAGCATAGCTTATTTCGTTAAGCATGAATTATATCCTTAGATCACGATTCATCTCTACATAGTCATAAACTATTCAAAAATCTATCTCATGAAATAATAAAAACTACTACTTGAACACATGAATAAAATCACGAAAACTATTCATGTTTGCTAAATATTCAATATTATTCAAAAATAAAAAAGTCTTACAATATTCAAGTAGTTGATTGCATAAAAAAAATACATAATAAGATCAGAAAATAAAATACAAACTGGATGGAAGGACTTCATCTACTCTTTTGAAGATGAAGACTGCTATCTGCGCATAGAGTCGCTCCCTTTTTTCTCTCTCTTTTTCTCTATAATTTTCTCTCAATTTTTACTCTCCTCTTTCTCTTCTCCCTAGATCCCTTTTTATAGCCTTCATAACCCCCTTATATCACATCTCCTTGTTACTTATGGAATCGTATGCATTATAGGAGTCTTGGCCATGTTAAATCTCTTAGAATCATGTCCCAACCGTGTCCCTACCTTCTGGCCTTTGGATGACAATTAAACACCCCAGATTACACCTCACAGACCTTATCTCAGTCGAAATCGATATTAGCCATCAGATCAAGCTCAATTTTCATTCTGGACCATCAGATGGTGTAAAGAAAAGCTTCAAATTTGTTCTCCCAGCTGGTAGTGTGTCCCGACTATTGGATCGCACGTGGAATGGCTTTGGACCGTCTGATCGCACCAATCTAATGGGCCACCACTGCTTGACATGGTAAAGAGCTCCCTCAGCCATCCGATCACATGTTTGATCAAGCATCAGCCGTCCGATGGCGCAAAAGAAAGCCATCCTCCGCTGGACTGCATATGAATCAGGTTGCACTATTTTGTGGACCACCATGGATCGATCAGCTAGTCCATGGTGAATCAGTTAGCATTTGGGCCACCTTTGGGCTTGGTTTTAGCTTGATTTTAGGTCCAATTTGAATAGGCATTGGGCTTGAATTTGGGCCACCTTTAAGTCTCCATTCAAGATCCATTTTGAGTCCAATTTGCTTCCAATGTGAATTCTTTTAACCTACGAATCGGGCTCTTTGCATTAGCGATCATCTTTTCTACAAAAGATAAATAGAAGCATCAATTTCTAAAGAATAAAGATTAATTAGTATACACTATGATGCTTCTTATTAACATATTTATGATACTTATCATACCACCCCCAACTTGAACTTTACTAATCCTCGAGTAAAATAGATAAATCAGCAATGTGTACCAACTCATCTTTGAATTAAAAATTATCTTAGGCACTCTTAAAGATAGCTGATACCCTGTCAGACTATTAAGGAGGTACTTCATTGGATTATTAATTCAACCTAGTTAGTGGTTGAGTGAAACCCATAAAAATTTCTAGAGTTTTTCTTTTGTCAACTTCCACCTTACTCTTTATGTCTTCTAACTTGATGTGGGTTCGGTGTAGTATCTTTTATTATGCATGTGTGGTGCTCCCAAGCCTTGCAAGGCCATGAAAGAAGTCACAATGATAACTCCAAGAGGCTAGGACTAGGGTTGGGTCCTAGGGCTAGGACAGAAGAGGTCTTAGTGTGAAAATCTACTTCAGCCAGTAGAGGAGCCAACTCAAATTTAGGTGGAGTCAACTCGGATTAGGTCGAGCCAGCTCGGGACCCTAAGAGAGCCGGCTCGAATGTGAAACAGAGAGTTGATTTTTGCTGGCATGCGGTTGGCATGGTAGTCGAGCTGACTCAAGGTCTAACCAAGCCGGCTCGAGTTGCAAATTGTGAAGGAAATATTGGCAATTTTATGCATATAATTTTAAAATTTTACAATAGATCTTGATAGATTAAATAATTTAACTTACATTACATGCATAAAATCTAATCTGAACTATCGTGCTAAGATCTATGATATGATTAAATATGAGATTAAGATCTAAAAAAATAAAAATCTATATCGATCATATCGATGCTCAAGATTAGATCTAACCCTTAAATCTAATCAACCTGATCTAATGAGTTCAAAACTCATTACCGAAGCATGGATTGCTGATCTCCGCAATTGTATCATGTGGATAGGAGCTCCTTCAGATTGCTCACAGCCACACAAAGGTATCCGGCCTCCACAGATGGTCCACATGAAGAATGGTTGTTGATCAGGCTCCTCGAGAGTACTAGCTTGTGAAGATTATTGATGGCTGATCTTCTTCTTCTTCTTTTGATCTCTTAGACACTCTAGAGAGAGAGAAGAATTAATGGAGGAAGAGAAGAGAAGAGAGAGATATGTAGAAAAAATAATTTCAACTGATTTTCAGATGGGGTGTCCAACTATTGGACCACCCTTTTTATAGATGGCACTAGGGTTTAGGCTTTAGAGGAGGCACCAACCATTTCCAAGCCAACCACCATATGGGCCGTCCCAAAATTTCCAAAATTGTGTGATGGTGTGAGAAAGAAATCAAAACTTTCTCATGCCAACTAACACTTCAACGCAATAAGAGAAAAAAATATTTGGCACCACCAATCTTCCCAAGAAAATTGATCTTTTTCCTTCTTATCTCCTTATCTTTGATTTGGATCGAATTCAAATCAGAAAAAAGATAAGGTCCATGACTCACCAAGAGTATCGCCCACCTCTCTCCATGCCCTCCTTTCTCATGCCCAAAGTTCTCACACAAAACCTAATTTTGCGTTAAAGAGATGGCGTGGGACCTAGGGCTTGCGCAAGGGAGAGAGTCCAAGTTGGCGGGACTCTTCATTTCCAATTTGATTCCAAATCAAATTAGATGTGGTTTAAACCCAATGAGAGAAAAGAACCTAATCTAATTAGAAATACAATCACCTCAATAAATTATTAACCCAATTAAAAATTAACTGAATCCAAATTCTGATCCATCAAGAACAAGTTTTTTTTGCAATTAGGCTTAATCTAATCAAACCCAATCTAAGTCAAACTGAATCTAATTCAATTAAACTTGATCCGAACCTCTTTGTTCAATCAAATTGAGTCAATTAGCAATTTAATTACTAATAAATTTTCCATTATCAACAGAGTCCCAGTCTAGTGGGACTCTCCTCCAGAGTCCTAATCCATTGGGACTCTTTACTAGAGTCTCAATCCAGTGAGACTCTTCAACCATCCGATCAGATCGAATTTTTTAATATGTATGACCCCATAGTTTCGAACCTAAGTCAGTAGCATACGAACAAATTTTTATACTAATCGATGTAACCATCTAGCAATAGGATCCGACATCCAGATAGGTTGAAAGATTGTAAAGCAATATTCTAGAACCTACTGACGTATGCTTACCATGTAATTCATTCATTTGATCCTAATGCTTAAGGTGACTTAGGATTTAACTGTCAATCCTAAAATAGTTAACCACATTGTATTTCAACCTTTCAAATCTATCACATAGATTATCCTGATCAAGATTTTACTAAATTGAAATACACTGATGCATTAACTCTTTTTCAGAGGGATCAATCTCATCTTGACTCATGCACCGACTTGATAAATACTTGACTGCATCCAAAATTCTTCCATCACTGAAAAAAAATTCAAATGATCCAGCATCAAAGTACAATGAATTGCTTACAAGTCATCGTGGTGATCTCAGATCGGAGAGATACTTATATCCATACCCTTCACTAGTTACTCTTGACAGCAGAGTGCTCAGTAATCGATCACATTCAGTGCGAATATACTCCTACATTCTACCTGCATGCCAGATCAGTATCTCCACACTTTTTGATTAAGAAGACAACCAATCCATATGGCACACAATGACCTATACTTGATATTACTATCGTCCTATTAACAGTATATCATTTGATTACGAACATATTTTAAGGACTAAATGATAAATCTTTCTTTGTCAATAAAACATAATCTTAAGGACTTCATCACAACACAGGAGTTCAAAGACGATAAATAAAATATGAAAAAAAATCAAATAATTTTTATTAATAAAAATTTATATACAATGTACAAATATAAACACAATCATCAATAGACTGATGATTCACTTTGAGATATAATTTTCAACAACTCCCATTTAGACTAAAGTCAATCGGTACAGTATCATATACCCATCTTCGACTTGTGATCATCAAACTCTTTGATTTTGAAAGCTTTAGTAAATAGATTGGCTAGATTTTTTTTTCATTGATCTTCTAAAGGTCGATGTCACCTCGATCCACGATCTTTTGGATAAGATGGTAGCAACGCGGAATATGCTTGGTGCACTGATGGAACTTCGGCTCCTTGGCTTGAGCAATGGCTCCAGTGCTATTGCAGTATAACAGAACAAGACCATTAATGGAGGGTACCACTCCGAGCTCACCGATGAACTTTCACAGCCATACAGCTTCCTTCGTAGTATCAGATGCCATGATATGCTCTTCTTCATAAATAAAGTCAGCTACAGTGTACTGTTTGAAACTTTTTCAGTAGATTGCTCCATCGTTCAGGATAAAAATATATTCCGACACACTCTTGCTATCATCATAGTTTGACTAAAAGCTGGAGTTTATGAATCTCATTAGTTTCAAGTTAGTTTCGTCATAAACAAACCACTGATCTTTAGTATTTTTCAAATATTTAAGGATGGTCTTCACGATCTTCTAGTAGTTTTCTCCTTGATCAGACTGGTATCTACTCACTACCCCTAGTGAGTATGCCACGTCTGATCTTGTATATGTCATAGCGTATATTATAGAACCTATTACTGAAGCATATAGAATTCTAATTATACGCTCTCTTTCTTGAGGAGTTGTCAGAAAATATCTCTTCGAGAGAAAAATTTCATAGTCTATAGAGAGATAACTTTTCTTGAAATTTTTCATACTGAACCACTTCAGCACGATGTCTATGTACGTGGACTGGAACAATCCAAGCAACCTTTTTGATCTATCTCTATGGATTTTCATTCCAAGGATGTAGGATGCTTCTCCCAGGTTCTTCATAGAGAATTGAGACAATAACCATACCTTTATTCCTTGTAATGCAGGGATATCATTTTTGATTAAAAGAATGTCATCTACATACATAACAAGAAATATAACAATAGAATTATTTATCCATTTGTAAATACAGGATTCTTCTCTATTCCTAATGAAGTCATACATTCTGATAACCTTATCAAAACGTATGTTCTAACTTCAAGTATCTGCTTCAATCCATAAATAGATCTTTAAAGCTTGCACACTTTATACTCATCTATAGATGTGAAACCTTCAGGCTGTATCATATACACCTCTTCTTTCAGTTCTCCATTTAAAAAAGTTGTTTTATATCTATCTACCAAATTTTATAGTCCATATGTGCTGCTATCGCAAGTATAATCTGAATGGATTTGAGTATTGCCACAAGAGAAAATATCTCATCACAGTCAATACCATAATGTTGACGATAACTTTTGGTAACCAAACAGACTTTATAGGTCTCCATCTTTTCGTCTGTGCCTCTCTTCCTTTTGAAAATTCATTTACACCCTACGGGTTTAACCCCTTTAGGTGGGTCAACTAACGTCCACACATCATTGACCTTCATAGACTTCATTTCAAAATTCATGGCTTCAAGCTATTTATTGGAGTCAGACCTCTATATTACATCCATATAAGTGATTGGATCCTTATTGTTCTCATCAAGTTCAACAGAATCTCCATCTCAGATTAAGAAACTATAGTATCTATCCAGTTGACATGATACTCTATCGGATCTCTTTAATGGTGCCTCTACAACAGGTTTCGAATTTGACATCATCAAATCTGGTTCTGTAGGTTCTCTAGATTTTATCGGTTCTACCTATTGAACTTCATCAAATTCAACTTTAAAGGCATTAATTCCTTTTTCAAAAAATTTTTTTTCAAAGAGACTGCCCTAAGGCTGACATACCTTTTTTGTTCATCAGCAAGATAGAAATAATATTCGTAGTTTCTTTGGGATACCTTACAAAAATATATTTATCAGACCTAGCTCCGAGTTTGTTCATTTTCAAATGTTTGACATAAGCTGGAGACCCTCAAACTCTAAGGTGAGAGAGCACCGGCTTACATCCCGTCCATATCTCATATGGTATTTTACTCACAGATTTACTAGAAATCCTGTTAAGCATATAGCAAGTCAACTCGAGTGCATATCCCCAAAAAAAGATCGACAGATTAGAAAAGCACATCATGGATTAAGCCATATCCAATAAGGTTCGATTTCTCCTTTCTGATACACTATTGTATTGTGGTGTTTTAGGAGGTGTCCATTATGAGAGAATTTTATTCGCCTCTAATATGTTAAAAATTTATCAAAAAAATATTCACCTCCTGGATCAGATCGAAGAGTTTTAATATTCTTTCTAGTTTGTTTCTCTATCTCATTACGAAATTATTTGAATATTTCAAATGATTTAGACTTGTGTTTCATCAAGTAGACGTACCCATACCTAAATAGGTCATTTGTGAACGTAATGAAATAGTGATATCTTCCTTTGACACTAGTGCTCATGGGTCAACGTACATCAGTATGTACAAGACCCAGAATATCACTAGCTCATTCATCTTTTTCAGTAAAAGATGATTGGGTCATTTTTTCAAATAAATAAGACTCACAGATAAGCAATGATTCATAATTATTGTCATCAAAAATTTTTTCTTGAGCTAACCTATTCATCCTATTCTTATTAATATGACCTAGCCTACAGTGCCAAAGATAGGCATCCGTGACATCAACTATTCTAGGATATTTATTAGACATGTACATTATATTAGGCCATGATATAACATAAATATCATTGTTCAATTATCCACAGATCATAGTAACATCATTCAAAATGATATCACAAAATTTTTTTTATTGAAATTTCATAATTTGCTTTGGCCAAAAGATCTACAGAAATTATATTCAATAAAAAATTAAGACAAAAACGACAATCACTAAGAACAATAGAATGAAAATCAAATACAAGCTTGATAATTCCTAAAGCTAGAACTGGAACTGATCTTCCATCTCCAACATTTAGGAATCTCTCACCGTCTCCAAATCTCCTACTGATTTGAAGTTCCTGCAATGAATTACAAATATTAATAGGACTACCAGTATCCAATACCCAGATTATTATATCAAAAATTAAAAAATTACAAGGTGTTATCGTATAATTATCTTATCCAACAACTGATTACTTCTTCTTCTTCAACCTGTTCGGATCAAAAAAAGCTATATATTGAGGACAGTTCCTCTTCCAATGACCCTACTTCCTATAATAGAAGTACTCTGTCTGACTTTGGTCAGCCTTAGACTTGAACTTCTGGGTCTGACTCTCAGCACTTTACACCTTTTTTTTCTTTCTTAAAGGGATGATACCCACTCGAAGAAGATCCTCCCACTATATTCACCATCTCCTTATGGAGCTGGTGATTGTTCTAAAAAATCTGTAGCAACCTCAACAGACCGTGATGGTTCACTTTAAGCTTTGTCATTCAAAAATGACTGAAAAATAGTAGGTAAGATTTGGATAGGGAGTTCAGGATCACATCCTTCCCAAACTGTTCGTGCAAGAAAAAGTCAAAATTGCTTAGACGCTCGATCTGTTCGATCATATACAATATATGATCGGTGATCGATGCTCTCTCTCTCATCTGAGCATTGAAAATGGCACAACTGGTCATGTGCCACTCAACATCGTCAGAAATACCAAAAGACTCGTTCAACACCTTAAGCATGTCTTCTAGCTGAGCTTCCTTGAATTTTGACTAAACTCATCATTCATGGCAGCCCGTATTATGCAATGCACTGTGGTATGATCATTGAGCCACTTCAAGTAAGTATCTCGAACTGCACCATGAGTATTAGGAGCAGACTCCTCAGGTGTCGGATCTATAAGGACATACAAGATCCGTTCATGCTCCAGAATAATTTTTAATTTTTGATACCAGTTATCGAAGTTGGGTTTCATCAATTTTTCACTGTCCAACAGTGATTGGAACGACAAGTTTGAGGTCATAACTGTACAAAAGAAAAATTAAAATCTAATTAGTATATGAATTAATTAAGCCTAAAGATATAGACTTTAGTTTATAGGTTCTCCCACTATTTTATACGAATTGGTAGCCTCTACCTCCAATTCAAAGAATTATCTTAATTTCTTAGTAGGTACTAGAATCCACATAGACTGCATACGAGCCCGATTTTGACCGGCTCATCCATGTGCATCTATAGGTAGGTTTTTTAACTAATTATTTCATCAAATAATTTTTAGTAATTGATTTAGCCCCAGATAACTTTTCAGTTGACTTTGGTCTTCTCTACAAGCCCTGGTCAGGTCCAACTATTAACATGATCATACTTAAGAATATAACCACTAAATGATCAGACCCAATTTTGACTGGCTGATCTGACCACTTGCTAGAAAAACTCGACTTAGTCATCATATTATGAATGATAATTTTAATAGTAGATGAGCATAAGATCTTTGGGCCTCTAATGATCATCATTTTAATGGATCCATTATCACTCAACTTAATGAAAAACTATGATTTAGTTATCACCATAACTATCTCATTTTAAGAATCTAATAATTTAAAAGATTTAATTTATGAATTAAGAGAACAAAAGAGATCAACCAGTAAACCACAATCCTCCCACTGACTTCATCAAGTCATTGAATTGGATTAGTGATATGTCAGTTGAAAATGGCACCTAAATCAGTCACACTGATCAACCTTAATGGCATGGGTCAACTTAAATCACTTAGCGATCTAATCAAAATATAATCCATCAAATTGATCAGATAAGTGAGATCAATGGAAGGATATGCTAAGGTTGCCTTAGACACCATCAAAATGATCAGATAAACCGCTCTCAATTAAAAATCATCGATCAAAATACCAAACTTATCTTAGACACCAATTGATTAATTAGTTTTGATTTGATCAGTCTAATAACTCAGATTCGATCACTGAGCCTCAATCAAGGTCCATTTGGTCTAATAAAAAATATAGACTTGACCATCTACAATTATTGTATTAGTTCTAGAGAAATTCTAATTTAATCTAATTCAATATTTGATTAGATTTAATCAATTTCTCTACATAGTTTATTAACTCTTTGATTCTAATTTTAAGTCTAACTTAATTAATATGACCTGATTTGAGCTAACCCATGCTTTCATATTTTATGCAATATCATTAGATCTTAAATTACAATTCTAGATCTAATCGATTCAATACTTAATTCTTAATTAAGTTCAGCATCAACATGGGTTAACGTAAAGTTTTTGAAACTATTTTTTTTGTAAATATTTTTACATTGAATGATAAAATCTTTTAAATTACATCTAAACTTTTTATGATCATAAATCTTATTAAAACAAGTTTAAGCATTAAGATTAGACATTATTACTTTTCTTACAATATGTATCACATACAACAAATTCTAGGATTTCAAGATCTAGGATTTTATAGAAAAATAAGTTCTTCTTTTCACGTTCTTCTTCATGGGATCTCATAGTGGCACCCCTACACACCATAAAAGTACCTCATTGAATAGAATGAGAGGGTCATATAACCCTACTTGCTCCTATGATCGGATAGTCTAGTAATTACCCAATCCGAGTACTTTGCTACTCAAATCATCTAATATAATATGTACAAGATTGATCAAATATTAGATCTAAAAATAAAACTTATTTAGATCTAATCTAAACAACATAAAATTAGATCTAAATATATATGAAATCATATCATATTGAACATGGCTATGGTACCAAGTGAAAAAAATATTGACAGTTCTATGTATGTAATTTTAAAATTTTACAGTGGATCTTAATAGATTAAATAATTTAACCTACATTACATGTATAAGATTTAATCTAAACTACCATACCAAGACCTATGATATGATTAAATATGAGATTAAGATATGAAAAAATAAAAATCTGCATCAATCATATCGATGCTTTAGATTAGATCTAATCCTTAGATCTAATCAACCTGATCTAACGAGTTCAGAACTCATTATCGAAGCAGGGGCTGCTGATCTCCATAATTGTATCATATGGATAGGAGCTCCTTCAGATTGCTTGTAGCTGTATAAGGTGTCCAGTCTCTACAGATGGTTCACACGAAGAACGATTGTTGAACTGGCTCCTCGAGAGTACTAGCTCACGAAGATCTTTAATGGTTGATCTTTTTCTTCTTCTTTTGATCTCTTAGACACTCTAGAGAGGGAGAAGAATTAATGAAGGAAGAGGAGAGGAGAGAGATATGTAGAAGAAACAATGTTCAATTGATTTTCAGATGGGGCGACCAACTATTGGACCACCCTTTTTATAGATAGCATTAGGGTTTAGGGTTTGGAGGAGGTGCCAACCATCTCCACGCCAACCACCATATGGAGAGTCCCAAAATTCCCAAAATTGTGTGATGGTGTGAGAAAGAAATTAAAACTTTCTCACGCCAACCAACACTTCAACACAATAAGAGAAAAAATATTTGGCGCCACCAATCCTTTTCGAGAAAATCGATCTCTTTCCTTCTTATCTCTTTATCTTTGGTTTGGATCGAATTCAAATCTGAAAAGAGATAAGGTTTATGACTCATCAAGAGTGCCGCCCACCCCTCTCTGTTCCCTCCTTCCTCATGCCTAAAGTTCTCATGCAAAACCTAATTTTGCATTAAAGAGATAGCGTGGGACCCAGGGCTTGCGCAAGGGAGAGAGTCTCAGTTGGCTGGGACTCTTTGTTTCTAATTTGATTCCAAATCAAATCAGATCTAGCTTGAACCCAATAAGAGGAAGAAATCTAATCTAATTAGAAATACAATCACCTCACTAAATTTCTAATCCAATTAGGAATTAACTGAATCCAAGTCCTAATCAAATCAGGAACAAATTTTTCTTACAATTAAGCTTAATCTAATCAAACCCAATCCAAGTCAAACTGAATCCAATTCAATTAGACTTGATCCAAACCTCTTTGCTCAATCAAATTAAGTTAATTAGCAATCTAATTGCTAATAATTTTTTTATTAACAGTAGAGTCTCAATCCAGTAAGACTCTCCTCCAGAGTCCCAATCCAATGGGACTCTTCAGCCATCCGATCAGATCGAATATTCTAATATGTATGACCCCATAGGTTCGAACCTAAGTCGATAATATAGGAATAAATTTTTATACTAATCGATATAATCATCTAGCAATGAGACTCGACATCCGGATAGGTCGAAAGATTGCAAAGCAATATTTTAAAATCTACTGGTGTGTAGTTACCGTATAATTCATCCCTTTAATTCTAATGCTCAAGGTGATCTAGGATTTAACTGTCAACTCTAAAATAGTTAACCACATTATATTTTAACCTTTCAAATCCATCATATGGGTTATCCTGGCTAAGATTTTACTAAATTAAAATATACTGATGTATTAACTCTTACTTATTCAGAGGGGTCAATCCCATCTTGACTCATGCACCGACTTGATAAGTACTTGACTGCATCCAAAAATCTTTCATCACTGAATTAAAAATTCAGATAGTCCGACGTCAAAGTACAGTGAGTTGCTTACAAGTCATCTTGGTGATCTCCATTCGGAGAGAGACTTATACCCATATCCTTCACAAACTACTCTTGACAGTAAAGTGCTCAGCAATTGATCACGTTCGGTATGAATGTACTCCTACATTCTATCTGCATGTCATACCAGTGTCTGCACACTCTTTGGTTAAAAGGACAATCAATCTATATGGCATACAACGATCTATACTTGATATTGCTATCATCCTATTAACAGCATATCATTTGATCGTGAATATGTTTTAAGAACTAAACTACAAATCCTCCTTTGTCGATAAAACATAATCCTAAGGACTTTATCACAACACAGAAGTTCAAAGAAGATGGACAAAATATGATGAAAAAATCAAATTACTTTTATTAATAAAAATTTATATACAATGTATAAATATGAACATAATCATCAATAGGCTAACGATTGGCTTTGAAACATAATTTTCAATAAATAGAACCATGCGTGGATTCTTATTTTGGCTAGGATTGGTTTTGATCTTAGAGGTCTTGAGGCCTTATTTGGAAGGTCTTAAGGGGGCTAACTCAAGGGCTTGGACTGACATTAAGTTCAAGGGGTGAGAGCATGTGAGACATGGTTTGATGAGTGCTTGCCTATATTGGATTGAGCTAGGAGAGTTTTTGATTGGGCCTAATGACTGTGTATAAATCTACATAGGTTGTATTAGGATTTTCATAATGCAAGTAGTGGAATACAATATTTTTTCTCCCTGACTTTCTCTCCTTTTCTAGTTCCAACACCAAACCCTAGCTTTCTTCTTTCTTCTTCTTTATTGTTTGCTAGAGTAACATCCAGGTTCTATGCAAGCTGATCTTGATCAGGTATAGGGGTTATGTCGGAGTATCTCAACAAGTGGTATCAGAGTCCGATCATATGGAGGAAAGAAGAAGATGTCGAAGATCAAGTTCAGTCTAATTTCTGCAGCATCCAGGTTTTCCCTTGCTTTCTTTTCTGTTGCTTCTTTGGTTGTGGTGATCTCCCAATTAGGTAGAGGATTTTTTAACACAAGAAAGGATTGGAAGAACGTGGAGAAGATCTGTTTCAGATTTGATCCTATTTTTGGGGTGTGAGGTGTGGTATTGCAGAAGGATTAGGCTGGTTCTTTGCTCGAAGGTTGAGATGGCTTCAAGCGATTTTAAGGCAGAGTTTGAGAAGTTTGATGGCAAAGAGAACTTCACCTTATGGCAATAGCAGGTGAAAGATTTGTTGGTGCAACAGTGGATCTATAAGGTCTTGGTAAGAGAGAGACCAAAAAAAATCAACGCTGAAGATTGGGAGGAGCTGGAGGAAATTGCCTTTAGTACGATCAGGATGTGCTTGGCAGATCAAATTTTACTGGAGGTTAGCATGGAGAACATGGCGAGAGATCTTTAGGAGAAGCTAGAGAAGATGTACATGGATTAAAATATGACGAACAAAATCTGGCTAAAGAAGTAGTTATATAGCTTGCGGATGTCTGAGGGAGGCGATTTGGTTGGTCATATCCAGAGGTTTAATCAAGTGTATTCTAATTTGTTGAATATGGATATAAAGATCGAGAAAAAAAATTGGGTATTATTGCTATCGTGCTCACTCCCATCGGTGTATGATGGTCTGATCACAACTTTGGTATACGACAAGGAGTTCTTGGAGTATGAGGAGGTTGTGGATGCCCTAAGATCAAACGAGCAATGAGAGAAGATCTACAATGAAGACCTTGGAGGCATTCACTGTTCATAAGAGGTGAGAAAGATTTGGAAAGAGAGGAAAATCCAAAAGTAGATCAGAGAAGGTTCTAAAGTGTTACAGATGCCATAAGACTCGACACTTCAAGAAAGATTGTCTGCTTCAAAAGAAAGGAGGAGAAGAGAGGGATTCCATCGGTACAGTCATTGAGAGATTAGAGATCGATAATCTCTTGATAGTTTTGGAAGAGCCCGTGGGGTGCAATATATCCGAGATGGCTTCGAAGAGGTCTATGGAGAGTGGAGGATCTGAAAGGATAGTAACGGAGTATGAGGCACAGTTGGGACACAGGTAGTTGTGGGATATGACAGAGACACAGCTGGAGATAGGCAGTTGTGGAATCGTGGCACAGATGTAGCCAGGGCACAGACGGCTGCATGGTACGGCACAGACGCAGTTGGGACACAGACAGTTACAAGTCGAGAAGTGGTACAAAGTTAGCTGGAAGACAAATAGTTGCAGATCGTGGGACAGATGCAGTCGGAAAGTAGATGATTGCGGGCTACAGCACAGGCATGACTGGAGACAAGCAGCTATAGAGCTGCAGCACAGGCATGACTGTAGAGATATATGCGGCATAGGTGCAATTAGGGAGACAGGTAGCTATGGAGTCACGATAGCGGCATAGCTTGATACAGGTGGTTGTGGGATAGACACGCAGCTGGACTATGGGCAAATATGGGATTTTGAGATCCAGGTAGAGGCTGCGTAGTACCGAAATCAAGGAGGATATCTTGAAAGATGTAGGCTTCAAGTTCTTTTGGTAGCGGAGACACGCAGGGTGCAGGATCGATGCATAGGACGTGATGCGCAGGAGATCCACTATGACGACAGTGGATACGGGTGCAACAAATGTGTGAGCATGGAGTACTAAAAGACAACAGGACACTGAAGGGTGCCAAGGGGTTTGCCAAGGCTTGAGACACCAAGGTAGAGATTGTTGTGCATGTGTGGTGCTCCCAAGCCTTGGGAGGCCATGAGAGAAGTCACAATGATGACTCCAAGAGACTAGGACTAGGGTTAGGTCCTAAGGCTAGGATAGGAGAGATCTTAGTATGAAGATCTGCTTCAGCCAGCAGAGGAGCCGACTCAGATCTAGGTGAAGTCGACTCAGATCAGGTTGAGCCAGCTCGGGATCCTAAGAGAGCCGGCTTGGATGTAGAACAGAGAGCTGATTTTCATTGGCACGTGGGTAGCACAGTAGTCGAGCTGACTCGAGGTCTAACCGAGCTGGCTCGAGTTGCGAATAGAACCGTGCATGGATTCTAGTTTTGGCTAGGATTGATTTTGATTCTAGAGATCTTGAGGCCTTATTTGGGAGGTCTTAAGGGGGCTAACTCAAGGGCTTGGATTGAAATTAAGTCCAAGGGGTAAGAGTATGTGAGATATGGATGAGATATGGTTCAGTGAGTGCTTTCATATATTGGATGGAGCTAGAAAAATTTTTGATTAGGCCTAATGATTGTGCATAAATATACATATGTTGTATTAGGATTTTTATAACGTAAGTAGTGGAATACAAGATCTTTTCTCTCCCTCTTTGGTTCCAATGCCAAACCCTAGCTTTCTTCTTTTTTTTTCTTTGTTGTTTGCTGGAGTAACATCTAGATTTCATGCAAGGTGATCCTGATCAAGTACAAGGGTTGTATCAGAGTTTCTCAACATCTTCTTACAGTTTAATCTCCTTATTCTCTCTTTTTTTTTTTTTTGAAGTAATATTTACATATACAGTCGATGCAATGTCCTAATCCCTTAAGCTTTTTAATTGACTCTTATAGCGAGTTTTAAGCCAATAACTTCCAAACCAATTGACTTTAGGATATTAGATGTAGAACACCCCTCAGACTTACCGACTCGAGTCAAAAAGGCTACGAGTTAAGACTGACTCTATAAGAGGTTTCTTCATATTATCATCTTTTGATATGAACAACAACGCTTCTTAGACGAAGAGATCCAGTTACTCAGTGAGAAATCCTAAAGACCTAATTTATTAAGATGGCTTTTTGCATACTTTAACTTTTTCACTTATACCCCCATGAAGTAGATTCTTCACCGAGATCAATAGACAGAAGATTTCAAAATCTCTCTAAAATTTTTTTCGGATCTAAACCCTATAATTTATTGAGTTTTCTTAATAATTTGTTTCTTAGTATCTTTAAAATTATCTAGATCATTAATCATTCATTGATTAGGATACCTAATTAACTTCAAATTGAGATAAAATTTGGATACATAAAATTAATTATTTTTTATCATACTTGAGGATTCAATTAAATTAGTTATTCTCTCCCCTAACTTAAATGATATTATCCTCAATAGAGGAGAGAAATAGAGTATGATATGTAAAAAGAAAAGAAAAGAAGAGATATCACCTGGGAGAAATATGCTTTTGGCTCAATAGGTGTTTGTCAGAAGTCCATTGAGCAACTTATTTTCTGATCAATTTATGTTTTTAAAGGTGACCTAAAATAAAAAAAAATAAAAATAAAAATAAAAAAATTGGGTTGCCTCCCAACAAGTACTAAGTTTAAAGTTTTTAGTCAGACTATGCTGATTTTCACATATCCAATGTCAAATATTAAATTAATAAATTTCAATAATTTTGGATTGCTAATCTCAAGAAAATAGCTTGCGACCCCATTATAGATAGATTCCATCGACTTGTTGCCAATTTTGGGGAGATAGTTCGCAACCCCATTCTTAGATCTTTGTTTGTCAAAAATTTCTCTTATTTATTCTTCTAAAATGCTCATGATTTGAATTTTTTGATTAGGAGTAGAGTCCAATGCAATGGGTCCCAAGAGGGTGTCATTCAGCTCTAAACATGCAATTTCAGGTGTGACCAAAGGCGGCTTCAGTGCTAGAGGAGGTGGTGATTCTAAAGAGAGAGCTACTGGAGCAGGTATTGATTCATATTTCTCAACCCACGAGAGAGTGATGCTAAAATTGGGTGGCTCTAATAATGTGTTCATATTTTTAGTATATCCCTCTAGGTCAAAATTATCTACTCTAAAAGGATCCCAACGTGTATGCACTTGGTTCTAAGAAATAATTCTAAAGGTAGCTTTCTTTATTACATTTTTAGGTACATCCACCTCAAAACAGTTTTCAGTTTGTGTATTAGGCTATTCTATGACCTTTTCACTCCTAAGTGTCATCGCTTGGGCATGCTCTATAAAGGTTTTATAGGTATTAAAGCTCTCAACCATATATTATCCCTTCGTGTCACTTATGGGCTGACTAGATAATTCTTCTTCCTCCCTCCTATTGAGTGCAGTAGCTAGTTGATCAATTTTGAACTCTAGTTTAGCTATGGATTGAGTGTGAGAGTGGAGGATCTAGATGTTCATTTCTAGCCCTTTTAATATGTGTAATACTTTCTCTTTAAATGCTGAATTATAGACACTTGGAGAGGATTGCTGAACATTCTGATATTGGTATCTATATAAGTTTCTTCCAGATAGCTAGGTTCATGGTTAGACACTGGTTGTGATATCCAAGAAAATATTGGATGATTTTTCTAACCCAGATTGTAGGTGTTGGCCAAAGGATTGTGATGAGCAGTCTGGGTTTGGGCTTGGTAAGTTTGCTTATGCGCAAACTCGCAGGATCAATATGTGGCTAGACATTCACTAACCAGATGGGTGGGACTCAAACATATGTCACACACATGCAGAGATGAGGTAGGAGAGTGTCTCTTATTCAATAGATGGTCAATTTTTGGGGACAACTCTTCTATCTTATTGTGGATATCTATAGAGTTTCCATCTTCATAGATTTCACTTTTATTGGGTTCATACATGGGTGTATAAGGGGCATAAGCATAGGAAGAAGGGGTAATGTACTTCCTCAACTGGTGAAAAGGTTCAGCCTCAATGGGTGCAGCCATATTGCCATCCAAGATTAAACACAAATTTAAGCTTTTTATAGATTTTTTTAAATTTTTAGATTTTTTTTTTAAATGAGAGAAAAGGATGAAAGAAATTTTAAAGATGAGAACCTATAGAGTCCTAAATCTAAAGAATAGATGCGAAGAGTTTTATTAGATTTAATATTTATAGATTAGCAATCAAGTTATACAATCAATCCTAGCTAAAGGTTATCTTAGATCTAAACAGCTCCTAACTGCTAAGATCGTCTTGGAGCACTCCAAGTAAAAGATCAGACACTTAATTGATCAGATAAGTGTAAGGTTGATGGAAATCTCTCCATTACTTTGCTTCGACACTAATTAAAATCGATCAGGTAAGCGAACGAAATCAATTAAATAACCATATTCCGTCAGGACATAGTCTCTGAACCACTTTCTTAGACACCAGTCAAAATGACTAATCCTAATCTGATTCAACTTTTAGGGTTCCTTGTTCTATTGAGCTCGAGAGTTCTTAGGGGCCAACATCTAATTAATTTTAATTAGAATTAGAATTTATACAAGATGAAGGGTGGTGATTTGTAAGTCAAAGAAAGGTGATGAAATTTTCACCTTATTTTGTTTAGAGTTTGTGCCCTTAAGATGTGTTATGAAGATGCTATGCAAAGAGACAAGATATCCAAGTATTTTTTTTTATTTCTAATGTCACTATATGTATTATGCAAATTTTTTTTTAACATTGAAATAATCACACCAACGATCTTCGACAATGATGTCAAAATTTGATCGTTGTTATGGACGGTCAAAAATAAAACCTCACTCAAACTATATAGATAGGGTGAGTCGGGATCATATCCTCAAGGATCAAAGGACTGAGTTGTGTTCAAATTAAAAAACAAAGTGAAGAATTCAGATTTTAAGATTTTGAAAAGATAAAAAAAATAAGCTTGACAGAAAAAAAGTTAAGAAAAATCAAGTAGAAGAAAATATCTTAGGTTTTTGAATCTATTTTTTAATCATAGATTTATATTTTAATTAAAATAATCTAGATCACTAAAAACTACAAACCTTAATGATTGAAAAAAGATAAATTTAAGATTAAATTCTGAGCATGGTTTATCTCGCTGAGTACAAATCGTATCCTTAGATCATGACTCATCTCTACGTAGTCATAAACTATTCAAAAATCTATCTCATGAAATAATGAAAACTACTACTTAAACACATGAATAAAATCACAGAAACTATTCACATTTGCTAAATATTCAATATTATTCAAAAATAAAGAAGCCTTACAACGTTCAAGTAGTTGATTGCATAAAAAAATACACAATGAGATCATAAAATAAAATACAAATCTGGATTGAAGGACTTCATCTACTCTTCTGAAGATGAACACTGCGATCCACGCATAGAGCCACTCCCTTCTTTCGCTCTCTTTTTTTCTATAATTTTCTCTCAATTTTTGCTCTCCTCTTTCTCCTCTACCTGGATCCTTTTTTATAGCCTTCATAACCCCCTTGTATCACATCTCCTTGTTACTTATAGAATCATACGTGTTATAGGAGTCCTGGCCATATTAAATCTCTCAGAATCGTGTCCCAACCGTGTCCCTGCCTTCTAGCCTTTGGATCACAATTAAACACCCCAGATTATGCCTTACAGTGCCTTATCTCGGTCGGAATCAATATTTGCCTTCGGATCAAGCTCAATTTTTGTTCTGGACCATCGGATGGCACAAAGAAAAGTTTCAGATTTGTTCTTCCAGCCAGTAGCATGTCCCAACTATTGGATCGTGTGTGGAATGGCTTCAGACCGTTCGATCGTGCCAATTTAGTGGGCCACCACCACTTGACATGATAAGGAGCTGTTGGGAATAGTGTCCCAAAGCCAATCGTCAGCCTGTTGACGGTTGTGCTCATTCTTGTATTAGTATATGAATTATAAATAAATAAAAGTTATTTTGATATTTTTCATCACAAATTGTTTCATCTTCTAATGAACTCCTGTGTTGTGGTGAAGTCCTTAGGACTATTTAGACTCGACAAAGGAGGATTTGTCATTTAGTTCTTAAACATGTTCGCGATCAAATGATACGTTGTTAACCAAGGACAACAACATTTATCAAGCATAGGTCGTTGTGTGCCATATGGGTTGGTTGTCCTCTTAACCAAGGAGTGTGGAGACACTGGTATGACATACAGGTGAGATGTAAAGATACATCTGCACTGAACGTGACCGACTCCGGAGTAATTTCTGCTGTCAAGATTTACTCCGATGGGATATGGGTATACCTGTCCCTCCGATCTGAGACTGCCATGGTGACTTGCAAGCAACTCACTGCACTTAAGCACTGGACTACCTAAATTTCTAATTCAATAACGGAAGGCTACTGGGTGTAGTCAAGTACTTAACTTGTTGGTGCGTGTGTCAAGATGGGATTGACCACTCCAATTCAAGAGCTGTGTACAGTCGTGTTTCAATTTAGCAAAACCTTGGCCAGGGTAGTCCTAGTGAGGAGTCACAGGACTGTTTGAATTGAGCACGATTCGGATGATCTAATCAGGGTTGACAGTTTAACCCTGAGTCGTCCTATACACAAAGGTCAAAAGGGATGAATTATACAATAACCATATTCACGTAGGTTCTGAGTATTGCAATTGCGACTATTCGACCTATCCAGATATCGGGTACCATTGCTAGATGGTCACTTCGATTAGTATAGGAATTGATTTCTGTGCTACCGGCTTAGGTTCGAACCTATGGGGTCACACACATTAGAGATTCCTATCTGATCTGATGGTTGATGAAGAGTCCTACATGTCTGAGACTCTGTGATCAAGAATCAGGATTCTTTGATCATGAGTACCATATATTTTGGGTACCGGGGTCAAGAGTCCCACTGGTTTGGAACTTTTTGATCAGGATTTCATATCGATGGACTCTGATACCCGATTGTGCATCAGATTTGGACTCAGTATTTATGAGAGGTATAATTAGTGATTTAATTGCTAATTAACTTAATTTTATTGAGTAATTATTTTTGGATCAAGTTCAATTGAATTGGATTCAGTTGGGTTTGACCCGATTAGGTTAAGTGTTGACCTAATCGCTAAGGTATTTTGGTCACTGATTTGATTAGGGATTGGCTTAGTCAATTTCTGATTTGATTAGAATTTTATTGAGCCTAATTAAGCCTAATTAAGTTGGGTTTAACTTAGTCTAATTGTGTCTAACCTATTTTGATTAGGTTGGCTCAATTAGGTTCAAACCACCTTAACTAATCTCCCTGCGCCACCTCACTTCTCATGTGCCCATTTGAATTCACGAGAAACAACTTCTCGTGAATTTTCTCCCACATAGAAGCCATCCCACGCCCCTTCTTTGTGCACCATTTTGAATGGATAAGGATGAGATTGGTTGGCCATTCAAATTTAAAAGATGTTTGAATTCGAATGGATAACAAATCTTTGCGCCTACCTTTTATCTTGTGCGCCACTTCTTCCACACGAGAAATGGTTTCTCGTGAAAATTATCCATGCACAAGAGAGCCCACGCCCTTCTCTTCTCACGTCCAAAGTGGATAAGGATGGGTTGTTTTGCATTTGAATTCAAATTCGATTTGAATTCAAATAAGCAACCACTTATCTTTATCCTCTCACGCGGTAAAAATACTTCAAAGATGCGGTCTTGCATCGTTTTAAAAAGGAGATAAGATAGGGCGTGTGCACATAACATCTGAGAGAGAAGGGTGGCATGAGAGAGCTTTCCTGCGTGGAAAAAGAAAAGAAAAGGAGAGAAAGGAAAAAAACAAGTGGGCGCAAGTTTCTTTGGAGTGTACCCTAGGGTTTCAGCCTGGGGTTCGGGAAGTGAGAAAGTGAGCTACGAGTATCGTGAGCCCACCAGATTTTAGGGAGAGCATCATCAACCTCTTAAGTGCATCTGCTGATAATCTAAAGCATTCAAGGAGTCGGCAGATCAAGATCGAAGGAGTTCGATCAACATCGGCCATCAAAAGGGTTCAACCACGAACTAGCATTCATGAGGAGCCGATCAGATCAGGAGCTTCGTGTGGACGATCCGTAGAAGTCAGACACACTGTGTGGCTATGTTGTGATGATCAGACCCTCTCAATGGTGATCAGATTATGGTGATCGACTACCCGCACAAAGATAATGTGTTCTGAACACATAACAGTAAATTATTTACTCTTGAAGTTTGAATTTCAAATTTAAATGCATACTATGTATATATCATATTTAAATCTTTATATAATATTTATACATATTAATTAATTAGATTAATTAATAATTTTTACTGTAAAATAGTGATTTTGAAAAAATTTTAAAATTACCATTTTACCCCTGCACTAAAATTTACTTCAAATGGTATCAGAGCGGGTTCTAAAATATGATATATATATTTACATATGTAGATTAAGTTGTAATCTAAAAGTTTAAATTTGAAATTTAAAATTTAAAATTTAAATTTTGAATTTTAAAATTTGTTTGAAATTTAAAATTCAAAATTTTGAAATTCAAAATTTGAATTTTGAATTTTAAAATTTGAAATTCAAAATTCAAAATTCAAAAATTTGAAATTCAAAATTTGAAATTTGAAATTTAAAATTTGGTTAAATTTTCAAATTTAAAATTCAAAATTTAAAATTTAAAATTCAAAATTTTGAAATTTAAAATTTGAAATTTAAAATTTATTTGAAATTTGAAATTCAAAATTTAAAATTTAAAATTTAAAATTTAAATTTTAAAATTGATATATTTAGATATACTTGATCCAAGTAGTAAGTAATCTAATTGAGTTGGTTGCCATGGTCATCCGATCATAGGAGAAAAGTAGGGTTTAAAGGTCCTCTCCTCCCATTCGATGGGGTTCTCCTATGGCGGTAGGGGTGCCGTTGTAATTATATCTCATGCAGATGAAGCAGCAAAAGGACTTAATTGTAAAGGTTCAATTGTAAAATTTATTATGAATGTGTTAGATTAGATCTAAAGAAATATTCATGATTTATTTTGATTGAGTTATTTTCTATTATGTAATTAGCAATAGGATTGCTGTTTATGAAATGTGCTGATCTGTTTATGAAATGAGTCAACATATTTGATGAACAGAAAATAAAATCTTTCAAATTTAAAAATTATTTTTGAAATGCCAAACTCTGACCCATCAGCCCAAATACTTAATTAAAAGAATTAAGTGTTGTCAAGTTGGTCTAGAATTGTGAATTAAGACCTAAGACAATTGCATAAACTTGTGGGTCAGTGGGTTAGATAGATTAGGTCCATAATTGGGTTAGACCTGAGATTAGCTTAAAGAAATGGACTAAATTAGAGTAATTGATCAAATCTAATCAAAAGTTGAATTAGATTAGGTCAAGGACACTCTAGACTCAACTCCAATAGTTGTAGTTGAATGGGTCCATGTCTTTAACTAGATCAAGATGGACTTAATTCATGGCTACGCGGTAGAACCCTATTTACTAAGTTGATCAAATTAAAATTAATGAACCGGTTGGTGTCTAAGGTAAGTTCGGCAGTTTGACCAGTGGTTCTTAAGTGAGAGCTACTCGCATTGATTCGATCTCTGACGAGTTAATGGCATATCCCCACCACTGATCTCACTTATCTGGTCAACCTGGTGAGTTAGGTTTTGATTAGATCACTTGGTGATTAGGGCTCATCTATGTCATTAGGTAAATCAGTGTGATTGATTTAGGTGCTCCTAATGCCGACTTTAATTAAATTCATTTTAATCTGACTTGGTGAAGTCAGTGGGAGGATGGAAATTGACTGGTTAATTTTTTCTCTTCTATCTTTTAATAAAATCCTCAAAATTATTAGGTCTCTAAAATGATTAAGTTATAGTGATAACTAAGTCATAGCCTCCCATTAAGTGAGTGATAATGAGTCCATTAGTTTAATAATCACTGGAGGCCCAAAGGCCTGTGCTTATTGACTAATGGAATTATCATTCATAGCATGATAATTTGGTTGAGTCTTTCTGATGGTGGTCAGGTTGGCCGGCCAAAGTCGGGCCTGATCATTTATTGGTCCGATTCACCAAATCAAGTCATGTTAATAGTTGGACCTAACCAGATCTTTTCAGTGGAGGCCAAAGCTTACTATTAGGTTCTGGGGCAAAATTTATTACTAGAAGTTGTTTAGAGAAACAACTGGTTATGAACCTACCCATAGATGCACATGGGTTGACCAACCAAAGTTGAGCTCGTGTGTGGTCTGTGTGGATTCTAGTACCCACTAAGGAATTAAAGTAATTCCTCAAATTGAAGTTGAGGCTACCAGTTCGTAAAAATACTGGAAGAAATTTTAGACTAAAGTTCAAGTCTTTAGTATTAATAATTTATATACTAATAGAGGTCTGATTTTTTTTTATACAGATATGGCCACTACCCTGTCGCTCCGATCATTATTAGATAATGACAAGCTCAGGGGACCTAATTTCGATAGCTGGTATCAAAATTAAAAATCATCCTTGAGCATGAGCGGATCCTTTATGTAGTAACAGATCCGGCACCTGAGGAGCCAGCCCCGAACGCTAGAGGGACGGTCCGAGATACTTACCAGAAGTGGCTCAACGATCGCACCACCATTCGATGCATAATACTGGCGGCAATGAATGATGAGTTCAGTCGTAGGTTTAAGAACGTCCAGCCGCAGGAGATGCTTCAAATGTTGAACGACTCCTTTGGCATGCCTGACGATATTAAAAGGCACAAAACTAGTTGTGCCATTTTCAATGCTCGGATGAGGGATGGGGCCTCAGTCACCGATCATGTATTATACATGATCGAAATGATTGAGCGCCTAAGTAAACTGGGCTTTCCCTTGCACGAGCAGCTTGGTAAGGATGCGATCCTTAATTCTTTGCCCAAGTCCTTCCTCCCTTTTCTTACTCATTTTCGGATGACAAAGCCTGTAGTGAACTACCACGGCTTGTTGGGGTTGCTGCAGAACTTTGAGAAGGACCACCAGCTCCAAAAGGAGTCGGAGAATGTTGTGGGAGGGTCTTCTTCTGATCGTCGACCCTTTAAGAAAGGGAAGAAGAACAAGAAGAAGAAGAATAAGAAGATGCAGCCACATGCTGGGACGTCAGCACAGGGTCAGACCAAGAAGTGCAAGCCCGACCAGAGCCAGACAGAGTGCTTCTTTTGCAAGAAGCAGGGGCACTGGAAGAGGAACTATCCACTATACATTGCCTCCCTGGACCCGAACAGGCTGAAGAAGAAGCAAGGTAATTATATGATAACACCTTACAACTTTTTCATTTGTGATACTGCTGCTTGGGTATTGGATACCGGAAGCCCTTATCATATCTGTAATTCGATGCAGGGTCTGCAGGTCAGTAGGAGATTTGATAAAAGCGAGAGGTTCCTGAACGTTGGAGATGGAAGCAAAGTTTCAGTTCTAGCTTTAGGAATCATGAACCTTGTAATCAATTCTCGTAATATAATTTTGAGTGAATGTCACTATTGTCCAAGCTTTTTATTAAATATTATTTCTGTAGGCCTTTTGGTCATGTATGGTTATAAATTTTTAATAAAAAAAAAATATTTACAATATCATTTTGAATAGTGTTACAATATTTGTTGAACAACTAAATAATAGAATTTACTTACTATCACAGCCTGTTAATGTGGTTCAAACCTCCGGTAAACGCCCTAAAATAGATAATGTATCAGAAGTCTACCTTTGGCACTGTAGGCTAGGTCATATCAATAAGAACAGGATAAACAGGTTGGCTCAAGAAGGAATTCTTAAAGTTGGTGATTATGAATCACTTCCAACCTGTGAGTCCTGTCTTCTTGGAAAGATGACCAAGTCACCTTTTACTGAAAAAGGTGAGCGAGCCAGTGAACTCTTGGGTCTGGTACATTCTGATGTATGTGGACCCATGAGCTCAAGTGCAAGAGGTGCATATTTCTACTTCATAACCTTCACAGATGACCTATCAAGATATGGGTACATCTACTTAATGAAGCATAAGTCGGAGTCGTTTGAAATGTTCAAACTATTCCGAAATGAGGTAGAAAAACAAACTGAGAAATGTATTAAAACTCTTCGATCTGATCGAGGAGGTGAATACCTTTCCAATGAGTTTCTGACATATCTTGAGGAGAATGAGATTCTCTCTCAGTGAACTTCTCCTAGAATACCACAGCATAATGGTGTGTCTGAAAGGAGGAATCAGACCTTGTTGGATATGGTTCGATCCATGATGGGATTTGCTGGTCTGCCGATCTCTCTCTGGGGATATGCACTCGAATCGACTTGTTACCTTCTAAATAGGGTTCCGAGTAAGTCTGTAACAAAAATGCCATATAAGATATGGATAGGACGTAAGCCAGTACTCTCGCACCTTAGGGTTTGGGAGTGTCCGGCTTATGTTAAACGTTTAATTACGGATAAGCTTGGACCTAGGTCTGACAAGTGTTATTTCATAGGATACCCAAAAGAGACCAAAGGATATTATTTCTACCTAGTTGATGAGCAAAAGGTACTTGTCAGCCTTAAGACAATCTTTTGAAAAAGGAGTTCCTTAGTGAAAGGACTGTTGCCTCTAAGGTCGAACTTGAGGAAGTTCGGCAGGTGAAAAAACTGACACAAGTTGCTGAACCTGAACCGGATTTGGTTAGATCAAATTCGGAGCCCATTGTTCATGCACCCTTAAGGCGGTCTGGTAGAGTACCACGTCAATCGGACAGATACTATGGTTTCTTGGTCCGGGATGGCGATCCTGTCGAACTTGATGAAAATGATGAGAATTAGATCACCTACATGGATGCAATGTAGAGATCTGACTCTGAGAAATGGCTAGAGGCCATGAAATTCGAAATGGAGTTCATGAAGGTCAACGATGTGTGGATATTGGTTGACCCACCCGAAGGAGTAAAATCCATAAGGTGTAAGTGGGTCTTCAAGAGGAAGAGGGGTGCAGATGGAAAGGTGGAGACCTATAAAGTCCGTCTGGTTGCCAAGGGATATCGTCAACGTTATGATATAGACTATGACGAGATATTTTTTTCTGTGACAATGCTCAAATCCATTCAGATTATGCTTGCGATAGCTGCCCATCTGGACTATGAAATCTGGCAGATGAATGTGAAGACAGCTTTCCTAAACGGAGATCTGGACGAAGAGGTGTATATGATACAACCTGAAGGGTTCACATCTACAGATGAGTCTAAGGTATGCAGGCTACAGAGGTCCATTTATGGACTTAAGCAAACATCCCAGAGTTAGAACATACGTTTTGATAGGACGATCAAGACGTATGGCTTCGTTAAGAACGGAGAAGAGTCCTGCATTTATAAGTGGGCTAATGGTCCAATAGTAATATTTCTTGTATTGTATGTGGGTGGCATTCTCTTAATCGAAAATGATGTTTTTGCATTACAGAGAATAAAGATTTGACTGTCGTCACAGTTCTCCATGAAGGATCTGGGAGAAGCTTCCTACATCCTAAGGATGAGGATTTATAGGGATAGATCTAAAAGGTTGCTTGGCTTATCCCAGTCCACGTACATTGATACTATGCTGAAAAAATTTAGCATGGAGAATTTCAAGAAAGGCTATCTACCGATAGGCCATGGAATTTCTCTCTCGAAGAGGGATTGTCCGACAACACCTCAAGAGAGAGAGCGTATGGATAGAATTCTATATACTTCGGTAGTGGGATCTATCATGTACGCCATGACATGTACATGACCAGATGTGGCATACTCACTAGGGTTAGTGAGTAGATACCAATCTGATCCAGGAGAGAATCACTGGAAGGTTGTTAAAACCATCCTGAAGTATTTAAGAAATACTAAGGACCAGTGGCTTGTTTATGGTGAATCGGACTTGAGACTTATAGGGTTTACAGACTCTAGTTTTCAGTCTGATCATGATAACAGCAAGAGTATGTCGAGATTTATTTTTATCCTTAATGGTGGGGCTGTCTGCTAGAAGAGTTTCAAGCAGCACACAGTGGCTGATTCAGTTTGCGAGACAGAGTATGTCGCTGCATCAGATGCTGCCAAAGAAGTGGTGTGGCTAAAAAAATTCATCACCGAGCTCAGAGTAGCACCCTCCCTTGTTGGTCCAGTTTTGCTCTACTGTGATAGCTCTGGAGCTATTGCTCAGGTGAAGGAACCGAAGGCACACCAACGAATGAAGCATATTCTGTGCCGCTACCATCTCATCCAGAAAATCATGGATCAAGGTGACATCGACCTTCAGAAGATCGATGGAAAGGAGAATCTGGCTGACCCATTCACTAAAGCCATTGCAGTGAAGGAGTTCGATGACTTCAAGTCGAAGATGGGTATTAAATACTGCACCGATTGGCTTTAGGCCAAGTGGAAAATTATTGGGAATAGTATCCCAAAGCCAATCGTCAGTCTGTTGATGGTTGTGCTCATTCTTGTATTAGTATATGAATTATAAATAAATAAAAATTATTTTGATATTTTTCATCATAAATTATTTCATCTTCTAATGAACTCCTGTGTTGTGGTGAAGTCCTTAGGACTATTTAGACTCGACAAAGGAGGATTTATCGTTTAGTCGTTAAACCTATTCACGATCAAATGATACATTGTTAACCAAGGATAACAACGTTTATCAAGCATAGGTCGTTGTGTGCCATATGGGTTGGTTGTCCTCTTAACCAAGGAGTGTGGAGATACTGGTATGACATACAGGTGAGATATAAGGGTACATCTGTACTGAACGTGACCGACTCCGGAGTTATTTCTGCTGTCAAGATTTGCTCCGATGGGATATGGGTATAACTGTCCCTCCGACCTGAGACCGCCACGGTGACTTGCAAGTAACTCACTACACTTAGGCATTGGACTACCTGAATTTTTAATTCAGTGACGGAAGGCTGCTGGGTGTAGTCAAGTACTTGACTTGTCGGTGCGTGTGTCAAGATGGGATTGACCACTCCAATTCAAGAGCTGTGTACAGTCGTGTTTCAATTTAGCAAAACCTTGACCAGGGTAGTCCTAGTGAGGAGTCACAGGACTGTTTGAATTGAGCACGATTCGGATGATCTAATCAGGGTTGACAGTTTAACCCTGAGTCGTCCTATACACAGGGGTCAAAAGGGATGAATTATACAGTAACCATATTCACGTAGGTTCTGAGTGTTGCGATTGCAACTATTCGACCTATCTGAATATCAGGTACCATTGCTAGATGGTCACTTCGATTAGTACAAAAATTGATTCCTGTGCTACCGGCTTAGGTTCGAACCTACAGGGTCACACATATTAGAGGTTCCTATCTGATCTGATAGCTAATAAAAAATTCTACATGTCTGAAACTCTGTGATCGAGAATCAGGATTCTCTGATCATGAGTACCACACATTTTGGGTACCGGGGTCAAGAGTCCCACTAGTTTGGGACTTTTTGATCAAGGTTTCATATCGATGGACTCTGATGTTCGATTGTCCATCGAATTTGGATTCAATATTTATGAGAGGTTTAATTAGTAATTTAATCACTAATTAACTCAATTTGATTGAGTAATTATTTTTGGATCAAGTCCAATTGAATTGGATTCAGTTGGGTTTGACCCGATTAGGTTAAGTGTTGACCTAATCGCTAAGGTGTTTTGGTCACTGATTTGATCAAAGATTGGGTTTAGTCAATTTTTGATTTGATTAGAATTTTATTGAGCCTAATTAAGTCTAATTAAGTTGAGTTTAACTTAGTCTAATTGTGCCTAACCTATTTTGATTAGGTTGGCTCAATTAGGTTCAAACCACCTTAACTAATCTCCCTGTGCCACCTCACTTCTCATGCACCCATTTGAATTCACGAGAAATAACTTCTCGTGAATCTTCTCCCACAAAGAAGCCATCCCACGCCCCTTCTTTGTACGCCATTTTGAATGGATAAGAATGAGATTGGTTGGCCATTCAAATTCAAAAGATGTTTGAATTCGAATGGATAACAAATCTCTGCGCCCACCTTTTATCTTATGCGCCACTTCTTCCACACGAGAAATAGTTTCTCGTGAAAATTATCCATGCACAAGAGAGCCCATGCCCTTCTCTTCTCATGCCCAGAGTGGATAAGGATGGATTGTTTTGCATTTGAATTCAAATTCGATTTGAATTCAAATGAGCAACCACTTATCTTTATCCTCTCACGCGATAAAAATGCTGTAAAGATACGGTCTTGCATCGTTTTAAAAAGGAGATAAGATAGGGCGTGCGCACATAACATCTGAGAGAGAAGGGTGGCATGAGAGAGCTTTTCTGCATGGAAAAAGAAAAGAAAAGGAGAGAAAGGAAAGAAACAAGTGGGCGCAAGTTTCTTCGAAGTGTACCCTAGGATTTCAGCCTGGGGTTCGAGAAGTGAGAAAGTAAGCTATGAGTGTCGTGAGCCCACCAGATTTTATAGAGAGCATCATCAACCTCTCAAGTGCATCTACTGATGATCTGGAGCATCCGAAGAGTCGGCAGATCAAAATCGAAGGAGTTCGATCAATATCGGCCATCAAAAGGGTTCAGTCACGAACTAGCATTTGTAAGGAGTCGATCAGACCGAAAGCATCATGTGGATGATCCGCAGAGGCCAGACATACTGTGTAGCTGTATTGTGATGATCAGATCCTTCCGACGGTGATCAGATTGCGGTAATCGACTACCCACACAAAGGTAATGTGTTCTGAATACATAATAGTAAATTGTTTACTGTTGAAGTTTGAATTTCAAATTTAAATGCATGCTATATATATATCATATTTAGATCTTTGTATAGGATTTATACATGTTAATTAATTAGATTAATTAATATTTTTCGCTATAAAATAGTGATTTTGAAAAAATTTTAAAATTACCGTTTTACCCCTATACTAAAATTTACTTCAGGAGCTCCCTTAACCATCCGATTGCATGTTTGATCAAGCGCTAGCTGTCCGATAGCACAAAAGAAAGCCATCCTCCACTAGACCGCATATGAACCAAGCTGCACTGTTCAGTGGACTGCCATGGACCGACTAGCTGGTCCATGGTGAACTGGGCAGTATTTAGGCCACCTTTGGGCTTGGTTTTGGCTTGATTTGGGTCCAATTTGAATAGGCATTGGGCTTGGATTTGGACCACCTTTGGGTCTCCATTCATGATCTATTTTAAGTCTGATTTGCTCCTAATTTGAGTCTTTTTAACCTACGAATCAAGCTCTTTATATTAACGATCATCTTTTCTACAAAAGATAAATGGAAGTATCAATTTTTAAAAAATAAAGATTAATTGGTATACACTTTGATGCTTCTTATTAACACATTTATAATACTTATAACAAATCCTTATGGAGATTGAAGGACAGAAGTACCTCTGAAGGCCCCAACATATGAAGGTCCCATTGACAACATGCAAGCGCAAGAAGTACTATCGATTTCACTAAGATCATGGATACGAAGTGGAGGATTGCATTCAACTAAAGAATGAGATAAAGGCCCTGATACTATATGGCTATCTTGAGAAGTTTGTTCATGATTGTGAGGTTCGAGCAGCGACCAACCAGCCAGCTCAACTGCAAGCCAACAAAGGAATGAGTAACCAACTAATGGCTGGTGTGATCCACATGATCTCTGGAGGTACAGACCCTAAAGAGGCAGAGTGTCTAGAGCGCACCTGAAGAGATAGCGAGGTGATAATGTTATTTCTTTTTCTGATGATGACTTATGAGGGGTTCAAACTTCTCGTGATGATGCTATTATTGTTTCTATGATAATAGCATATCATGATGTAAAAAAAGTTCTGATAGATAATGGAAGTTCTGCTAATATATTATTCTACAATGCTTTCTTTTAAATAGGATTGTCTATGGATTGATGAAGGAGGGTTAGAACCCCATTAATAGGATTTTCTAGCAACTCGATAAAAGTAAAAGGAGGAATTATTCTCTCAGTTACTGCAAGCTAGGAACCTTAGCAAGCCACCGTACAACTAACTTTCCTCATCGTCCAAGTATCTTTGGCCTATAACATGATATTAGGCCGATCTGGATTGAATGCGCTCCAAGCAATTTTATTGACTAATCACCTCCTCATCTATTTTCCAACAAGGAATGGAGTGGGTGAAATGCGAAGAGATCAACAGCTTACTCGGCAATGCTTTATGATGACAATTAAAGGGAAAAAGCTACAAGAGACACTACCAATCAAGTTGTTGGATCTATGAGATTAGAAAAGTTGAGGTGAAACTACCAAACAACTGACCTCAATCCTACTTAAAGATGAAGATCTTATAAAGACCATGCAGATCGGATCATCATTGATTGCTAAATTTTGAGATCAACTTTTGGATTTTCTACGTCAAAATGTAGATATTTTTACTTGGTTAGCCTTGAACATGCTAGAAATCCCCCTTGAGGTAATTGTTTATAAATTAATGTTGATCTGAAACATAAATGCATTTGACAGAAAAAGAAAAATTTTGTCCCAGAAAAACAACAAACTATCTAGGGTGGTTAGCCAATATTGTTATGATTAAAAAAGCTAGGAAAAAGTGGAGAGTTTGTATCAACTACATTAACCTAAATAAGGCTTACCCCAAGAATAATTTTTTTTTATCGCAAATCTATCAACTAGTGGATGTGACATCCAATCATAAGTTATTGAGCTTCATGGATACCTTCTCCAGATACAATCAGATTCAAATAGCCCCAAGGATGAGGAGAAAATCGCCTTTGTGTTTGAGAAGGGTCTATATTGCTACAAAGTCATGCCAATTGGGCTCAAGAATGCTGGGGCTACTTACCACCAACTTGTTAGCAAATTTTTCAAAGACTAAACTAGTCAGAACATGAAAATTTATATTGATGATATACTAATAAAAAGCATTGAGATTGATCGATACATAAATGACTTGGAGGAGGCGTTCAACGCATTGAGGTGGCATCAGATGAAGTTGAACCCAAGTAAATGCACGTTTGGCATTACTTCAAGTAAATTTCTTAATTTTATGGTAACAAGATGAGAAATTGAGGCCAATCCAAAGAAAATACAGGTTATCCTCAACATGAAATATCCAACCTTGAAGAAAGAAGTTCAACACTTGACCAGGTGTATCGTGGCTCTTAACCGATTTATTTCGAGATTGGCAAAAAGATGCCTCCTATTCTTCTAAATTCTTTGATATATGAAGGACTTTACCTAACCAGATGAATATTGAAAATCAACCACTAACCCTGACGGGAATGATTAAAACCTCAGCAGCTTCTTCAAGCCCATACTGGATGCAGTTCCATGGTTGGAGCGGTGACATTGTCCTATATCTTTCATGCCAAGTTGGAATACCTACAAGTATGCCCGGTCTAGACACCCTGCAACCAACCATAGGATGGGAGAAAATCTCTCCATGGAAAGGAGAATGCTGGTGACCATTGGACTCCCAATGAAAAAGTACAATAGCAATATTATGGAGGCTAGATGGGACAAGCTTAACTCCAGGCAATAAGCCCCTTCTATTTATAGAGGAAGCAGGCAGGAGCACACCTCATCACCGCCCTAGTTGCGCACCAAATTTCATGACCCCAATGGCTCTGAAAACCATGCTTCCCAAGAAAAAGTACCTCAGTCGTTCCCTCCAACAAAATATCATTTTGGGAACTGCAAGCATTAAAGGCCATGCACATCAAGGCCTCCAAATCATATAATTATTTATCGCACAGCCCTCGAAATGAGCCACCTTGGTCGACTGACAAGACACAACATAGAGCCTACCAACATCCAACATGTTGTAGACTCTAACGAGTCCAGAGGTAATCCTCGGATCTCCTTTTACAAGCCATTACATCACGGCATGGCACCTTCAACTCCCGAATTTTTATAATTGTAGTGAGGGTGGCAAAGAGACATATTGATGGAATCCCAAGATTCCCTTCTCCATACATAGTGGAATGATTGTCCTGAGGAGAAAAGTTGGATCGGTAACTGATGTCCAACCATGGAGCAAACTACCCCCCTTGTCTGCAGTAGTGAAACCACTTTAGATTTGGGAGTGGGGGATAAGTGTTGTGGAGAATATCCACTATTCAATCCAAGCTTCCTCGGATCGCAGTCAAGCATCTACTAATGACCCGATGAGACCACCTTAGATACTAAGGAGAGACCCAAGAACCAGAGGTGGAGCGATGTTACATCATTGATTTTTGTTTGATCTTTGGATTAGACGTTTACTGAGGTTGGGACCCAATCGATGATAGTAAATGATGTTCAACAACCTGTGTGGGTGCTGATACACTCAAGATAGAGCCCCAATTTTGTCCTGATCTCGGACCGTTAGCGTACTCAGCCATGCGGATGATTACTAAAATCTTCTACCAACTCTCATAATGTGAACATGACCTATGGCTAGCATCCATGACTAATAACCCTGATTCATAGGCATGACCTACTACTGATGTCTATGACTAACAACTCTAAATCATAGATTAGTGGACGGATTTTAGTGACCTATTAGGTCATAACCTCCTAGGCCCCTAACAATCTACCAAATTCAAGTATAACAGCCTACGATTCTATCTCAATATAAAAAGGTAATAGGGGAATTCTCAGATAAGAGGCTTGACTCCAGAGCGAAACCCTACTCATATTCTCCTCTTTCCTCCTCTGACTATTTCTTAAACTCCAATTAACTTAAGCATCGATGGGTTTTCCATTAGATACACTCCGGCATGTAGATTTTCTTTGCAGATCTATCAATCCTCATGAGCGGCCTGCACACTTTGGAGCACTAGATCGATCTCTAGATGCATCCCTATCAGGGTATAGCGGTAACAGGATTATAAATTGCATTGCTCATATTTTATTTTCTATTATTATGTGAAAAAAAATTTAAATATGACCATTGATCTTTATAAAATCAATCCACAATTTTCTCATGCAAACTTAAATCCAATTGAAATGCAAAAGTGTTAGTGCTGCATCATAGCCCAATAGCATGAACTGGACATGTGATAAACAACCACACATCTATAGAGTTTGAGCCCACAAGACATACAAGGTCTATCTTTTTCACACACACATATATATATAATATGTATGTATGTATGTATAATGTCAAGTACTCAGGCAGTGGTATTAAGCATCAATTAAAAATTCTAATATAATTAAGCAAATAATAATCTTACAATCTTAGATAAAAACAAGAAAAGTTCATAAAAAAACTATATCAAATTATTTATTCAAAAGAATCAGTAATTAATCATCTTCCTCTATATTTGAGAAAATAAAAAAAGAATAAACTTTACAGATTCAATAAGTTGCCACTACCTCTAGTTGGAGCAAGCATAATATGTAACTTTCCCAAATATAAATAATTTAACAATTTCAAAACATAGAATACTTTTGATTTCTATTTTATCAATATAAATTTTCTTCTTCAAAATATATATGTCATGCTTTTGATCACTAATTTTTCCAAATCAATATCGATAAGTCATAAACTCCCTCTTAGCCTTTGGTGACTGTGGCCACAATCAACCTCGTGATAAAGTCTGAAAGAAATTAGCCCCTAGTATAGGATAAACCATCAATGATCCATCCCATAATAAGGCAAAGAGACTATTCTAAAGAACAAAGCATGCGATCCATTAGTATGTACTGGTAATTGCCTGATTAGCTAGGCATAAAAGAACTAGATCTGCAAGCAATCAATCCCGACTGACAAGATCCAGAAAAAATTAGTTTTAAACATATGATCATTGATCATTCCTATTGACTAGATCTAAATTATAGTCAGACTAAAGAATTTTTCATAATATCCACATTAAATAGTTTTCTCGTACAAAAAATAAGTGTCCTCATTTCAATAGCATGAGCAGTAACAACTAGAATTTCATATCTTATTTCAAATACCATATCATGTGGTATTAAAATAGGATAATCTATTCATTTCAAATTATGCATTTATGCAAATAAATTATCATATTTATAATCATGCTAGAATAAGAATCTTTATGCTTGAACCATGAGTTTTAATTATTCTTTTTATACAAGCACGTATAATACTCATAAACATACATAATTTCCAAAATTTCCAACTTCAAATATTTGAATATTTTTCTTTTCAATCAATGGTTCCAAAATTAAGGAATATACATTTCAATTTTAGAATGTGTGGCATGCATTACAAAGCCACCAAAAATAGAGGAACTTGTAATATTTAACTTTACAATCTCTTGAGATTCACATAATAGAAAGAGTGTGCAAAATCTAAAATAATTTAAGTGACTTATTAGGCTTCTATAGGGTGTCATATAATTTGTAATATCCCATTAAGTTGCAAGACCTTCTCAGACTCCACAACCGAAGGTTTTCGCAAGATGTAGTGATAATCCTAGATCCGTGAACTGATGACTTTTCCCCAAGGTAAGGTCCAATCTACATTTATGCCATCATATCTAGCCTAAAATTTAGGGATCTCAATCATCCCTTTAATCTAATAATTAATTACAACCTAACACTAACACAAGTATTTCATGGAAAGATAGAGTTTTGCGACTACCTGAATGTGAAGGGGATGGTTCCAATCATATCTTCCAACTATTAAGGTTCTGGTTTCTACTAATCAGATTAAATATGTTAGATCTAATTAATAATTAAAAGATAATTAAGCTACATGGAAGGAATTAGACTTGGTCTTGGTCGACCAACTAGAGAAAAACAATGTGACTCAGTCTAGACCCAATTGGGTTTTAGATCTAATCTCCTTAGTAACAAAGAGAAATCACAATATTAGGTCCACAAGTCAGGGAAAAGGGTATAGCATGTGGGAGAGGAGGGGGGAAGATAGAGAGAAAGAGAGAGAAAGCATGGAAGAGATGTAGATTATGTGAAAAATATGGATGAAGAAAAAGATAAAAATAGAAGAAGGAGAAGAAGAAGAAGAAGAAGAAGAAGATGAGAACGACGACAAAAGGGAAAAAGAAAAAGAGAGAAGAGAAGAGGCTGGAGGAGGGGGTTGATGGCTGTCGGGCTACAGTGGTGGTGGGCCAATGACTAGCTAGTGGCAACTACCGATGGCAGCCACCAATAGAAATGGACAAAATAGAGGAAGAAGAAGGGGTTTGAACAAGGTCTCAGTTGAAATCAGAGGGATAGAGTTTGGCATAGAGGAGAATAAGGAAGATGAAAGGAGGCTCATTAGCAAGTGGCAAAGATAGTGGACTTTAGTCGAAGATGACAATTCTACCAAGGTTGTGATGGCAAAATATGGAATAGGGAAATAAAAGGGGGGTTTGAGAGGGGAGGAATGGGGTCATGGCTGTAGCCAGATAGTGGTCCTCAACCATGGTGGCAAAGCGACCACTAAAGAGGAGGAAGAAGGAAAAAGTCATTAGAGCTTAGTGGTGGCTCAATCGGTGAGAAAAAAGAGATTAAATAGAAGGATTTAGACGGAGATAAGCACAATATTTTTGCATCTACCTGCGAATCCAATGGCAATTAAGAGCAACCCCAATGGCCAAGCGATCACTCTATATGGGCCCAACAGGATCTTCACAGGCCATGGCTGTTCTATAATGGTCATGGCCTTATCTCCTCAGCCAAGGCTTAGGCAAAGGATCATGATCCTAGTCCTTTATTTGGGGCCCTAAATTTTTCTCTAAAAATTTAAAAGGAATCTGACAAACCATTTGTCAGTTTTTAGTTCAAGTCTAGCCCAATTACTGGTTTTGTTAATTAAATTAAATTTTAAAATAAATAAGTCCAAGGCAGCTACTGATCACTACAAGATTTGAAAATAAAATTATCAATCTAGTCCAGTCAAATCAAGTTTATAGATATATTAGTTGAGTTGCATTGTTGTGTTTAAGTCTTACTTATATTAAAAAAAACCATGATTTTTGAATTTTCCTTGATTTTTTCTATCATGTTTTTACCAAGAGTATCTCTTCTATTTATCTTAAAAATAGATTAAAAATAGCATAAACGTATACAATATATGGAATACAATTTTTTTGCTTTTTTTTCTAGCTATTCTTGAAGTGCAATACAACAATATAATACTTTATAATAAATAAAATGCTTCAATAACTAAATTTTTACTTATATATTAAGAATCAATTTTAATGATGGCCGAGCAAAAATTTCTATCATACCATTATATAATTCTAGTATTTGTAAAGTAATCAAAGAAAACTATATAAACTGAACATTTGTCAATATCATAAAATGATATATTATTATAAAATAATAAGATTATAATCTGCCCAGTTATACTTATACTTTCACTTTCCAATGAGATCATTATCATAAAAATACAATAAAAATTAATGAAAAGTATTATTCATGAATATCAACATACATTAAGCAAATATATTTATTTATAATATCATTAATTTCTATATTATTTATATGATTTTATAAGATATTATATTATTATATTTTGATAAAAAATATATTAAATAAAAACTATACTCATTATCCAAAATAAAGAGCTCACTAATAATCTTATTAATATAGGCATCATGTAGCATATCAAAAACTGCATAAACAGAGCCTCCATTTACGTATATGTGTGTGTACACATGTATGTATATTATATATATTGGATAATAGAATATATATATATATGGACACACACACAATGATCAACCAAATAAGGAGTTGGATGCGACTGCATCTCCAATCATAGGATGGCCGTAGATCTCAAAGCTATCGATATCCTCAATATTACAATTGGATAGAATAGAAGGATTGAGCAACAAGAGAATGGAGTTATGCTCATGAGCTCCTTAAAGAATGTTTTTTCATTAGTTTAGGCTTTTCTTTAAAATTTTGGATCCAAGGTTAAAGAAATCAATTGCAAGAGAAAGAAGAGGAGAGATATAAAATGAAGAAAAGAAAAGAAGGGGTGAGAGAAATAGCAAATATTGGTCACCATTAAAAAAAAGAATAGCAATATTAGGGGCAATGATAACAAAGCAAAAAAAAAAAAATTAAATCAACATTTTGGATAGTCCTATTTTCTCTAAAAATTTTTCTTTTTTCTTAGAAGGCTACAAAGAAAAGTTCTAAGGAGCTTATCTTTTTGGTATTATTAATTTTTTTTTCCAAATTTCAAAACTTTCTCTCCATCATCATCGTTTGCAAGCTTACCATTATTGTCAATGAGAGGCTTGAGGAGCTTGTGATATATCCAGGCCTAAATAACTATCTTGTGTAGGTAAGAATAAAGGTTAGAGCACAAGAAAAAGAGAAAAAAAAAATCTTTGAAATCTGATTGATAAGAAAATCGCCACAATCAGATCACAAAGGAATAGAACGCCACACTCAAGAAAATAAGAATGTGAGTGATAAGCTCTAGGGTTTATAACTCGTCACTAACACACAGGAGTTAGATAAGAGAAATCAGCAACACTCATTTTCATTCATTGAAATCTGAATTGAATACATAGATCGCCTCCCTTTATATAGATAAGAGAGGGAACATAAGATAAATTCAGTAAATAGAAGGAAATAACAGAATTTGATTATCATAAAAATGATGGTGGCTATATCTTGCTACAAAGGAAATGATAGTGGCCGTATCTTGCTACTATGAAAATGATGGTGGCTGGAGATCATGGTGAATTAGAAAGAACAAAATAACTTTGGCTGCATCTTGCTACTATGAAAATGATGGTGGCTGGAGATCATGGTGAATTAGGAAGAACAAAACAACCTTGATTGCGTCTTGCTACTATGAAAATGATGGTGGCTGGAGATCATGGTGAATTAGGAAGAACAAAACAAGCTTCTAAACTCGGCCCTTTTTTCAAGCAATAATTTCTTTCAAATTCCTGCCAAATTTGATTCACACCACATCATGCTTCTACGCACGTGAGCAAAATCATCAATTTGGCTCTTGGATCCATATATGGCATGTGATCATCTATTTCTTCATGATGGTGCACATCAGCTTGGCTAGAAAAAAATGGGAGGAGGGGTAGAGTAGGAAAGGAGAGGATAGAGACAAAGAAACAAAAAAGAGAGAGGAGGTAGAGCAGAGATAAGGGATAGGAGAGAGAGAAGTAGATTAAAGGGAAGAGAGAGAGTTACCAGCAAATTAAAAAGGGGATATTAAGAGCAAGCAAATAAAGAAGGGAGTGAGAGAGAGGTAACATAGAGAGGGGGGTATGCTTTCTAAGATAACTATTTTCTTTCTCCTCAATGTAGAAAAGTGGAGAGGGAGAGGCATGCTTTCTAAAGTAATTGTTTTTTTTTTTTCTCACCATTAGAAAATAGTAAAGAAGGTTAACGATAGATTAGCATATTTAAATCTATTCCTCATCATATGGCTAGGAGGTGGCTAAATAAGGTCTCAGATCTGGTTCATCTAGAAAGAGGCTTTTATACACACACAAGTGATAAATATTGTATTGCAAAACTCTAAAAGCATGTATAATTGTACTTGGGGGCTTTGCGATAATACTCCAAAGGGCATTTTCAGCCTTTTACTATTACTATCTATGGCTTGTATTTTTGGTAATCAATGCTAGTGTCGGTTATGTGTGTGGTTCGTGTGGTAAATAGCTCAAACTTTAAGATCATTTTTATAATAATAAAATGGATGACAAATTTGGTAACTATGTTCAACTATAAGGACTCTTTTTGAAATTCTCTCTCTTTAACTCTGATGCTCAATGCTCAGTGGATGGTACTGAGTGCAAGGGCATGATCACTGGAGGAGGGAGGGGAGGCTAGGTCAATTGAGAAAGAAGAGGAGGGTAGGGTTTTGGCCTTAGAGGAGGAGGATGGGGGGCTCAACCATAGATGGAAGAGGAGGAGGAGGATATCACTTATAGGGGAAGAGGAGAAGGATGAAAGTGGAGGGTCGACAATAGATGGGAAAGAGATCGAGAGGTTGAGGGATCAGTCACAGATGAGGATGATGTGAGAAGGAGAAGAAAGAGGGAGAGGGGGTAGCCATAAATGCAGAAGAGACTGAGTAGGATGGGGGTCACCTACAGGTGAGGGGAGGGAGAGGAGGAGTTTGAAAGAAACACCTGCAAAGGAGGAGGATGGTGGAGTGGCCATAGATGAGGAAGAGATCAAGGATGGAGGATTGGCCATATATGGAGAGGAGGAGACGGGTGGGAGGATGAAAAGCGTGGAAGAGTAGGGAGGGGAAGAGACCAAAGAGAAGGTGGAGGGAGGGGGTACGGGTGTTGGGTCATCACCAAAAGAAAAAGAGAAGAAGAACTAGGTCCATGCTGAGGGCTAAGGCATCGTCTCCTCCCTTCCCTCATGGCGGCGACGGTCGCCTACGAGACCTCAAAAAAAAAATAAAATATTTTTTCTTTAAAATTAATAAAAAAAAGTTAGTAAGGAAAGATTTTCTTATTTTAGAATATAATAAAAAATTTGGGAAGCTAGTAACTTGTAACTATTCTGCTGTTAAAAAAAAGTATCTTGAATATTTTTGAATAATTTATAAAATATTATAAAAAGATACCATAACAAAATTTTTATATATGAATGTACCCATATCCAAACCATAGATCTTTTTAATAACCAAGCTTTCAATACATTAATTTGAAACCTAATCATCCCCAAAGTTTGCAAAACTAATTTTAGTCGGATGCCATTCATAATTTTTTTTTTTTTTAAAAAGACTCCATATCTTTCTCGGCTCTTAAACATATTTGATTCTTCTAATTCGATTCATAAATAAATTGAACCTTACACTTGTTCTTTCTCCTCTCTCTCTCTCCCCCATCGCCGTGCACCGCACATGCCCGGTTGCTAGTTTAAACAAGATTGAATCTCAATGAAGCAAATCTGTATATGGAACAGGAGCCACTTGCAGCCATGGAGAAAAACAAACATTAATTACTCCACGGGAATGTCATTTGATCAATGGCAAAAAAAAAGCGCACGAGTGGACACTGGACACAAGTGGATAGAATGAGATACAGGATTCGGTGGTCTTTTCACCGCTAAAAAAGAAACGCAACTCTCACATTCCATCAAATCTCAATCCAGAAACACAGTAGAGAAGGTAATACACAGAAAGGGAAGTAAAATTAAAACGTTATTTCATTATAAGAGAGATCAGGAACAAGAAAAGGCCATCCATGGTCATCTCCTCACCATTAGGATGCAGAACAAAACAGAGCAGATGACGGAACGAGCGGCTGAGGTTGCGGCGTCGAAGACTGTGGAGAACCTCCGCTCTTGCAGCGCCCAGATCGTCGCCGCGCACATCCCCACTCCCTCCACCACCGCCGTGAAAATCCCCATGAGCCGACACCCACAGTGAGATGATTTTACGGGAGACGGAGTTGGAATTTGGAACAAGGGGGGAGAGAGAGAAGGAGAGGGACAAAGCCAAAAGAGTGGCATCAGGGCATTTATTGTGGTCCGAGAACAAGTTGGTTTGGGTTAGGTTTCACATCGAGGTGTTCATCCGCAATATTTCGTAAAGGAAATTTTTTTTATATAGGATCCATATTCTCTCTGTTTTTTTTTAGGTAATTCTTTTTTTCCATATATGTCAGGGTCTCACAGAGGATTGGGCCAATGGGATGGCCGCGTCTATCTGCCGCGAGCGATGCCTTCCTCAGACGGATGTCACGCAAACTAGTGCATGATGACGTGTCTAGTTTTGATTGGAAGAATTTTCGTCATTTGGATGCCACGTGATGGAGCAACGAAGGATGCGTGGTATTCGTAAGCGGGGCGATTTTCTGTCGCGTGGAACACGTTGCTCACGCGCAGGCAATGCTGTAACCGAAGTTACCGCACGTGGAGTGAGGAAGCCCGGTGAAAGTCACGCCTATTTTTAACCGAATATATTAGTCGGTATTTAAATTTTTTTTGAACATAGCTAAGTGGAAGAGACGTGTAAGCTAGCTGTATCTTGGTATGCAGCGGTTGTAATACAGTGGATTGGATCGTTCCTTTTGTTACTAATTATTCATGCTATAGATAAATATTCGTAGTCTTCCTTCTTTATTTAGTGATGTATTATTTTCTGATTTTTATGATTGTATGCATATTAAATTTATAATATGATTAACTCCACTTACCAAAAAACATAATAAATAAAAGTAGGAGCTAAATATGGAGAAATTCCTCGTTACTGGATTCAATTATAAATTCTAAAGTCACCGTAACAGTTCAAATATTTATGGTCATCAAACAAATGCTGAAAATAAGATCTAACTTCCTAAATGAGACTGTCAAGACTACTTGAGCGTTACTAGGTAGAGATCTACCAGAGAGATCACCTGATAGTGATGCAATTTTTTTATATTATTTTTTTATTTATCACTGCACTATCAATATTTATTATGAAATAATGATTTAAATAAATAATATTATTATTTGTAATAACATATTAACCATCATATAGTTACTAACGGTCACTACGGTAACTATTTTATTTGGCTCTCTTAAATCTAATCAATTGATGACCACTCATGTAAATTTTTTTTTTCTTTAAATGGGCAGATTTCAATCTTCACCTTCTAACTATACTTATACTATCAATAAGATTGAGGCGAGTGGCAACATGACTTAAAATATGGAGTCGGTCAGGGGCAAGAGATAATGCCACCCAAGGAAGCACTTATTTGTCAAAATCGTATATGTTCATTAAACAATGATTTAAAGGTGTTTCTTTATGCGGAGATATTGCCATTATGAAAACCTTATTCTAAGCATAGAAATTGCAATCTCCAATTTGCAAAAGTTTCTTGAATTACATATTGAACTTCCATTAACGAACAACTCTACAAATTATTCTTAGATAATCAAATGAATCATCAATAAATCAGTATTCATAAATTTTTTGACATATTAGCAACTACTCTCGACTTATTCAATAAATATCCATCAAAATACAAACTAATGATGTTACTGGTTGTTGTTAATGGCAATTGTACTGCTAGTCTATTGTTTGTTTGTCAATAAACATATACACACGTTAATATTGTGGAATTTTCAATTTTTAGTAATTTCACTATTAAAATCATTTTCAAACTTCAGCAAACTCCCTGCACTTTGCCCACATCCAAATATTTGCTCTTAGCCAAATTGTTCCTTGATGCTATACTTACCACTGTGCAATGGCTTGGGAAAGCTAACTTAGCAATAAAAGTGCAAAGTGGTGGATGCGGGTAAGTAAATGTGGGGTCAATTGATCCCACAAAAAAATAAAAAATATTAGACATCTATATATACTCATAGGAAAAGTCAAAATTGATCCACTAATTTTATAAATTGATCTCATATCTCATCTAAATTTTAAAGAAGTAAAAGATAAAAAAAATAACATAAAAAAAGTAATTATGACCTACATTCTCTTTGACTCACATATCTTATCTCTCTCTTCCTCTCTCACACCACGTTAACCTCTCTCCCTCTCTCTCCTTCTTTCTCTTTTTCTATTAATTATTTTTTTATTTATCTTTTAATACCACATTCCAACCTCATTCATCCACATCTTATATTTAAATCCACATCAATTTATTTTTTATACTCTAGAAGGGCCATATCAAAAGATAAAAAAAGTAATTATGACCTACATTCTCTCTCTTTAATGACTTACATATTCCTCCTCTTTCTCCCTCCCTCATGCCACTTTGACCTCTTTCCCCCTCTCTCTCATTCTTTCTCTTTCTTTATTTATTACTTCTCTATTTTGTCTTTTAATATCCAACCTAAATTTCATGATCCCTGTCCATCTACCTCTTACATTAAACTCCACATCAATTTATTTTTTATACTCTAATCAATATAAATGCAATAGAAAATCATATGTTCTTCTTGTCTCTCTTCTTAATCTGAATTAGATGTATCTCTTTTAACTTATTTTTTTAACACTCTTTTAGTTTTTTTCTTTATCTTCTTCTTTTTTTCACTCATATCAAATATATATAATTAGAATAATTTTTGGTTAGCCATTATAATTTTAATATTTAATAATATCTAAAATTTTGCTATGATGTTCTTTTATAATATTTTATTATGAAGGATATTTAAGATATTACATATTATCTTTTTTTATATATTTTATTATTTTAAAAATATTTTATTATTATTATTATTATTATTATTATTATTATTATTATTATTATTATTTTTTTTTTTTTCTTCTTACGACTCTTCTGCTTCTTTTGTTGTACAAAACAAAATTTCTGAATCCGCCGTCCAGTGCAACTTGATCTTTGGACAAACACAACACACACTCGTATTTGAGATCAACTCAATGCATCCATTTAAAGTTGTTGAAATTTAATTTTTTGTGGTTCCAGCTTTAATCAATCTTACTTGCATAATATATGTCCTAGGACCCTAGATTGCTGGACTTGAATGGTGGCTCTTTTTTTTTTCCTTCTTTTATTTTGGTACAAACGGATGCCCACAATGATCAAGCTTGAGTACACCCCAAAATGCCAAAAAATAAAATATCCTACAAGATTTGGAGGTAGATCTGATCCCGATGCCAACTCTAGTCACTGATATACTCAACAATAAAGAAGACGATCCAATCAACGGTGCTGTTCGCCTGCCGAAATAGTGGCTCTTTAACATATCCTATCAATAGCAACTCAAATGAGAATCAAATTCAGGTCAAGGCAAAGAACTTCACCTAATTAGTTCAAAGTTCGTTTAGATAAGTCATGCAATAGTCAAATTATAACCTGCATACGGAGCAACGCATCTGAGCAAAGAATTTGTCAAGTTGTTCACAAATCTCTCTCTCTCTCTCACACACACACACAGAGCCGCCCCCTCCCCCCCCCGCCCCCCCCCCCCCCCCCCCAAACCCACAACAAACAAAAACCACCAACACCCCACAATCTTAAATGCTTCTATGTGCCCATATATTAACGTCCTAATCCAGGCTTATCCCAATCTAAGCTTAACAACCAAGTCCATAAATTTTTGCAGTATAAAGGCGCCAGTTTGCATAATATGACTACCAAGCACAACCGCCTATAGGAATGTCACTCTTGGTTCATGCAAGTTTCTTAAGAAGTGCAGATGACATGGATATAGTCATTCTGTACTGCAAAAGTTACCCATTTGATCAACTCGTTAACCAACTCTCATGCCAGATTACCATGAAAAGAACAGTGGAAGTGGAAATATAATGGAAGAAGAAATCTACACTAACATGAAATCTACACCCCAGATAACTGTACCGTTTGTTGCTGAACTTGATCTTAAGTACAGTCCAACCTTCCAACCCAAAAATCATGGACAAGACATCTTCCTTGGTAATTCACTTTCAGGTGCCCAGACCTATAAATCCAAAAGAATTAGCGCAGTTTAATAAATGGAGCCTTAACATTATGCATGTTGCACGTCTGAGACATCCATGCAGTGCAAAGTTTCTCTCAAGTTCTCATCACATCGCACCGAAACTCACTCTTGCAAGTAAGAAAATGTGCTTTATTTCAGCAATGCTACAATATTCTATTACACATGAATATACTAACATGTAACCACCACGATGGATCTGAGCCCCACTGGCAAAAGATGGGAACGCTTGAGGTTTGGTAAATGAAGCTCAAAGTATAAAATGAGTCAGCATACCTCCAACAGTGACACATTTATCCAATGGAAATCAACATAGAACGATTCCTATACTCAGTAATCAATGCCAACTGCATTCAGTTAAAACTGAATGCATTTTTTGCTTCTGAAGTTCTGATAGCATTCAATAGCTGCCCAACTTCTGTCCTTCCCCATCCTCAGTGAGTTCAAGTTTTGCCCTGAAGCCCCACAAAAGCAAGGAATGAGTTTATAATATTCTGCAATATGATTTCAGGATAAATGGTAGGGCAATTAAAATATTGTTGAGACTTCACAAGTGGACCCTATTGATTGAAGTTATTCACGGTCCATTTCTTTAACTTCAAGACACTATTTTAAATTACAATGCCCACTTAACAGAGCCAACCTGCATTTCTCTTGCAATGGAAGGAAGCCATTTCTCTCCTCTGACCTTTTTCAGTTCCAAAACTCTTTCTTCCTCTTTTTTAGCTGCCGCCTTTGCTGCAGCTTCTTTAGCTTCAAATCTAGCCAAAGATCTCTGGCATGCCTCTCTCGCTGCAGCCATAATATTATTGCCATCAACAATGACAGATTGAAGTTGGCGTCTGAACTGCAACAAGATTGCAGTGGAAAGGATGAATAAAACCATTATGAATATCAAAGCCACAGTTAAGTGTGTGATAAGATGAAAAACAGCATACCTTCTTTGATTTCTCATCAACTTCCTTTCCTGGTAGAATTTTTGGTCTTTTTCGTGGTTGTGGATGTGGATCTGGAAAGATGCATTAAGCTTGAATTCCTTGTTTATATTAGAGGTTAACATGTTTTACGGACAATGACAAACTATGATTAGAATTAGATTAAAACCATACCAATGGGATCCAAAATTATGCCAGGAGGTGCTTTTCTGAATAACTGAATGCCACCTCCATTTGATTGAGGATTGTCATTGGACATAGGGATAGGATTTGTCACCATCTCAAGACTCTTCTCTAACAGATCATCAAGAAGCTTTTGTGCCTGTCCATGATCATATAAGCATTATAATGTAAAAAATCATGAGGACATGAAAAAGATACACTAAAACTCGAATTCTCATCTTCACCAAGAAATCGAATTACAGCACGCTTAGTTAATCTTGAAGCTGTGGTTGGTCTTGACTATCTAGGCAGGAGAGAAGATGCTCATTGTTACCAAGAAGACTAGCAGTAGAAGGAATTGTTTTATTCAAGTTTGGATTAATGTCATATCCCAAAAGGTACTTATAGAGCTTCTTGCCAGCAACAAACACATTCTTTGGAAATCACTTGTCTTAAATGTTACATAATGGAGATAACTTGCAAAAATAAATGTCACAGGAATCCCCTTTTTTTTTTGGTGAATATACCTGCACTGCTCATTTAATCCCCAATAGACTAAATAAAAGGAAAGAATTATCTGGCAAGTAATGAAAATGTTGAACACAACCAAATGAACTTATTTGATGTCATTGGAGAATGGAACAGTATGATGAACATAGCCAAATGAACTTATTTGATGTCATTGTAGAATGGAACAGTAACTAATATGAGAACTCCCTGAAAAGGTACTGGAGATACTCTAGTTGTGGTACATATGAATTAAGCCCAGTTTTCGATTCCCTAACTCTCTAACACTAATTACAAAAGAATTTTTGCTAATATTCCAGTAAAGATCCTCGGTGTATATTATTTGAAAATGGTCTAGCATCAGTTAACCAGCAAATTTCAATGAACTCTAAATCAGATTATGGAGGAAAGTTATGGGATGATCTTTCACATTTTGTTTTACATTTAGACACAAAGCAAAAACTTTACTAAACAAGCGAGAAAAGACCTATATAAAAATCTCAAACTACTGCTTGCCTAGACTCCCAGATCTTCTGTCTCAAGTGAAAGGTCTTTCAATAGGCTTTGCTCTTCGGAGGGGAAATCAACTGAATCAATCTTCTTGATGGTATAGCTGAAGTCTGATCGATTGACGAATGGCTCAGATAATCATGTGGCATGCTTAATTGGATCATCTATCTTCAGCCCATAGTACTGTTATTTGCTGGGTCTTCATAGCAATTGTTGAGTTAATAATACAAAATGATGCCTAATGCAATATGAGTAGCATTATGCAGCTTATATTTACTGCCACAGGTTATTAATCCATGTAAAAGAAAACATTTAGCAATATTCCTGTTATTTGAATATTACTCAATTTTTTGTGTTAGACTTATAAAACATAGGAAAGTCTGAAGTTTCATCTTTTAATCTGAATTTTCACCTCTGCAAGAAATCACAAAGCTTTTTAATCCATGTGACAGAAATTTGGCAACAGTCTTCTTATTTGTATACCATTCAACACCTTTGTAGAAGGAGCTAAAATAGGCAGTGTGCATAGAAGCCTCCTAATTCAAAGTCATCATCAACAATTGTTGCATTTGTCAGATGCAGGTTTTAGATACTAACAAACAATACTAGAATTTTCTAAATAAGGATTTGCTGAACCAGTATTTTTTTTTAAATAAAAAAAGGGCTTTGCATGAGCACTAAATCAAGAATCAATTCTGAGGATCGCAAAAGACAATTGATCAAATCAGCAATAAGAAAGACCAATTAAGTAAATTATAAAGCCTTTTCACTTGGAACAGTAAAGTAGCCTCACAAATAAACTCTCTAAATTTACCATCTAGACTCACAGTCAACCATTTAGACTTTAATGGATCAATAGTACACCTCAAACAAGGTCAACCCAACTAAGAATAAAGGTAAGTACTCAAGCTTGACGTCAGATGTAAATGCTGCACTTTACTCTTAACCATCAAACAACATCAAATCGACTCCTCAAAACAAAGTACTTGAGTTTGACCTCACATGCACACAGTAAACCATACATACAAATAACTGAACTGCACAATTACACTAAAGGGTCTATATCCAATGAAAAAAATGCATACAGCCACACGATAAAAAACAAGCCAACAGGTTATTGAAAGCTGAAATGTCTGGTATGGCATTCATTCTGTTCTTTAATTCTCAGAAGCTTTGTACTACTATCGTTCCAGATTTTTTACAAGACAATAAACAAATGCAAAGAACACCTTGTTCAAGCTCAAATCAAAGCAGAGGGCATCTAAAGCCTCATCACAAGATCTGAAAGGCCACTCAATCCTCTTCCACTATCAACAGTCTTCATTCAGTTTTTAAGAAGAAAAATCTTCATCTGCAACATCCCACTACACAACAGGTGCCTTCAGTTTAAAACTTGTTCCCACTTACGAAGGTCATCTTAGGTAAATAATTCCCAAGTAGTTTCCAAGCAGACCTTTGGGTTTTAAATCATTACTTTCTGAATTAAATGTAAGTCCAAGGCAAAAGACATCATCAAGCAGTTAAAGCTAAAATTCCAATTCAGCCAAACAGTCAACCTAAAGATCAACAAGAAAAAATCGTATTTTGATCCCTGTAGCAATGCATTTTTGAAAATCCTTGTTTGTTTTCTTTATGCAACTTATTTAAAACACCTTTCCGTACCTGTTGAATAAACTAAGTTTTGGGAGTGGTTCAATAGAAAAGTTTAAGAAACCTTGAGGCAGGGTCACATATATAAGACAAAATGTTCCAGTGAGATGGACCCAATCACTGTAAACCAACTCAACTTCAAATCAGTCAACTCTTTTAGTCCCAATGAACTAAATAATGTGAAAAGAAGCTAACCAAAACCATGGGTAGGGAAAGTAATGAAATTGGTGGTACTGCGGTTAATTAAAACAAGAGCGATAGTCTTGTCCATGTGATGATTATACAAGTAATATAGGTTTTATATGCTCCTCCTTTCACTTGGTCCTTGGAAAGCAACAACCATGAAATGCTGAATCGGCCGGTTCGAGGCATGCTGAACCAAATCAATTGGTTATTGTTGAGAAATATATATATTGTGTATATTGTTGATTGATCACAGATAATACAATATATAGATGAGAGATTAACCATTCTAATGGTTCAAATCCCTATATTTAGGAAAATGAATAAAAAATAATAATTAAAAGATTACAGAAGAAAAGAATCAGCAATTTAAAATTCGAAAAGAAATATTCTGAAAGAAAATATCGGAGATATTCAAAGAGAGAATATCGGCTCTATCCAATGCTCTCCCTCAAGCTGGAGAGTGGATGTTTTTCATTCCCAGCTTGCAAGTGATTTCTTGAAATCGTGCTGTAGACAGCCTCTTAATTAATATATCAGCTAGCTGATTACTTGAAGACACATAGAAAATTGTAATTAGACCATTCTCCAACTTTTTTTTTATGAAATGCATATCTATCTCAATGTGTTTAGTCCCATCATGCTGAACTGAATTATGAACAATACTAATGGCTGACTTGTTGTCACAATATAGGTTCACGGGTCCTTCTCTTCCAATTCTGAGATCATACAGAATTATTTTCAATCATAAGAGTTCACAAATTCCATGTGCCATACTCTAAATTCTGCTTCTGCACTAGATCTAGCAACCACCGATTGTTTCTTATTTCTCCAATGTTACTAGGTTACCGCCTAGGAACATACAATAACCTGTGGTAGATCTCCTATCAATCAATGACCCTACAAAGTCTGCATCAGTATAAGCTTCCATTGTTAACTCACTACCTTTTTTTAAATAGAATTCTTCTTCCAGGCATAGCTTCAAGATATTGAAAAATCTTATAAACTGCATTTAGATGCTCTACTTTCGAATCATACATAAACTGACTAACCAACCCAACCGCATAAGTAACATCTAGCCTCGTATGAGATAGATAAATCAGTCTTGCCATAAGTCTTTGATATCTGCCCTTATCAGCTACTCCTTTCTTTTTGCATAGCTTATGATTCGGGGTCATTTGGAATGCTCGATGCTTTACTCCTAAGTTTTCTTGTTTCTTTAAGTAAATCAAGCACATATTTTCATTAGAATACAAATATCCCTTGTTTGAAGTAGGCCACTTCAATTCCAAGGAAGTACTTAAGCTTTTCGAGATCTTTTATTTCAAATTTTTTCTTCAATTGCCTTTTCAAGTGTTCCCTTTCGACCATATTATCTCCTGTTACAATAATGTCATCCACATAGACTAAAAGAGCAGTGAGCTTACCCTCTTTCGAATGTTTAGTAAATAAAGTGTGATCTCCTTGACCTTGCTTATATCCCATCCTTAACACTGCCTCTATAAACCTTCCAAACCAAGCTCTCAGAGACTGCTTCAATCCATAAAGAGTCCTTTTTAAGCAACAAATCTTGTTCGAATCAAAGTTCGTGTCAAATCCAGGTAGTGACTCCATAAATACTTTCTCTTGCAAATCTCCATGTAAAAATACATATTTCACATCAAATTGCTGCAAATCTCAATCAAAGTAGGCTGGTAATGACAACAAGACCCTTACTGCATTCATCTTTGCCACAGAAGCAAACGTCTCTTGATAATCTACTCCATAAGTCTGTGTGTAACCCTTTGCAACTAGCCTTGCCTTATATCTTTCCAATGTCCCATCAGCTTTGTACTTTAAGGTATAAACCCATCTACATCCCACTGCTTTCTTCCCTTTTGGCCGAAGAACCATTTTCCATATCCCATTCTTCTTAAGTGCACTCATTTCTTCCTTCATGGCATTTGCCCAATTCCTGTCATTTAATGCCTCATGTACCATGGAATGTCAATAGAATCCAGGGAGGCAAGAAAACTTCTGTATTGTGAGGATAATCTATAGGAAGACATAAACTGACATATAGAATGTTAAATATATTTTTTGATCCATTTTCTCAAGACAATAGATAAATTAAGATCATACAAATCAGAATTATTCGTAGAGGAAGTGTGAGAGGTTTCTATACCTTGTATCGGATCGAATTCTTGAAATTGCTTCTAATCCAGAATGGACTTCTCTCTTATGATGTAGACTTGTTTCGAGGATAGTCTGAAAGTTGGCATGGAGACGGGACCCATCTGTTGCTGATCTTGTTGATAGGCCTGCTGCTGATCTTATTGAACCAGAACAGATGATGGTTCAACAGGTGAAGAGGGGACAATAGGAGATAAAGCGGTCATAGGTTGAACAGATTTAGATGAAAGCTGGACAGATTCAGATGGTGTAGATTAAACAGATTCAAATGAAGGCTGGACAGATTCATATGATGCAGAGTCAAGAAGAAACTGTGCCATGCCCTATCTTCTCTCTGCACAATTTTCTCCCCCTGAAGATGAGGGTCTAATGATGAAAAGAAGGATTCTGCTTCATTAAATGTCACATCCATTAAAATGAAAATTTTTTTGATTTGGGGGTGATAACATTTGTAGCCCTTTTTGCTATTTGAATAGCCTATAAAAATACACTTCATCGCTCTAAGATCAAGTTTACTTTTGAATTGTTTGTGAATGTGGACAAACACTGTGCACCCGAACACCTTAGGTGGAAGATTACTTGTAACATGAATTTTTGGATAAAAGTCAGACAATTTTTGTATCGGACTTTTATTTCCTAAGGTGCGAGAAGGCATTCTATTTATGCGATGAGTAGCTGTCAAAACAGCTTCTCTCCAAAACCTTTTAGGGACATGAGTTTGGAATAACAAAGAGTAAATAACATTAAGTAGATGTCTATTTTTGCATTCAACTATCCCATTTTGTTGGAGCATGTCCACACATAAGGATTCATGCAAGATTCCCTCTCATTGAAAAAAGATAGTAAGAGTTTGATTAAAGTATTCCTTAACATTAGCTATTCTAATTTTCTTTATTCCAACACCAAACTGAGTATGAATCATTTTGTGAAAGTTTAAAAAGATGTTTATCACCTTTGATTTTTCTTTCATTAGAAACAACCAAGTTGTTCGGGTACAATCATCAATAAATGTCACAAACCATTTGCTCCAGTTATATTAAGAAGTTTTGAAGGTCCCCAAATATTTGAATGAATCAAAGAAAAGGGCTCAACAGACTTTATTGAACTTAAAAGAAAGAGCACTCTATGGTGCTTGGCAAGTTCACAAACATCACAGTGAAGGTTTTCAATAGAAATATTTTCAAACAATGGTGGAAATATAAGCTTAAGTAAACTAAAAGGAGGATGACCATGACGATAGTGCTGAAGCCAAATTTCAGATTTATTTGAAGTGACAAGATTATTGGTGAGGGCACTTTGTGAATGATATAGCATCAGTCGATTCCCCTTCTCCATGATTCCCTTCATATCTTCTAGATAGTAAAGCCCATTCTTTTTCCTAGCAACTCCAATCGTCCTCCTTGTAGTTCAATCCTGAAACACACAATGAGTGTCAAAGAAAGTGATTAGGCAGTTCAAATTTTTTGTGATTTGATGAATGGAGATCAGGTTGGTAGACAGTGTGGGAACATGTAGGACATTTTGCAATGTAAGAGAGGATGTTAGCCGAATGTTTCCTTGACCAGCAACCGTGATTGGTGATCCATTAGCCACTCTTATTTTATGGGTTTTAAGGCTCGGTTTGTAAGTAACAAATTTTGTAGAGCTATGGGCCATATGGTCTGTTGCCCCTGAATCAACAATCCATGAGTTTGAATGTACTATATCTGAGACATTAATAGAATCAGACATAAGGCACTTACCACTCTGAACAAGTGAACACGTACTAGAAGATTTAGAAAGGGATTCGAGTAAATCTTGCAGCTTTTCAATTTTTTCTTTATTAAAGTCTGGGACATCATTATTAGTGGAAACCGAAACCTTTTGAGAGCCTCCATCTTGGTTTGCTAAGTGAGCCTGGCTTCTTTGTCTCTTAAAGCCTCCCATTCGACTTAAGATTTGTTCCTTTCCGTGCAATTTAAAATATGTTTCTCTTGCATGCCATGGCTTTTTGCAATATGTGCACCAAAGGATACCTTTATTGGACCCTTTATTAGCTTGTTGTTTCTGAATTTTTATATGTTTATTTGCACCATCAGCTGTCTTTGTAGAGAGCAACGTTGATCCTTCAATAGACCGTGACTCATGCATCACCATTCTTCTACTTTTCTCAATCCGAAGCCCAAACAATAGAAAACACCTCATTAAGAGATGGTAGTCGCTCCTTGTCTAAAATTTGGACTCTCACTAGATCAAACTCGGCATTCAGACCTACTAAGAACACAAAAATCTTGCTACTTTCAACAAAATTCAGGAGTGTTTGTGTATCCTCGATATATTTTATTTTTAGATCCCGATAGTGGTCAATTTCCAACCATAGACCATTTAATAGATTGTAATACTCTATAACAGAGAGAGTACCTTGTTTAGTGGCCAAGATTCTGATCCTCAATTCAAAAAGCATTGCTGCATCCTACTTCTTCACATATGTCTACCTGACTGTTTTTCAAATGTCTTTGGCAGTTGAAAGAAACATACAATTTCTGCTAATTTCGGATAATATCAAATTCCACAACCATGACATGATCATGAAATCTTCTTCATCCCATGCTTGAAACTTTGGATCCTCTTGGCTAGGACCCATACCATTCAGATGACTTAGATTACCTTTCTTTTTTAGAAATGTCTTCACTACTTGTGACCATTGGAGGTAATTCTTCCCGTCAAAGAGATAGAAAGAATTCATGCTTTGAAGTTCCCCACTCAATCTATTAGAAGGATGATCGAAGACAAACCCAATTGGGTTGAAAGTGTTAGAAACTTCTGACATCTTCTACCACGGACTGAAAAATAAATCACCAAACCAAAGGATTTATGTACTCAACAATGAAGGTCAAGCACATGAAAGAATGGATCGATTATGAACAAGCCAAATCTCTTTGAAGACAATGAGGGGGGCGACAATAAAGGTCAACTAGGACAATCGACAACTCGACAATGAAGGCCGACAATAGCGATCGACAATGAAGGCCAATTATGGTGAGCAGGTTAGGATGACAATGCCCGCTCTGATAACATGTTAAGAAATCTATATATTGTGTATATTGTTGATTGATTACAAATAATACAATATATAGATGAGAGATTAACTATTCTAATAGTTCAAATCCCTATATTTAAGAAAATAAATCAAAAGCAATAATTACAAGATTATACAAGGAAAGAATCAAAAATTTAAAATTCAAACAAAGATATTCTGGGAAAACATATCGGAGATATTCAAGAAGAGAATATCGGCTCTATCCAATAGTTACTAGCATGGTTCATTTGTTTGATACGAAACGGGAGCCTTACCACACCTACAAAGGGGGAGAGAGAGAGAGAGAGAGAGAGAGAGGGAGGGAAAGGTAGAGGAGAGGAGGGGAGGAGAGAGAGAGAGAAGGGGAGAGAGAGGGCTCAAAGTCCTCATCAGAAGTTTGAAACAAAGGATCTTCCGATTTATTTCAAAACTTGAGATCTCTATTTAAGTGAAGTCAGCAAATCATCTGCCAATTTCAATTTGAAATTGGCAAAAAGAGGGGTACATCTCCGAACAACATCGTACAAACCTATATAATACCATACTAGTTGCTGACTAGTATGGAACCTGGTAGTGGTTCAGCATACCCTAGCAACAACAATTGCCTATTTGAAGTTGTGAAGCTAAGTACATGTCAGCTACATCTTGTGTATGTAATGCAATAATGGCTCCGAGATTCGTAACAGAAGATTCAAGAATCGCAACATGAAGCAACAGATCCACACAAGCATGCAGGTGCATAGAGAAGCACACAAACTGTTTATTGTATTGCCAATAAATTCTTTTTAGCACATTAAAAGCAAATGTTTTGACAAAACATTTGGTTTAACAAGGATTGCATAAAAGGGGTTGCAAAAAGGTTCTGCCTGTACACACAACATTAGATAATTAGTAGCAGTCATGATTACCAAGCCCCTTGAGGTTGAATTTTTCCAAGAGCTCAGGAGACTCTTGAAGTCATGATAAGAAGGGAATCAGGCCAAAGGGGGAGATATTGGAGAGGGCACTTGATTCATGATGGCAAAACATCATAAGTCAACATGTCAAAAATCATAGTCAACCAACTTGGTTGATGAAGCAACATATTTAAATATATTCTAGATATTTTCGAGAAGCTGTATAGCAACTGACCATTATAATGTGCTAAAGAAAAATCTTAATTTAATTTAGTAATAATGCAAGGATTGAATGAAAAGCATGTAGAAAATTGTAAGTAGAACGTATCCATGGGTTTAGAATATTGCACTATTTTAAGCCATTTGGGCTATGAAAGACTGTTTTCTACTAACAATTTGAGCTTACCATACTTCCATATCATTCATTATAACTTCTAGTATTGCAGAACCCAACACATTAGATGGAATAGTATTTACTTTAAAGTCATTACACCCCTAATAGGCTAAATCTCAAAGTTTACAGGATAGATAAGAATTACCTCATTCCAAAAATTCGGTTTATTTGCCATCCAAACTAATTCCTGGATGAAATTTGATACTGGAAACGCACAAAAGGAGCATTCTCTAACAATTCCTTCCTTTAAACCCTAAATAGATCGGGAAAAAAAATCTCCCTTTTACTAGAACACGCAAGCCAAGCAAATCAATTAGTGGTGGACCTTCGTTGGATCGATCCTAATCTTCAAAAGCTTCCCTCTTTTCACAATTAGCAATAGAATGATGGAAATCTCTTGAAGAAAGAGAGGAAGGGGGTGAGTTTATACCTTGATCTGGTAGAGCTTGAGGCCAGGGGTTTGGGGCTTCTTTAGCTGCTCGTCGCGGGGGTCGTCTGGGGCCGTCGAACCGCCGGCAACCGATTGGGGCGTGGCGGGGCGATTGGAGGTGGAGGTGCCGAGGTTGACGGCGGCAACGGAATCGATGGCCGCCTTCCATTCGGCGTCGCCGTCCTCCTCTCCACTGCTATTCGCCGAACTGCCGCCGCCCATAAAAATTTCTTTGGCTCTGCTGCTGCTTGCACGGGAAGGTCACCTTCGCTAGCGCCTGATGTCTGGTTTTGAAGCGGAAAGACAGGAGGCATGGATTTCGGGAGATGAAGATCGGACGGTCGCTGATACTCCATTTTTGCTCTCCAGATGCGGCCCACGATGTAATTGCATACAATTTTACGACCTTTTTTCCTTTTCAAATATTTCTGATACGAGGACAACGCAGGCCAAGCTCTGCATACGTATATATTAAACGTACAAAATATATATTGGACAGTCAGTAAATATACATTAGGGATCCAATAAATATGTATTACTTATTAACGTGGTATGGTAAAAATATACCTATTGCGGATAGATATATGGCTAGAAATTTTAAATAAATTTGAATTTCAAATGAAAGATCCAGATAAAAAAAAAAGTTATGGCATATTTGAATTCTCAGATAATCAAGGAGATTATGGTAATTCTATGATTTTCCCCCTTTAAATCATAACGATCCTATATAGTATATGTGTGGGAGTACATTTATACACATCAAAGTGATTTGAAATTTAAAAATATAATTTTAGATGTTTGGCTATAATCTAAAAATAATTTTTAATTACATTAAAAATCTCTTAAAACATGGTTTACTATTGTCGATAGGGTCTGATCTTTTGTAGGTAAATATCATAAAAAAATTGATCAACTTTTTTATTGATCAACTTACCTATGTTCTCATATTTTTCTAGATGGATAATCATTTTTCTATAGATAATATTTATCTATAAAATGGAGAAAAGATCTTATCCATCTAAGAGGTGGATCATCATTTTCTCATCAATCGAAAAAAAAAAATTTATTTCATTCCTAATATATCTCTAACCCCATAATAATAATATAATATTATATAATACTATTTGATAATATAATATAATATAATATAAATATATTATATTATATTATATTATATTATACTATACTATACTATATTATTATATATAATATTTATATAATAAAAGATAATATGAAAAATATGGATAGATTTTAATAACTTATTTAGGAAACTAATAATACAAAATAACATGGATAACAGATTCTTGAGTCATTTTTCAATATATAAAAGAACATAAGTAAATTATTTTTTTATTTAAATATTACCTAAAAAATATTTATCTAAAAAATATGGATTCTTGGATAAGTTTTTTACTCTCAAAAGAGCAGATCCTAAAGTTAACCTCTTTCTGCTTCCAATAGATGAGGTCTCACAAGTGGAATATCACATCTGTAGAAAAAAATTTTTTTTTTTAAGAAAAGAGTATGCTATCCCTCGATATCCTTTGCACGATCTACTTCTCCTAAACTTCTAAAAGTATCCATCTCCTCTCGATGTCCTTTGACAACTCATCTTCTTGAAGTCTTTTAATAGTAGAAATCATATTCACCCTTCTTCCTATCTAGTTTTCAAATTTTTAGATAGCAAAGATCATATTCACCCTTCTCCCTATCTAGTTTTCAACTGTTTTGCGAGCACACGACCGTCTCCATCACTGCTCGCCGCCATCTTCCATCGCCATAGAGAAGCAGAGGTCATGGCTTATTCTTCTCCCACGCCCATTACCCTACTTTGGGTAAGACACATGGCCCTCTCTGTCCCAAGGGTCTCCATCTCGCTCTCCCTCTCACATTGATTTCAAGAGAGAAAGATTAGTTTTCTATTTTCTTTGGACTCTATGTTATCTGATTAAATCTTTTATTTTTTTTAAAAAAAATCAACTCTTGTTGGACCGTTTGTTGAGTATGATTTGTGATTTTGATTAGATTTGATGGATTTTCATGTTTATGTTTTCATATTTATGTTTGTAATTTACTTTTCAACCACTTGAGATTTTTAGGCATAGTTTTGAAGTAATTTGTTGTGCACTTCAAATGCTCCATTTGCTACATTGTTTGATCTCCTTGTTTGATGCTGTAGTGCATGAAGTATCAACATTGATGCATCCTTATGAGCTCTTGTTATATTCCATACAAGTTGGTAATTTATTGCTGTCATTCTTTTTAATATGAGGAAAGATCAAAAGATAACAAAATAGAAAGACACAAGAGAAGGAAAGAGAAAGTTAGCAATCTGTTAAGTATTTAGTTGGATCGCTTGCAATTATATACTTGATTCAAGAAACTCTCTGATTCGAGTTCTAAATTCAATTATTCTGTGGGGAAAGCTAGTAATTTGTATGATGATACTCATTTGTTTTATATCTAGATAATTTTAGAATCAATTTAGGCATTTGTCACTTTGGCATTCAAAATTAGTTTTTGGATTTGCCAACCAAACATATAGCAAACCACTTCTACAGTTTCAGAACAGCTTCTAGATCTTAACAACCAAACAATTTTTTAGTAAAAAACTGTTTTATCTTGAAACAACTTTTGCTCTCAAAATATAGCTTGTACCAAAAATTGCTTTTGATAAAAAGCTACAGCATCTCCAAACAAACCCATAAATAAGGTCAAAGAGACCCAAAAGAATAAGCTCTAAAAGAGAAAAACTCTCGTAACCCAAAGTTTTCATGGTGAAATACTCTCAAGCCCTTATCTATCATTCTGATATTCTTTCTTGTAGGATCGTGGTCTATAAGCCCCCAAGACTAAGGCTGAACTACTAAGTCCGAGGCCGAGATGAAGGCCTAAAGCCAAAATGAAGATTAAGACCAAGAATGAGATATCAAGTCTAAGGCTGAGGTGATGACTCAGACCAAGCTACTAAAATTGAGATCGAGCTACCAAGCCCAAGGTTGAGGTGAAGATGAAGGCCAAGGTGAAGGCTAAAGCAGAGGTGCAGACTAAGACTGAGGATAAGTTACCAAGCCCAAAATTGAGGTAAAAGCCGAGATCAAGGTGATAACCTGAGAAGCTATCAAGTCCAAAATTGAGGTCGAGCTATCAAGTCCAAAATCGAGATCAAGGTAAAGACTGAGTCAGAGCCCCCGAAGGCCGAGCTTTTGATGCAAAGCTCCCATAAATCAAGCTTCCAATACAGAGCTCCCAAAGATCAAGCTTCCAATACAGAGCCCTCAGAGATCGAGCTCCCAATACAGAGCTTCTAAAGACTAAACTTCTAAAAGCTAAACTGCTAAAGCCATCCTGAGAAGGTTGAGATGAAACAACTGACCTAAAAAAGCTGAGATGCAAGATGATCAGAATAGGATAATACTTTATACTACTCTAATCTTCTCTTATTTTATCTCTTTACAACTATTATTCCAAAGCTCTTGCTGGCTTGGGCATTGAAAGACTCAATTAGAACCAATCTAATGAGCTTTTTTTTTCTTTTTTATGTGCAAATGAATGTCCTTCCTCAGATCGACCAGTGGCCTCCAAGCCGCTATAGTCGGATAGGATTTTAGCACCCATCATATTTAGGTCAAGAAACAAGATAATTTGATATTTTTCACAAAATCAATATTTGAAAAGATTTTTATACAAAATTCACCAATCATTTTTATGAAATATATTAATACATTCCAACTTTGTTTCATATTAACCTATCATCCATCCAAGGTTTTCACCTTAGTAGAGATAAATTTTTATCAGATATCTCACCACTATCAAGCTATTAAAGTTTAATATATCAACTATCAGCATAAATATATTGTAAAATATATATTTATTATGTTGATAATATATACAATTATTAAAATAGTAAAAAAATTTTATGTCATCATACTATTTTAAGGATCATAACTATATTATAATACACTTATTCAATTATTATAATATAATAATTTTTGAAATAATTATTATACAATATAATTGTAATAATCATATTTAATTTGTATTCTAAAAATTTTATTATAATTTACATATAAATAACTAATAACCATACTTATATCATAATTTATGTTATATAATAATCATTGGTTATCATAATCATACATATTATATTTATTTATGATTATAGCAACATAGCTTGTAATTATAATATCAAACTATTTTATAGTGATTATTTTCAAACTAATTATTAATATAGTGATTATTTTATAGTAATTATTAATACAGTAACTATTAGTTACTATTTTATAGCAATTATTAATATAGTAACTATTTTTAAACTAATTCAATAGTAATTGATGTTATTTATTTTACATGATAATTATGAAAATGATATGATAATTATTGTGCTATATTATATAATCATTGCCATAATATCATAAAATTATTTAATAAAATAAATATTTCTATTATGATCATGATATACCCATCTGGTTATGATTATTGTATAATAATCATAATCACAATAATCATAATTATACTATACATCTTGTTAAATAATAATTATCAGTTATTACAATATTATGTATATTTTATTATAGTAATATATATGTTGTGGAGATTAACTGTTGATCGAACCAATCTTTCTCTCATCGGATTACAATCGAGCACTTGTCGATGACTCAACAGGATTTTTTTGAGCATCAGAAAGAGAAAATCAAGAAATCAAGATGAAGTGACTTTATGTTATTAGCTTCTGTCCGACCCCTAGCTTGTATGTTAATTTATCGACCACAGGATTGGGATATTACCAACAATAGGAGGAGATGAAGTCCTACGACTGAGACGAAAGGGAAGATGACCCCCTAAAATCTCAAGCATAGGTACTGATACATCCTAAGGCAGACCATCCACTGTTGTACTGACAATCAAATAACAATCCAATGTATGTTCTTGGTAGAGGGCAATCGATCGATTGCCTAATCTCTATATTTAGCCTTTTATGATCATGCTAACAAAATTTTAGAGTCTTCTGCCTGCAAGACGACAAGCAACCCAACCACTCGCTCCTTCACTCTATCCCCCACTAAATGAGATCTGTGATCTCAACAACCTTAGGATGTATGTACCGTTATTTTCTAATAGTCAGAGCATGTCTCTAAAAACTGTTGTTCTCTAACAGACAGTGCACATCCCCGAAGGTAACAGGTATCTACCTTCATCTATAAAATCCTCTCCCTCAGGACCCGCCAGGTAGATTCTACTTCAAACAAAGAACCACCCATGTAAAAGGTGACTTGATCATCTTTCTAAGTAAACAAGACTCACAGATAGGTAACGATTCATAATCGTCTTTATTAAGAATTCCTTCTTGAGCTAACCTGTTCATCCTGTTCTTGTTAATATAACCTAGCCTACAATGCCAAAGATAGGCATCCATGACATCGACAATCCTAGGGTACTTATTTGACATGTACATTACATTAGGTCTAGATACAATATAGATTTCATTGTTTAACTGTCTACGCAAAATTATAACACCATTCAAAATGATATCACAAAATTTTTTCTTTATTGATATTTCATAATTTGAATTGACCAAAAGGCCTACAGAAATAACATTTAAAAGAAAACTAGGACAGTAATGACATTCATTTAGAATAATAGAATGAGATTTGAATACAAGCTTGATGATTCCTAAAGCTAGAACTGGAACTGATCTTCCATCTTCAACATTCAGAAATCTCTCACCATCTTCAAACCTCTCACTAACCTAAAGATCCTGCAACAAATTATAAATATTAATGGAGCTTTCGATATCCAATACCCAGATCATTGTATCAAAAAGAGAGAAGTTACAAGATATTATCACATAAGTACCTTATCCAACAATCAATTGCTTCCTCTTCTTTTGTCTGTTTAGATCAAGAAAAGCTTTATACTAAGGATAATTCTTCTTTTAATGACTCTGCTTCTTACAAAAGAAGCACTCTGTCTAACTTTGATCAGTCTTGAACTTGGGCTTCTGGTTTTGACTCTCAGTATTTTGTATATTTTTATTTTTTTTTCTTTCTTAAAGGGATGATGACTATCCGAAGAAGATCCTCCCACTAAATTCACCATCTCCTTGTGGAGCTAGCGATCCTTCTCAAAAGTCTGTAGCAGCCCCAACAGACCATAGTAGTTGACTACATGCTTCATCATTCTAAAATGACTAAGAAACAGTAGGTAAGACTTAGATAGGGAGTTCAGGATCGCATCCTTCCCCAATTGTTCATACAAAGAAAAGTCAAGTTTGCTCAGTTTCTCAATCTACTCGATCATGTACAATACATGATCCGTAACAGATGCATCCTCCCTTTTTCGAGTGTTGAAAATAGTGCAACTAGTCTTGTGCTGCTCAATATCGTCGGTAGTACCAAAGGAATCCCTCAACACTTGAAGTATTTTCTCTAGTTGAGCCTCTTCAAACTTTCGACTGAACTCATCATTCATAAAGGTCCGCATGATGCAATGAATCATAGTGCAGTCGTTGAGTCACTTCAAATAAGTATCTCAAATCGTGCCTCGGGCATTGGGAGTAGGCTCCTTAGGTGTCGGATCCGTAATCACATACAGGATCTGCTTGTGCTCTAGGACGATCTTTAACTTTCAACATCAGTTATCGAAATTAGATCCCATCAACTTCTCATTATCCAACAGTGATCGAAGTGATAAGTTTGAGGCCATATCTGCACACACAAGAAAAAATCAAAATCTAATTAATATATGAATTTGTTAAGCCTAAAGACATGAACTTTAGTCTAAAGATTCTCTCACTATTTTATACAAATTGATAGCCTCTACCTCCAATTCGAGAAATTACTTTAATTCTTTAGTGGGTACTAGAATCTACACAGACTGCACACGAGCCTGACTTTAGCCGACTCACCCATGTGCATCTATGGGTTGGTTCATTAACCAATTATTTTATCAAATAATTTCTAGTAGTTGATTTAGCCCCAAGTAACTTTTCAGTTGACTTTGATCTTCTCTGCAAGCCCCTGGTTAGATCCAACCATTAACATGATCATACTTACAAATCTAACTACCAAATGATTAGATCCGACTTTAGTTGGCTAACCTAACCATCTGATAGAGAGACTCGACTAAGTCATCATATTATGAATGATAATTCTAATAGCAGATGAGCACCAGACCTTTAAGTCTCCAATGATCATCATACTAATGGACCTATTATCATCCAACTTAATGGGAGGCTATGATCCAATTATCACCATAATTAGTTCATTTAAGGGAACAAATAATTTAAAAAATTTAATTTTAATTTTTGAAAAGAGAAAAGAGAAGAAATCAATCAGTAGATTATAATCCTCCGACTGACTTCACCAAGTCCCTGAATCGGATTAGGATCATGCTGATTGAAATGGAATCTAAATTAGTTACACTAATCAATCTTAATAGTATGGACTAACTCGAATCACTTAGCGATCTAATCAAAATTTAATTCACCAAATTGGTCGGGTAAGTGAGATCGATGGGAGGGTCTGCTAAGCTTGCCTTAGACACCATCGAAATGGCCAAGTAAGCCGCTCTCAATTAAAAATCATCGATTGAAATGTCAAACTTATCTTAGACATCAATTGGTTAATTAATTTTAATTTGATCAATTTAATGATTCGGATTCAACTACTGCGCCACAATCAAGGTCTATTTGATCTAATAAAAGACATGGACTTGTCCATCTACAATATTGTATTTGAGAAACTCTGGTTAATCTAATTCAATATTTGGTTAGACTTAATCAATTTCTTTACATGATCAATCAATTCTTTAATTCTAACCTTAGGTCTAACCCAATTAAAGAGAAAAATCTGATTTGAGCTACCCCATGCCTCATGTTTTATGCAATATCACTAAATCTAAATCACAATTCTAGATCTATTGAGTTTAACACTTAATTCTTAATTAAGTTTTACATCAATATGGTTAAGGTTTTGAAAAATAATTTTTATATGTAAATTTTTTACATTAAATCATAAAATTTTTTAGATCAAATCTAAATTTTTATAATTTTAAATCAAAATAATTTTGATTAAATAAGATTAGATGTAACTAACTTCTTCACAACTTGCATCACATACAACAACACCTAGGATTTCAAGATCTAGAATTTTACAAGAAAATAAATTTTTTTTTCATTTTTTTCTTTATGGGACCTCAGTGGCACCCCTACATGCCATGAAGAGCACCCCATTGAATAGGAAGAGAGGGTCATGAAATCCTACTTGCTCCTATGTCCGGACGGCCTAGTGATTATCCAATCTGAGTACTTTGCTACTCAAAATATCTAATCTAAATAAATAATAATCAGATCTAAAAATAAATATATTTAGATCTAATCTAAATTATAAATAATCAGATCTAACAATAAAAAATTAGATCTAAAGGTATAATAATTCATATCAAAATAACCATAGCTCTGATACCAATTGAAGGAAACGTAGGTAGTGCTATACATGCAATTTCAAAACTTTTGTGTAGTAAAAGAATAAGATTAAACTATTTAATCTAAATCACATGTATAAGATCTAATCTAGACTACTATGTCATGAAGAAAATATAAAATATGATACACTTTAGATCTGAAAATAAAAACACACATCGATCTCATCGATGCTGAAATATTAGATCTAATGGTATGATCAAAATAGGTTAGAGATGATTACCAAACCAATTGAATTTTGATCTTCTCTGGTCCAACACTTGGAGAGGATATTTCTCAAGTCACTCACAGCCACACGAAATCATCTGACCTCTACAAAAAAATTCACGTGAAGACTGGCACAGATCAAGAACTTGGAGGTGCTAGTTTGCAAGCAACTTTGATAGCTAATCTCTTTCTTTTTCTTCAAGCACCTTGGATACTCCAAAGTAAGAGAGATCTTGAGGAGGAAGAAAAAAGAAGGAAAAGAGCTCTGGAAAAAATAAAAATCAGCAAGGGAAGGATCATGGGACGTCCAAGAGAGAGGACCCCTTTTTATAGACTAAGAATTAGGGTTTTTACAAGGAAGGGCACCAATAGTCCATTTCAAAACCACCTTTTGGCATCCCAAAAAATTTATAAAAAATCATTAAGGGTAGAGAAGGATTCTAGAGTCTCACATGCTAAAAGATTCTTCAAGAAAAATAAGAAAAAAAAATAATATGGCACCAACAATATTTCATGTATGAAAAATCTCTTTCCTAGTTTACATCTTATCTCTAATTTGGATCGCATTTGAATTAAGTAGAAGATAAGATTATGACTCATCAAATATTGCCACCCACTCTTATTGGACCCTCTATCATGACACCAAAAATCACAACCCAAATCTAATTAGGCATGGAGAAATTGGCAAGAGTCCAAGTATGGCGCAAAGAGATAAGTATAGAGTCCTAGTTGACAAGAACTCTTCATTTCTAATTCAATTTTAATCCAAATTAAATTTAGATTGAACACACTGATAGAAATAAATCTAATCCTATTAAAAAATTAAATATCTTATCAAATTTTTAATCCAATTAGAAATTAGTCGAGTCCAAACCCTGATCAAATCAGGATCAAATTTTTCTTGTAATCGGGCTCGATCATATTAAAGCCCATCAGAGTCGAATTGAATACAATTCAATTAGACTTGATCCAAAACTCTTTACTCAATCAAATTGAGTCAATTAGTAATCTAATTATTAATTAATTTTTTATTAATAGTAGAGTCCCAATCCCAGTGAGACTCTGCTCCAGAGTTCCAGTCCCAGTAGGGCTCCTCACTAGAGTCACAATCCAATTGGACTCTTCAGCCATCTAATCTGATCAAATCTTCTAATGCGTGTGATCCTATAGGTTTGAATCTAAGATGATAGCATAGGAATAACTTTCTATACTAATCGATGTAACCATCTAGTAATGGTGACTCGACGATCAGATAGGTCGAAGTATTGCAAAGCAAACGTATAATTATCATATAATTTATCTTTTTGACCCAAATGCTCAAGGTGATCTAGGGTTTAACTGTCAATCCTAACTAAGTCGACCATATTATATTTCAACCTTTCAAATCCATCACATGGATTATCCTGGTCAAGGTTTTACTAAATTGAAATACATTTATGCATATCTCCTACTAATTCAGAGGGATCAATTTCATCTTAACTCACATACTAACTTATTAAGTACTTGACTGCACCTAGTACCCTTCCATCATTGAATTAGAAACTCAGATGATCTGATACTAAAATACAGTGAGTTGCTTACAAGTCACCGTAGTGGTCTCAGATCTGAGGGATACTTATATCCATATCCTTCTCGAGCTACTCTTGACAGTAGAGTACCTGACACATGATCATGTTCGATGTGAATGTACTCCAACATTCTATCTGCACATCATAACAGTGTCTCCACACTCTTTGGTTGAGAGGACAACCAACTAATATGGTGCACAATGACCTATACTTGATATCGCTATCGTCTTTGTAATAGCATATCGTTTGGTCACAAATATTTTTAAGGACTAAATGACAAATCCTCTTTTGTCGATTAATTATGCTCCTAAGGACTTTATTACAGCATAGGAGTTCAAAGTTGGATAATTTGTAAGGAAAAAATTAAATAACTTTTGTTGGGTATAAAATACCCCCAGCCGAAGTTCTTAACAGGATTGACCCTCGCTGGACTCCTTCGGCTTTCGGCTGCAGATGGCAAACCCCCATTGCACCGCCCGGACTCCTACGGGAGCCGGATCTCGTCTCCAACTCCAGCTACGGGAAGACTTCGTCCGGACTCCTACGGGAGCCGGACTTCGCCTCCGACTTTAATTGCAGGAAGACTTCGCCCGGACTCCTACGGGAGCCGGGCCTCGTCCCCAACTCCGGCTGCAGGCAGACTTCGCCCGGACTCGTACGGGAGTCGGACTCCACCCACGACTCCAGCTACAGGTATACTCCACCCGGACTCCTACGGGAGCCGGGCTCCGTCCCCAACTTCAACTGCTGGTAAGTTTCATCCGGACTCCTACGGGAGCCGGACTTCGCCCCTGACTTTAATTGCAGGAAGACTCCGCCCGGACTCCTACGGGAGCCGGGCCTCGTCCCCGACTCCGGCTACAGGCAGACTTTGCCCGGACTCCTACGGGAGCCGGACTCCGCCCATGACTCCAACTGCAGGTAGACTCCGCCCGGACTCCTACGAGAGCTGGGCTCCGTCCCCAACTTCAACTGCTGGTAAGTTTCGTTCGGACTCCTACGAGAGTCGGACTTTGCCCCTGACTTTAATTGCAGGAAGACTCCGTCCGGACTCCTACGGGAGCCGGGTCTCGTCCCCGACTCCGTTTGCAGGCAGACTTCGCCCGGACTCCTATGGGAGCCGGACTCCGCCCACGACTCCAACTGCAGGTAGACTCCGCCCGGACTCCTACGGGAGCCGGGCTCCGTCTCCAACTTCAACTACCGGTAAGTTTCGTCCGGACTCCTACGGGAGCCGGACTTCGCCCCTGACTTTAATTGCAGGAAGACTTCGCCCGGACTCCTACAGGAGCCGGGTCTCGTCCCCAACTCCGGCTGCAGGCAGACTTCGTCCGGACTCCTACGGGAGCCAGACTCCGCCCATGACTCCAACTGCAGGTAGATTCCGCCCGGACTCTTATGGGAGCCGGGTCTGTCCCCAACTTCAACTGCTGGTAAGTTTCGTCTGGACTCCTACGGGAGCCGGACTTCGCCCTTGACTTTAATTGCAGGAAGACTCTGCCCGGACTCCTACGGGAGCCAGGCCTCGTCCCCGACTCCGACCGCAGGCAGGCTTCGCCTGGACTCCTACAGGAGCCGGACTCCGCCCACGACTCCAACTGTAGGTAGACTCCGCCCGGACTCTTACGGGAGCCGGGCTCTGTCCCCAACTTCAACTGCTGGTAAGTTTCGTCCGGACTCCTACGGGAGCCGGACTTCGCCCCTGACTTTAATTGCAGGAAGACTCCGCCAGGACTCCTACGGGAGCCGGGCCTCGTCCCTGACTCCAGTCGCAGGCAGGCTTCGCCCGGACTCCTACGGGAGCCGGACTCCGCCCATGACTCCGGCTGCAAGTAGACTCCGTCCGGACTCCTACGGGAGCCGGGCTCCATCCCCAACTTCAACTGTTGGTAAGTTTCGTTCAAACTCCTACGGGAGCCGGACTTCGCCCCTGACTTTAATTGCAGGTAGACTTCGCCCGGGCTCCTACGGGAGCCAGATCTCGTCTCCGACTCCAGCTGCGGGAAGACTGCGTCCGAATTCCCACGGGAGCCGGACCTCGTCCCCGACTTCGACTGAAGGAAGACTTCGTCCGGACTCCTACGGGAGCCAGACTCCGAGCTCCTCTCAGACGGGTAGTTAACCACCTCTCTCTGCCAGACATTCCAGTCGAACTTCAGCCGACAGGCCTGCACTCCCTGACGTGCCGCAGCAACGGCCATGACTCTGCTCCACTTCTTGCGACGGATTCTGTGCGGCCCCATCACTCCCTGGCAGGCTGCAGTAACGGCCACGACTCTACTCTACTTCCTGTGATGGATTTCGTGCGGCTCCATTACTCCCTGGCAGACCGCAATGATGCCCACGATCCTGCTCCACTTCCTGCGATGGATACCGCACGATTCTCCCATCCTCTGGTAAGTCGCGACAACGGACGCCACTCCACTCCCCGCGACAGACTCCACGTGGCATGTCCCAGCGATAGCCACGATTCCACTCCACTACTCATCGCAACAAACTCCTCCTGACTCTGGGCAACCCACTGCCAGACGATTACAGACATCGCTATCAGCCTGTCGCTTTCTCCGCCTATAAAAGGGGGACCCCAGATACGTTATTCTCTAAGCTCTATTTTCTATCCCAAAACTCTGCTAAAATTTCCATTCGAGCACTCCATTCTTGTTGAGGCAGAGAACTGACTTGAGCGTCGGAGGGTCTTACCGGAGCAACCCCACCTCTGATTTAGACTTCTTTTGCAGGTCCCGACGGCGACCGCGACTCCCTCGACTCCAGCTTCTCCGGCGCAGGCGGATTTTTGCACCAACAGGATTGGCGCTAGAGGAAGGGTCCTGTGTCTTCGCAGTATCCTTGTTCTTAAAGGAGTACTCAACGGGACCGTCTCTGATCATCTTCTCCGACATCCACTCCTCCTTCCCCCACTAGGTCTTCGCCTGATGCCTCCCCGCAGGGCATCCACACGGTGATCCACGACCTCCGCGGCCAGATCTCAGGCTCCGGCCTCGCCTCCGGTCTCCCAACCTCTACCCCCTCCTCCGGCAGCAGTGGTTGGCGCAGAGCAATTCGACCTACTGGTGCAGCAGGTCAGAGGCCTCACTGAAGCTGTGCAGGCCATGCAACAGCAGCAGCAGCCGCAGGCATCAGTGCGACCGGAAAGAGCATCGTCAGAACTCCAAAATCCGACGGTGGGACGGGCCACTTGGGCCAGCCGCCCAGTCTTTCCCGGAAAGATGAATCCAAGGGTGGAAAGCCCCCAATCAGACCATGAATCCACCCCCGGAAGATCTCTGCCTCCATCCTGCCAGAGGACCCTCAAGACCCGTAGTCGAGAGGATTTCCTGGACCGGAGGCTTCAGGAGATAAATCGGCGGATCGAAGAACTCCGCCATGCTCCCCCCGCTTATGGTGAGGACATTTGTACTGACCCTTCCTTTTCTCAAATGATCATGCAGGAGCCAATCCCGCCAAACTTCAAGCTCCCTCAATTCGAAAGCTACGACGGGACTTCGGACCCAGTTGACCACCTAGAGGCTTTCCGGACAATGATGCTGCTTCATGGCGTGCCCGACGCCATCTTATGTCGAGCCTTCCCATCCACCTTGAAGGGAGCGGCGAGAAACTGGTACTCGACACTGAAGTCGGGTACCATCTTTTCCTTTGATCAGATGAGCCACCAGTTTTTGGCTCATTTCGTTAGCAGCCGGCATCCCCGGAAGGGCTCAGAGTCCCTCATCAACATCAAGCAGAGGGAGGGAGAGTCCATTCGGGCCTACATCAACCGCTTCAATGTCGCCGCGCTGGAGGTCCGGAACTTGGACCAGTCGGTAGCAATGGCTGCTTTGAAAGGCGGCCTTCAGAAGAACGACCTTTTGTTCTCCCTGGAGAAGAAGTATCCCAGAGATTTTGTTGACTTGTTGGCTCGGGCCGAAGGGTATGCCCGAGCGAAAGAAGCCTTCAAGATGAAGGATGAGGAGACCGTGAGAGAGCGGCAGGTGGGAGACTCGAGTAAGCCCGCAGTCGAAAAAGGGGCGAGAGAAGCTCGGCCCCATTCTCGAACTCCTCCCGGGCACAAGTGCGCCCAGACTCCTCCTTGAGCATGCAGGCAGGGAAGCCCGGAACGTCGAGCTCGACGGGGCACTCCCCCAGGAAGGTTCCACAACTATGCCCCCCTCAATGCATCAAAAGCCCAAGTACTGATGGAGGTCAGAGAGCAGCTCCCTAGGCCAGAGAGGATGCGCACACACCCCGGGAAGCGTAATCCCAACAGGTTCTGTCTCTACCATCGCGACCACGGCCACGACATGGAGGAATGCATCCAGCTCTGAGATGAGATCGAGGAGCTCATCCGACGAGGTCGACTCGATAGGTTCATTCGGCGTCGGCCTGAGGATAGAGAAGATCGGCCAAGGGCCCTGCCGTAGCCTAAGCCACCGAGGAGGGAAGAGCAACCCGGAGATCGGTCTCCAATCGGGATCATCAACTCCATCGCCGGAGGATCCCAAGGGAGAGCAGACCTTCCACGACCATGGGACTCGAAAAGCCTGTAAATGTATTGCTAACGACTTTGCTTTGAATTAAAATTCTTTTTGACTTTGCATGGGCTTGTCACGATTGGGGATAACCCCTTCAAACAATTAAAACAAGGTCATGTTAGGAACAGGAGGAGAACCTCGTCCTAACAAAAATAAAATAAAAGTCTGATTATTTTAAGATCGGATTGGGGGAGAGGCCCATATAATGGCCCTTAGGTGCCCCCACGGTCATGTTAGGAACAGGAGGAGAACCTCATCCTAACATAAATAAAATAAAAGTCCGATTATTTAAAGATCGGATTGGAGGAGAGGCCCGTATAACGGCCCTTAGGTGCCCCATGGCCATGCTAGGAACAAGAGGAGAACCTCGTCCTAGCATGAGCAAAGTCGAAGGCCCGATTCTTTTAGACCGGATGGGGGGAGAGGCCCTACAACATCCTAATGTGCCCCCACAGCCATGTTAGGAACAGGAGGAGAACCTCGTCCTAACATGAGCAAAGTCAAAGGCCCAGTTCTTTTAGATCGGATGGGGGGAGAGGCCCTACAATGTCCTAATGTGCCCCACAGCCATGTTAGGAATATGAGGAGAACCTCGTCCTGACATGAGCAAAGTCAAAGGTCCGATTCTTTTAGACTGGATGGGGGGAGAGGCCCTACAATGCCCTTATGCACCCCCACAGCCATGTTGAAAACAGGAGGAGAACCTCATCCTGACATGAGCGAAGTCGAAGGCCCGGTTCTTTTAGACCGGATGGAGGGAGAGGCCCTTGCAACGACCCTTATATGCCCCCACAGCTCCGTTGGGAACAGGAGGAGAACCTCGTCCTAACCTGAGCTGAGATCGACTACGTCAGGAACAGAAGGAGAACCTCGTCCTGACGATGATAAAAACCCGACTGCCCAACAAGATCAGATGAAGGGGAAAGTCCCCTCAGTGGCACCTCTACACTTCTACACAACCCCGCAAAAAGCAATGGGAGGACCCTCACTCCGAAAAGAGGAGGAAAATTAAAAAGTAAAACGACAAACTACATCGGCAACAGATGAAAGACAAACTACACCAAGGACCTAGGGAACCTCGTCTCAACAAAGACGGGAAGTTCCTGCCAAACATCCCCGACCTCTAAGAAGGCTCCCGACACAGGTCAAAAAAATAATGACCCCTTTGAGGTAATGCGAAGTTCGGACCACCGAGCTCGAGCCTACGGTCATGGACGACAGGAAAAGCAAATCAGTGCGGTGATGACTGGGTACCTCCAAACGACGTCGATGTCGAACAAGTCAAAAGATGAAAGAAGTTCGACAGACGACCATTTAATACAATGCGCGGACGAGGTAACACAAAATTTTCTTTTCATTTCATTCATGAAATATACACTGCGAAGCCCAGAAGGCTAAAGGAAGAAAAGCAAAACCACAAGAACAGAACAAAAACAACAAAAGAGAGAATATATACATGGAAAGACGGAAGGCCAAAAGGAGCCCTAGGGAAGCTCTGCTTCTTCCGACCTCGAATTATCTGCTTCACTCTTTATCAAGGACTACCTCAGATTTTCAACTTCTTCTTCTAGCTCTCTCTTTTTCAGCATATCCTGGAATATCCGACGAAGTCGCTGGCTTTCATTCTCCACCTCTCGACGTCTCTTTCTCAGGACCTCGATTTCCGCCTCCGCGTCCTTGACTGCTCGCTGCTCGTACACCAGCTGGATCTTCAACTACTGCAGCTCGGCCTTCCCCTCCCCAAAAGCGATGGATAGTTCTTCTGCGGTCCTCCTCAGGGATTGGAGTTCGTCGGAATCCTGAGTGGAAGCAGATTGAGCCCCCTCAGCTAGCTGCCTTCGAAGGCGGATAACCTCGTCGGTCGCCATCCTGAGCCTCCCCTTGTACTCGTCCACCTGCTTGCGCCAGCCGACCCGGTACACATCATAGCTCACCTCGGCATCCTGGAGCTGCTGTTGAAGGTCGGAGACCTTCTTCGACCACTCCCGATCACTGTCAGCCCGAGTCAAAAGCCAGGATGAACTTCCCTCCAGCTGGCCAATCCTCTCCTGGGCAGCCGACAGCTCCACTCTGAGAGAACTAATCTTGGCAGTCTGAGCCCAAGATTGGTCGCTGGCACGCTTCTTGTGTTCCTCGAGCTCCTTCTTGAAGTTCGCCTTTCTCCGGCTGTACCCCATGATCCCCTTCACATGGAGGTTCTGGAAGCGGGTGGCGTCAGCGGTGGCTTCAGAGTGACTCTCCCTCAACCTGCGAAGCTCGCCTTCCATCTTCTTCAACCTTTTTGTCAAATGAAGGACTTTCTTCTTCAGCCGCTGGATTGTGGACTTCAGCGAAATCTCCTGTGGTAGGAGAAGTCCTTCGGCAGGACACTACCATCGGGAGACAAAAACGTCAAGGCGCACCTCATTACAGAAAGAAAAACAAAAAAGGAAGAGGAAGGAAGAGAAGAGAAGCCATCCACGATGAAAAATTTAACTTTATTGATTGAATGCTTCTTAAAGATAAAAAGAAAAGGAAAAATTACAGTAAAAGAAAGATACAAGGTCGGAGGTCTCAGACCTCAGAAGCAGTAGTTGGGGAGCTCGGTGTCCCTGGGAGGGGGGCTGCAGCAGTAGTAGCAGCAGGAGAAGGACCGGCCTCATTTTCAGATTCCTCACCCAAGAAGCTGAGATCGAGCTCGAAAAATTTTCTGATCATCTTCTCCTGGCAGAGCTCGAATCCCTTGATGAATGCTTCTTGGCCGAACCTGACGTTCAGGTCCCTCATCTCTGCAGAGGCCTTGAACTCCTCCACTGCAAGAGCCCTGGCCTCCGAGACCAGGACCGAAATCTGCTCCGCCAAGTTGGCGACCTCGGCCTCCGCCTTCCTCACCATCTCCTCCGAGGTCTGCTTCTCTTCCTCCCAGGCCTATTTTTCTCTCTCCAGGGCCTCTTGGAGGGCGACTACCTCGGCTGCCTTCTCCTAGAGACGAGCGATTCCGGTCTGATGACTCTCCTCCGCCTAGATGACGTCCCTCCTCGTCCGATTCGTCGCCTCGATATTAGCAAGGAGCTAGTGTCTGATCTGCAAGGTCGACTGGGAGGTCAGAACGAAAGAATAAGAAGCTAATTAAATGAAGGGAAGGGGGAGGGTGAATCTATTACCTCGAGAAAGGACCCCAGGGAGTCCCAAACCCACTGTTCGGGATCGACGCGGTCGATCCTCTCGACGACCTCGGACAGGATGCAGTCGTCAATCAACCACTTTATCAGATCCCTGTCATTAAAGGGATTCTCCCCTGGCTCCCCCTTGAAACCAAGGGACTCTTCAACGACGGTTCGGCGGCTACTTATCCTACGGACCACCGACTTCCTTCTCCTCCACCTCTCGACCCCGGGCACCACCTCGACGCGGTCCCCTGAGGCGGGAACCTCAGCGGGAGAGCTCCTTGAAGAGGCCCGGGGAGCCGATGGTTCGACGTCCGAAGGAACGTCGACCGCGGGGGCCACCTGAACAGGCGCGGTCGAGCTCGTCTCCTCCACTCTGGCCTTCTTTGCTGATCCAGAGGCCACGGTGCCTTTTCTTTTGTGGGCCTTGAGGCCCCGTGCAAGCATCCGTGCTGCCTCGGCGTCCATTCCTAAAAAAAAAATCAAATCAAATCAAGAATCAACGATGGGGTGAAAAAGAAAGAAATGCCACACAAAAAAAAAAGAAGGATGGAAGAAAAGAAGAGAAAAGAAAAGATGGAATACTCGCGGGATCCTGGGGGCTCAGGCCGATGTTGAACAAAAATTGCTCCTTCAGAAGGTTAGAAAGGGAAGGAGCGGAATAAGCAAGGAGCTTCCGGACGGCCTGGAGGTCGTCCTCCCCCAGGCTGGGAGCCCGGTGGACAGAGTCCCTCAAAGAACCCCAAGGGGGCAGTCCAAGCCTCAAGGTTGGGCAGTGGACGAAAAGGTACTTCCCCTTCCAGTTGTGGATTGAAGAGGGAGCACCTTTCAGTAACCCCTTCTTGCCAAACTGGGGAGAGAAATACCACCAGTCCTTCGCCGAAGGGTGACGCTTGAAGGTGTAAAAATACCTAAACAAAGAAAGGGATGGCTGAACTTCGACTACATGGCAAAGGGAGAGGAACTCTATCAAAAACTTAAAGAAATTCGGAGCGACTGAAGCTAAAGAGATATCTAAGAAGCGAAAAAGGGCGACGACAAAGGGCGGAAGTGGAAGTCGGAGTTCAGCATGGAAGACCTCCTGGTACAGACAGAAACGACCGGGTGGAGGAGTGCTAGCCCGATCGGAGGGGCCAGAAAGCTCCAGATCGTACTCCGGAGGAACTCCATACTGAACCCTTATCAATAGGAGTTCATCCAGAGTCAGGGAGCAGGGAATGGCACCCGACGCAAAAATCAGACGAAGCCCAGCCCCAGATGTGGGTTCGTCTACAGAGTGGGGGTCCTGGAGGACTGAGGCGGAAGAACTCCCGAAACCGCTAAAGGCGGAGGTGCCGGAGGACATTTCGAATTATTTCAAACGAAGATCCTAAAGAACCCGAAGAAATCAGGCGGGACGAGGGGCGAGAGGTTGCGGGAGACCAAATCAGAGGAACGTGACAGAAGAAAAATGGAGAAAAGACCCCTAAATGGCTAGAAGAAAAATAAAGGCTCCGGGACTAACCTAGATCGCTCTGAAGGATGCAGAGGGGCGAGGACAGGGATGACTCGAAGGATGCCTAGGGCCAAGGAAGACGCCAAGGAGGGTCAGGGCTCTCGAAGAAAAGGCGAACATCGATAGAACTCTCAAGCAGAATAGGACCCCTAAAGGCGGAAGGGCGGGTTTAAATAGACCCTGGGATCTGGCGCCACAAAGATCGCGAATCCCCCCAGACCAGCCCATGCTCGACACGTGTCCCACTCGCCACGGCAGGTGGCTAAAAGCGGCTGACGGCTGACAGAGCCATTACTGCGCCGTATCTGGGCCAACGTACTAGCAAAAATTCTGAAAGGTCCCTTCGAATCGCCCCGATTCGAAAAGACTCCGGCACGCGCGTATTTAATGCCAAAATATCTGGGGGCGATCGTGCACAGGATTCAAGGGGACAACTTCGGCTGTGCCAACCTCTCCGTACTTCCTTCATTCGAAATTCAAACTCGAAAGTAGGGAGACAGCTGTTGGGTATAAAATACCCCCAGCCGAAGTTCTTAACAGGATTGACCCTCGCTGGACTCCTCCGGCTTTCGGCTGCAGATGGTGAACCCCCATTGCACCGCCCGGACTCCTACGGAAGCCGGATCTCATCTCCAACTCCAGCTGCGAGAAGACTTCGTCCGGACTCCTACGGGAGCCGGACTTCGCCCCCAACTTTAATTGCAGGAAGACTTCGTCCGGACTCCTACGGGAGCCGGGCCTCGTCCCCGACTCCGGCTGCAGGCAGACTTCGCCCGGACTCCTACGGGAGCCGGACTCCGCCCACGACTCCAGCTGCAGGTAGACTCCGCCCGGACTCCTACGGGAGTCGAGCTCCGTCCCCAACTTCAACTGCTGGTAAGTTTCGTCCGGACTCCTACGGGAGCCGGACTTCACCCCTGACCTTAATTGCAGGAAAACTCCGCCCGGACTCCTACGGGAGCCGGGCCTCGTCCCCGACTCCGGCTGCAGGCAGACTTCGTCCGGACTCCTACAGGAGCCGAACTCCGCCCACGACTCCAACTGCAGGTAGACTCCACCCGGACTCCTACGGGAGCCGGGCTCCGTCCCCAACTTCAACTGCTGGTAAGTTTCGTCCGGACTCCTACGGGAGCCAGACTTCGCCCCTGACTTTAATTGCAGGAAGACTCCGACCGGACTCCTACGGGAGCCGGGCCTCGTCCCCAACTCCGGCTGCAGGTAGACTTCGCCCGGACTCTTACGGGAGCCGTACTCCGCCCACGACTCCAACTGCAGGTAGACTCCGCCCAGACTCCTACGGGAGCCGGGCTCCGTCCCCAACTTCAACTGCTGGTAAGTTTCGTCCGGACTCCTACGGGAGCCGGACTTCGCCCCTGACTTTAATTGCAGGAAGATTTCGCCCGGACTCCTATGGGAGCCGGGCCTCGTCCCCGACTCCGACCGCAGGCAGGCTTCGCCCGGAGTCCTACGGGAGCCGGACTCCGCCCACGACTCCAACTGCAGGTAGACTCTACCCGGACTCTTACGGGAGCCGGGCTCTATCCCCAACTTCAACTGCTGGTAAGTTTCGTCCGGACTCCTACGGGAGCCGGACTTCGCCCCTGACTTTAATTGCAGGAAGACTCCGTCCGGACTCCTACGGGAGCCGGGCCTCGTCCCCGACTCCGGCCGCAGGCAGGCTTCGCCCAGACTCCTACGGGAGCCAGACTCCACCCACGACTCCAACTGAAGGTAGACTCCGCCCGGACTCTTACGGGAGCCGGGCTCTGTCCCCAACTTCAACTGCTGGTAAGTTTCGTCCGGACTCCTACGGGAGCCGGACTTCGCCCCTGACTTTAATTGCAGGAAGATTCCGCCCGGACTCCTATGGGAGCCGGGCCTCATCCTCGACTCCGGCCACAGGCAGGCTTTGCCCGGACTCCGCCCACGACTCCGACTGTAGGTAGACTCCTCCCGGACTCCTACTGGAGCCGGGCTCCGTCCCCAACTTCAACTGCTGGTAAGTTTCGTCCGAACTCCTACGGGAGCCGGACTTCGCCCCTGACTTTAATTGCAGGTAGACTTCACCCGGGCTCCTACGGGAGCCAGATCTCGTCTCCGACTCCAGCTGTGGGAAGATTCCGTCCGAACTCTCACGGGAGCCGGACCTCGTCTCCGACTTTGACTGAAGGAAGACTTCGTCCGGACTCCTACGGGAGCCGAACTCCGGGCTCCTCTCAGACAGGTAGTTAACCACCTCTCTCTGTCAGACACTCCAGCCAAACTTCAGCCAACAGGCCTGCACTCCCTGACGTGCCGCAACAACGGCCATGACTCTGCTCTACTTCCTGCGACGGATTCTGCACGGCCCCATCACTCCCTGGTGGGCCGCAGTAACGACCACGACTCTGCTCCACTTCCTGCGACGGATTTCACGCGGCTCCATTACTCCCTGGCAGACCGCAATGATGCCCACGATCCTACTCCACTTCCTGCGACGGATACCGCGCGATTCTTCCATCCTCTGGCAAGTCTCGACAATGGACACCGCTCCACTCCCTGCAACAGACTCCACATGGCATGTCCCGGCGATAGCCACGATTCCACTCCACTACTCGTCGCAACAAACTCCTCCTGACTCTGGGCAGCCCACTGCCAGACGGTTACAGACATCGCTATCAGTCTGTCGCTCCCTCCGCCTATAAAAGGGGGACTCCAGATACGTTATTCTCTAAGCTCTATTTTCTATCCCAAAACTCTGCTAAAATTTTCGTTCGAGCACTCCATTCTTGTTGAGGCAGAGAACTGACTTGAGCATCGGAGGATCTTGCCGGAGCAACCCCACCTCCGGTTTAGATTTCTTTTGCAGGTCTTGGTGGCGACCGCGACTCCCTCGACTCCAGCTTCTTCGGCGCAGGCAGATTTTTGCACCAACAACTTTTATTAATAAAAATTTATATACAATTTATAAAATGAGCACAATCGTCTAACGATTGGCTTTGGGACACATTTTTCAACAGATGATTGGTCTTTGGCTAGGGTTGCTATCAGATTCTATATCTAACACCAAAAAGTCTATAGAAAAACAAAATTCATCTACTTTTATCTACACATCTTTCAACATTCCACAAGGTATCTTTATTGATCGGTCTGCTAATTGTAGGGTTACTGTCATGGGTTTCAACTCTCCAAATCCGAATAGATCATAGATAAAGCTTGGGAGAAGGTTAACACTCGCGCCCAACTCCAACAATGCTATCTCAATTGTTAGGTCCCCTATGATACAAGATATTATTGGGGTGCCAGGATCCTTAAGTTTGGGTGTGGTTATTTGTTGAAACATTGAGCTGGCTTATTCAGTCAAGTGGACCTTCTTTGGTGTGTGTGCCTTAGTTCTTCATTTCTGTGTGCATTGATCTTTTAAAAATTTGGCATAGATCGGAACTTGTTTAATACATCCAAAAGTGGTAAATTTATTTGGACTTATTTAAATAGTTCAAGCATTTCATTCATTTTTATGTCCTTCTTGTCGAGAGGCAGAGGAGATTCTAAAGTACTTGAGAATGGGGCCTTAGGTGCAAGTGCTGGGTCAGTAGGTTCTTCCCTCTCTACATATTTTTTCTTTTCTAGCTTGGTCGGCATTAGTTGTTCTGGTTGTTGGGTTATCACAAGCTAATTTATGATCTTTCCACTTCTAAGGGTAATGACAGACTTGGTATGTTTGGAAAAAATCTTTCGGCCAGTAGAGCTCTCATCCATATACTGCCCTTTTGGGTTACTAACAGGCTGACTAGGTAATTTGCCTTCCTCCCTCCTAGTAAAAGCAATGGCTAGTTGACCTATTTGGGTCTCTAGCTTGGCTATTGATTAAGTGTGGGATTGGAGGAGCTGAGTGTTCATCTCAAGCCCTTTCAGTGCTGGCAACACTTTCTCCTCAAGGACAATATTTGATGAAGGTTATGGGTTTAGTGTATGTTGTGGGTATGGAGCCGACTTATATGCTCCCTCAGAATACCTAGGTCTTGGCATTGGGGGCCTAACAGTAGGTTGTCGGGCCCAAGAAAAATTAGAATGGTTTCTTCAACCCAGATTATAGGTGTTGGAGTAAGGGTTGTGTCCTGGTCTAAAACTATTTTGAGCTTATGCTTGATTTACTTTTTCATGTATAAACTCAGAGAATTGAGGTACAGCAAGACAATCATAAACAGCATTAGCATGACTCGAACATATAGAACAAACATCTATCAAAGGTGTGGGGGGGTGTTGGTGGGCACTACTTGAAGCAATCGATCTAATTTTTGAGATAATTCATCCACCCTACTATGGATGTCCATGGAACATCCAATTTTATAAATCCCACCACATTTAGGTTCAGTCATGGGAGGGTCTCTCCTGGCAGCAGACATATGATGCAGTAAATTTTCGCTTAAGATTTCAAAAAGCTGCTAGACTTCATACTCATTTTTCAACATGAAGGTTCTACCACAGGAGGCATCAACCATTTACCGGTGCTTCTCTGATAGACCATCATAGAAGTACTAGACCAGTTGCCATTTAGGTATAGCATGATGGAGGTATTTTCTAATTAGTTCTTTCAATCTCTCTCAGGTCTCATGAAACATCTCCCCATCCAACTTGAAAAAATTAGTTATTATTTTTCTTATTTGATTCGTTTCCCTATAGGAAAGTACTTCTTGAGCATGAGTTCTCTTAGCAAGTCCATAAAAAGATGGAAGCATTTGGATGATACAAAACTTGATTTCATATTGGATTGCCTCAATTGGAGGCATCTAAATGCAAGGAGAGTAGGTATATATGGAAGGAGTAAAGTACTCCTTCAATTGCCTAAGTAGATCATTCTCCTGATTTTGGTCCATAATTCTATATTTGTTGGCTCTAAGGGTTCGTTCTATTTCAAGATCAAAAGGTTGAATTTCTAGTTATGACGATCTACGACCAAGCATACATCCTACAATTATACCTTAGAGTAAACACAATAAATTTTAGTTTTTATAGGATTTTTTTATTTTCTTTAGATAAAAGAAAAAGATGAAAGAAATTCTAAATATGAGAACCTAAAGAGTCTTAAATCTAAGAAATAGATGATAGAAGTTATATTAGCTTTAATGTTTGTGAGTTAGCAATCAAGTTATATAGTCAATCCTAGCTAAGGGTTATCCTAGATCTAGACAGCTTCTAACTGTCAAGGTCACCTTCTAGTCTTCCAAGTCAGAAGCTAACCAGCTAACTAGCCAAGTAAGTATAAGATCAATAGGAGACTCCTCGTGCTTTCATAATAGACCTAATTAAAAATCACTTTTCTTCAGGACGTGATCCCTAAGCTACTTTTCTTAAACACTAGTCAATTGATTAACTCTAATCCGGTCCAACTCTTAGGGTACCTTGTCCTAATGAGCTCGAGTTTCTTAGGAGTCAATATTTAATTGACTTTAAGTAAAGATTTAGGTCAATGCAATATGAAAGGTTATAATTTTTGGATCAAGAAAGGATGATGAAATTTCTACCTTATCTGATTAATGGGTTACCCTTTAAGATATATTATGACTATGCAATGCAGCAAACCAAGATGTCCAAGTTTGTAATTAGCACACAATCAAGATTAGTTTATTTTTTTGTTGTTAGGCTTTGTGGTTAGGTCTCTAGTTCTCTAAATGGCTAATGAGATGTCAATGTAAAGATTTTTTTTATTGATTTTGCAGGAATGTAGGTCTGACTAAGTAAACTGGGCAAGTTAGAAAGCACTAAAAACCTAAAATAGACTAAGAATAAAAGGTAAAAAGCAAATAAAGCAAATATTTTTTTTTATTTTTTTTAACTCAAAGTAACTAAAACATGATCCCGATAACGGCACCAAAATTTGATCGTTGTCATAGATGGTCAAAAATAAACTAACTCACTACTATGTAGATAGCGTGAGTCAAGATCATATCCGCAGAGATTGTATTAATTGCTTTTGAGTCGTTTAGTTTTAGATTGGGGAGTAGAATGAATGCTGATTAAAAGACTACATAAACTGATAATTAAGCAAGTAAATAAGAAAAAATTAATTAAAGATTAGATTTAAATATGAAAGGAGTTCTTAGGATCTCAACTGCTTTCTTGATAGACAGCCGGTATCCTTCTTAATATGCTTCTAATTTAGTATTTAATCAATAAAGATATAATCTATTTTAGAGAGCACAATCCATCTTTTAAAATTATAGGCTAGTCAAAATTAATTTAGATATAGTAGAAGAAATTCAACCTAAAGATAATCTATCCCAATAGTATGAACCATATCTGTAGATCACGGTTCATCCTAAGGGTCATAAACTATTTCAGATTAAAATTATTATGCAAGAAATATAAAGACACATAAGATATAGCAAGGAAAATAAGTCTCAGAAAGTAATACAAAAAATTTCACAATAAAAAGTACCATCTAAAAAGATTATCAAGATTTTTTTAGAGATAGATGTCTAGCCAGCCATTGGGATGCTTCTTACCGAATCTTTCATCCTGAAACTCTGAGGATTTTTTTCCAATGACTTGAAGTAGGGATCAAGAGCAGGAAGAGAGATTTTTGTAGAGAAGAAGAAGGCTTTAAATCGGTTGTTTGAAGGTTTGAAGATGGAAGAGGGGGTGGTGTGATGAATTGTGAAGGCTTTTGGGTGTTTAGATGGCTAGCCTGAGTGAGGCGTGGAGAAGGATGGTGGAGGCATAGAGAATGATAGTGGCTAGCTCGTTGTTTGTGGTATGAAAAGATAAAATATTTGATCCTTCTTTCTTATTGTCCATACTTTTTTTTTTTAAAATAAGACTCCAAACCACATCCAAAATCCTTCTATTTCTACGTCATGCTTGCTCCTCTATTTCCGCATCCCAGGCATGTCCGCGTCTCAGCCCGTCCGCTTCTTGAACCAACGTCGTGCCTCAGCCGCACGCAAGAAGCGCTCGAACGCCCATCCGTGCTGTGAGCCACACCTACATCTGCATCGCATCCGCATTCAAACAAATTTGAATCCCGCTCCCAGCTCACTCGTGACCGCACCCACGTGAAGATCTGCATGAATTCAAATCGCGCCCACCTGCTCCCATGCGCGTTAAGCACGTTCAAACTGCTGGGTCCCGTGTCCCTTTGAATGCCTTGGTAACCCCACGTTACGCCCATCAACCACTCCACGCGCCAGGTCTTCTCCATTCAAAACCCATATGAAGCTGTGCCCAGCAAACCAGCCGCTCGCGCCCAATCCGTTCAGACCCACAAGCCCGCGTGCAAGCTCACATTTGAATCCCCTGTGAGCTGCGTCCAGACCATCCTTTTTTTCCTTTTTCATGAAACGTGCTTGGACCTGCCAAGTGCCACATCCATTGTTGACATGAACCATCATGGACCGCGCTAAATAGCTAGGCTGCATGGCTTCCTGTAGATCGGCTGCTTTAAAAAGGGTTTTAGGCCAGATTTGAGTTGGTTTGGGCTAGAATTTGGCTTGGATTTGAGGCGCTTTTGATTCTCCATTTGGAGCCTGTCTTGAATCCAATTTGCTCCCAGTTTTCTTTCCTTTATCCTGCGAATCGGGCTCTTTACATTGATAAATATTTTCTCTACAAAAAGATGCAAAAAAGCATCAATCCTTAAAGAATAAAGATGAATTATCTACAAATTGATACTTCTATTGATATATTTAATATACTTATCAACTATGCACTTCAAGAAGTCCACGAGGGCAAGTACAACAATCATCTGGGGGCAAGCCAATGGCTTACAAAATAATCTGACAAAGATATTATTTGCCGATCCTACAACAGGATGCAGCTGACCTTGTCAGAAAATATGAACAGTACCATAAGTATGCTAATATCCAAAGGAGGCCAGCAATCGAGTTTGCACCAATTACACTCTATAGTCCTTCACCATATGGGGAATTGATATTCTCGGATCGTTCCCACAGGCAATAGAATAGAAAATTTTTTTATTGTTGTGATTGATTATTTTACCAAATGGATGGTAGTTGAGTCTTTAGCTCAAATCATCGAGAAAAAGATTTAAGACTTCATCTGAAAATCTATTATTTACCAGTTTGAACTACCTTGAGCTATTATCACTGACAATAGGTGATAGTTCGATTGTCCAGAGTTCAAAAAATTCTGCTCAAAATTTCATATCGATCATAGGCTCACTTCGGTTGGCTATCCATGGTCAAATAGAGAAATCGAGGTGACAAATCGCACAATCCTACAAGAGCCGAAGTCAAGGCTCGGTCGAGCTAGAGGACTCTGGACCAAAGAACTCTATAGCATGCTTTAGGCTTGTCGAACAACTTCTTGGCTCCTATCGGGGAGACACCATTTAGCCTCGCTTTCGGTATCGAGGTGATTATTCTTGCTGAGATCGGAATGCCATCGACCAGGGTGGAGCACCACAACGAGCAGGAGAATCCAAGATGACTCTGAATAAACTTGGATTTGTGAAAAAAGATCAAAGAGTGGGCTCTAGTTAAGATGGCATGTACCAACAATGAGTAGCCTGCTACTATAATGCACAGGTCAGGTCGAAGATATTTCGATCAGGAGACCTCATCCTCCATCGAGTTGAGGTACTATCTAAACCCACTGAGCAAGGCAAACTAACTCTGAACTGGAAAAGACCCTATAGAATATATATAATGTAAGGCCTCGATGGAACTCCCATTCCTTAAATATGGAATGCCGAGAATTTGAGGATGTACTACTAATAAGATGTATGACCATTGATTATATCAATAAAAATATTCTCTTTGAGCATTGATACAATTTTTTTGTTCAAGGAAATAAGTAAAAATCCGACTATAATCAGCCATATCTGATCATAAGTGAGATCATCTGAAACAATCGAAGATGACCAAAACATAAGCTCAAGACAATCGAGACAAGCCTTAGTCCTCGGCGATAGTTGGTCAGATAACATTCGATTTGGGATATCCAGACCTTGGTCTAGGCCTTGTTGACTAGGTGGGAAAGCACCAATCTCTTGGAGGTATCTCGGTAATGGCTAAGACCTTAAAATAGTGATCGACAAAGTATCGATTATAAGGAGATATCCTGATCCAAGTTAGGATCTCCACAAAAGTGTTTGTCGGGATCTTCCCGATCACACCATCAATGGTTGGATGAAGACGAAAATAATAACGGCAAAATTATTGTCTTGAATTAACTTCATATTGACTTCAGATAAAGCATCCTTGGATTCCTTCCGACCACATTGTGATTGGTTGGAAAAAAATGTTGACATTGACTTGGTAAAATTTGTTGCCAAATATTGACTTTAGATAATATGACTTCGCACTCAAATCTGAGTTGAAGACTTCTACTTCATAACCAGCCAGGTTAGTTGATTGAGTCAGTAGACATGTGGTTGGATAACATGATCGAGTTAATAGACATGTGGTCGGATACAATCCGACCCTAAAGATAGATTAGTCAATCAACACATGCATTGGAAAACAATAAAGAAATTTATTTCATTGCATTAAAAGGAAGTTCATTATAAGAAGTTCACTATAAGTAAAAAAAAAGCAAAAATATAATTTACTCAAGATCTTTAAGAATAGGCTCAGTGGTAGGATCGATAGCTTCCTCGACAGGACCCTCAGCTATATTCTCGATGGCAGGCTCGACAGTGGGCTCCTCGATCATGGGCTCGATGGTTGGGACCTTTGTAGCTGGGGCATGCTTGTCCTCATCATCACTATCTTCAGCTTGGAGATGACTTAAATTGACCCTAGGAAGCAGCTAGGTGACTCTCACCTTGTAGGCCTCAAAGTCGTACTCATAAGTCATCAAGGAGCCTTTAGTGACCTCATTCTCAAAATCTTTCGAGGCTCTGAATTTGTTGATAGCCTTGAGCTTGGCTTTGGCAACCACCTTCTCCTTCTTCACCTCAGCTTGGGCCTTGATGAGCTGCACCCTCACCTCGGTAGCCTTGATTGCTACCTTGTCGAGCTCCAATGCCTCTTCGAGCTCGGCCACCTTCCACCAATGCAACTCAATGGCTCCGCAATCGATGGCTATAATACCCTCTAGGGCTTTAACCTTCTCTTGAGCTGTCAGGAGCTCAGATCTGACCAACCACCTTCCTTGCCTCCTTGGTGACCTTAGCCCGGGCCTCGAAAGCCCAAAATTTCTCTTCAAATGAGAGCTTTACTCGATTCAACTCGACGAGACGCTCGCTGAAGATAGTGATATTGTGTGCCAACTGCACAAAAAAGACAAGTTAGTGACATCGGATAATTAATGAAGACAAATGCAAATGACAAAAATACTTATCTCAAGAGATTGGTGTAGGAGGCACTTACGACCTCATCTAGTGGACGAGCCTTCTAGTAGAAGTATAACAAATATTGCTGACTTTTCACTTCTTTAAGAAAAAAGACTCTTACTCTCCACTTAACTATTAGCACATATAAGTCTTAGTTTTTAATATAGCCAGCATAAAGTATTTTTTTGTAGCCTCGTAGGAATGATTATTCATTGAATTGATCGAAAAAACTCACATATTTCATCTTAAAAAATAAGCTCCCAATCGCATAGTTAACTAAAAAATCTATATCAAATAAAAGATTCATTTTCTCACCAAAACATAAAATATTCATTCTATCATAACTTTAAAAAAATATTTTACTATGAGCCTTTATGATGTGAGGCTCCAAAAAAAGAGTGGAACATGGATACTCGATATTTGTCTTAAATTAAGGATTATTTATTTTACCATCATTTCTATATTGTTATTTTAGTATGCCTATAATATTAAATATATTTGGATTATATCTTTAAATTATCCCTTATTATTATTGTCATCCATAATAAAATAAAAACATGGATTCATGACTTGCTTAAAATTCAGTTTCTAATGAATCTAATCATTTAGAGGTCCGCCTTTATATATAATAGTATCATTTTTTAAATATATATTTACACTAATTATCTAAATTTTTTTTAATCAATTATAATTTAGTATGCTCATGTCATACCAATAAGGTATCATTAATTAGATTAGGTGGTTCTTACCAAATGGTAAAACCAGTCTTTCCTCTACAAAATAAAGATAGCCATCGAGCAGTACCTAAGACTTCATTTGCCTTGACATCCAGATCAAATGAGCATATACTTCATTTTTTTTTAATATATACAAGAATGCCAAATCACAACCATTTATTCCCTTTTAACAAAACCCTAGTATTTCCTTTCACCCCACCTACATGCTATGCTTTTTTGGCATCTCCATTATTAATTTTTAATAGAATTTATCATCTCTTTCTTTTATTGTGTCTCCTCTTCTATATTACGTCACTCTTTTTTAGTCACGTGGAATACATAAAATCTTTTTCTTTCTAAGACCCTTCATCTCAAATGATTGAGCGGGGAATTAAAACTCCACCTTCTTCTTCTATATGCATCATCAATTTTGTAAGGATCCCCATTCTCATTTTCTTTGGAAAGAATTTCTTGAGTTTTCAACTTATTTTTTTACTTTTTTCAGAGAATAAGTTGAAAACTTGAGTTTTTTTTTTGAAGAAAATGAGAAAGGAGATAATGCATGTAAAAGAGGAAGGTAGAGTTTTAATTCCTTGCTCGATCATTTGAGAGGGAGAGGCTCAGAACGAACAAGATTTTTGCATTCCATACCAAGATAGAAAAGGAGGAAGGAGATAATAAATTATATTAAAAATTGATAATGAAAATAACAAGAAAAGATGGCATGTAGGTGGTGTGGAAGGACATATTTAGGAAGAGAGCATTAGAGTTTTGTTGAAAGGTAATATATGCTTGTGAATTGGCATGCTTGTATGCATTTGAAAAAAAATGAACGATGATGGATTTGATTTATGTATGTTCATTTAACTTAGATGTCGTAACAATTGAAGAACTGGACACTCCTTGATAGCTATCTTTATTTCATAGGAGAATGATTAGTCTTGTCATGTGGTGAAACCATCTCATCTAATTAATGACATCTTATTGGCATGACATGAGCATACTAAATTATAATTGATTAAAGAGAACTTTGGGACAATCAGCATTTATATATATTTAAAAAATGACTTTAATGTGTATAAAGATGGATCTCTAAATGAATAAATTCATTTGGATTTGGATTTAAGTAAGTTATGATTGTCCGTGTTTTTATTTTATTTCACATGACAATAATAATAAGGCATAATTTGAATATCTAATTAAAATATATTTAATATGATGTGCATGCTAAAATAACAATATAGGAATGATGGTAAAATAAATAATCCTTAATTTAAGATAAATATGGAGTGCCTGTGATTCCATCTTTTTTTTTTTACAATGTCATCAAGGCTCATAGTAAAATAATTTTTGAAAATTCTGATAGAATGTGTACTTTGTTTGATATAGGATTTCTTAATCAACCATGCAACTGGGATCAACTTTTATTTCTCAAGACGAAACACATGAGATTTTTTTGGTCAGTTATTAAGCATTCATATGAGGCTATAAAATATACCTTACATAATATTATATTAGAAATCAAGACTTTATGTGTTAATAGTTGATTGGAGAGTAAGATTTTTTTCCTTAAACAAGTGAGAAGATAGCAATATTTTGTATGCTTCTGCATGGATATAATGTTACATGTTCATATTATAGTGCATGATTAGCAGTGCACTAGCCATTCAAAAGGTGCAAAATCTATTATATCATGAACAATTAGTGTGTAGTCTCAAATATTTGTACAGGTATAAATATTTTCATGCTCAATTGGTGAATTGACTCTATCATTTAATAATAATATGCAATAATGGTGATTTTACTATCACTAATTTTACTTTAGTTTACACTTTTATTATATTTCTTATCTTACTTTGGTAGTATTATTTTATTTCAAAATTCAAGTAAAAAGTGAAATTAATCAAGAGCAATCATATCCACATGCCAATAATATCCAAATCATCTCTATTGTTGTTGATGCAAAAATTATAGTATGAAAGCATATAGTTGTGGTAAATACTAAATATGGCACTAATGATAAATATGCTTGTTTATTTATTAAAAAAAATATAATCACACCAAGCTCTTAAGGGAAATAATACCAGTAGAAGTTGCAACTATGTATCCTAGATGCAGATTATCTAACTAACCAATATTTTCTATGCACACAGTTTGCTTTTTTTTTTTTTTTTTTAAAAGATAAAGTTACAATAAAAATCTGATATATGCACACTTTCTTTTTTGTATTTTGTTTTAGAGAAAATAAAAATATGAAGGGTTTTTGGCTTACATACATTTATAAATATATAAAATTTTATGCATATTGTTATAGATTCATAATTTACATATATATCCTTATAATTATTTATTTTTGCATGTATACTATCAACTCAATAATTATGCAAGAGAAATAGATTATAAGAATATACATACAAATAATAAATTTATGAGGATATATAGGTAAAAGAAATGTATAAGGATATGGATGTGCATACTAAATTTTTTAGGGTATAAATGTAATTTTAGATATTTATAAAGTTATACATTAAAAAATTTCAAAAGAAATACTTTACAAAAGACATATGAATAGATGGGTAACAAATGACATAAAAAAAGAAGCATTGATCTACTTTTTCATTCTTTTTAGATAGCAATAACTTAAATATACATTTCAAACATATCCTGGGTGATATATCAAATATGTGTGACTTGGTCAAAAAGCCATCACGAAAAAAAATGCCTGGTCAAATATGATGGAAGAGCACAATAAAACAACAAACATAGATTTAAGACCAAAATTTGTCAGTACAATTTATCTTTTCATCGTAATATTATTAAAAGTACTCCAACAAAATATTTCAAAGATATAAAGTGATGAGAATGATAAAAGTTCAATCTATAACTCACACTAGGATAAGTAACACCATGGAACACAAAAAACTCTACAAAAAGTTATATAAAGAAAGCATAAATCTTAAATTTATCATGGAATCGAGAAATACTATTTATATAATTAGATATGATTTACCTTGCTAGTATTAATGAGCACAACCATCTCTTCAATGATAAATATGTTGGAGAGAATCCAAAAAGAAAAACTCAAAATTCTCCTCAAGTATTTTAACATTGTCTTTTAATTTTAATATTTAAATATTTATGGTATCTGTTGGTGCAAAAATCCGCTTACGTCGGAGAAGCTGGAGTCGCGGTCGCCGCCGGGACCTGCAAAAGAAGTCTAAACCGGAGGTGGGGTTGCTCCGGCAAGACCCTCTGACACTCAAGTCAGTTCTCTGCCTCAACAAGAATGGAGTGCTCGAACGGAAATTTTAGCAGAGTTTTTAGGTAAAAATGAGAGCTTATAGAATAACGTATCTGGAGTTCCCCCTTTTATAGGCGGAGGGAGCAACAAACTGATGGCGATGCCTGTAACCGTCAGGCAGTGGGCCGCCCATAGTCAGAAAGAATTTATTGCGGTGGGTAGTGGAGTGGGATCGTGGCTATTGTCGTGGCTCGCCACGTGAAATCAGTTACGGAGAGTGGAGCGGAGTCCGCTGTCGTGACTCATCAGGGAGTGGTGGAATCGCACAGGATCCGTCGCAGGGAGTGGGGCAGAATCGTGGCCGTTAATACGACCTGCCAGGGAGTAATGGAGCTGCGTAGGGTCCGCCGCAGGGAGTGGAGCAGTGTTGTCCGTTACTGTGGCCTGCCAGGGGGTCCAGACTTGTCGGTCGAAGTTCGGTTGGAGTCGGTAGTGAGGTCCGGTACCCGTAGGAGTTTGGGCGAGGTCTTCCCGCAGTCGGAATAGAAGACGGAGTCTGGCTTCCGTAGGAGTCCGGACGAAGTCTACTTGCAGTTGGGGTTGTGGGTGGAGTCCGGCTCCCGTAGGAGTCCGGACGAAGTCTGTCTGCAGCCGTTGGAGTCGAGGACGGAGCCCAGCTCCTGTAGGAATCCGGGCGGAGTCTTCCTGCAATTAAAATCAAAGGTGAAGTCCGGCCCCCGTAGGAGTCCGGACAAGGCTTACCAGCAGTTGAAGTTGAGGACGAGCCCGTCTCCCGTAGGAGTCTGGGCGGAGTCTACTTGCAGTCGAAGTCGTGGGTGGAGTCCGGCTCCCGTAGAAGTCCGGACGAAGTCTGTCTGCAGCCGTTGGAGTCAAGGACGGAGCCCGGCTCCCGTAGGAATCCGGGCGGAGTCTTCCTGTAATTAAAATCAAAGGTGAAGTCTAGCCCCCGTAGGAGTCCGGACAAGGCTTACCAGCAGTTGAAGTTGAGGACGGAGTCCGGCTCCTGTAGGAGTTCGGGCGGAGTCTACTTGCAGTCGAAGTCGTGGGCGGAGTCCGACTCCCGTAGAAGTCCGGACGAAGTCTTTCTGCAGCCGTTGGAGTCGAGGACGGAGCCCGACTCCCGTAGGAATCCGGGCGGAGTCTTCCTGCAATTAAAATCAAAGGTGAAGTCCGGCCCCCGTAGGAGTCCGGATAAGGCTTACCAGCAGTTGAAGTTGAGGACGGAGCCCGGCTCCCGTAGGAGTTCGGGCGGAGTCTACTTGCAGTCGAAAGTCGGAAGAGGCTTGCGAGGGTCAATCCCGTCAAGAACTTCGGCCGAGGGTACTTTATACCCAACAGTATCATTAATCTCTTCACTAGCGTGCTTTTAATTTCTGACCATTGGACTCCTAATCATAGGCCTCAATGGGTCAAGCCCAAACGATCATGTTTATTTAATATCGTTTTTATTTTCCGACCATTGAACTTCTTATTAAAGGCTTTAATGGGTCAATAAAAGTTCAAATGACTATAAATAGTCACAAGCTGTGGCAGCGTTCCGCCTGAGAATTTCGGAGTAGCTGATCGGGGCGACACCGGTCAAGGGGGCAGAGTCGTCGTCACAAGCTGTGGCGGGATCCTTGATGTCGTCGGAGCCGAGGGACCAGAAGCGATCGGCACCGATGGTGGGGTAGTAAAACTTGTTGCGAGGACGGTGGAAGTAGCGCATGCCGACCTTGTCAGAACGCCTAGGACGGTGGTTGTCATGGGGCATTCGGTGATGGCGCATATCTCCGACGCCATTGCTGTCTCCGGGGTAACCCCGGTTCTTCTTGAAACAGGTCGTCGTCGCCGCTGCCGTTGCCTTTGCTGCCTTCTGAACTCTATCCCATTCTTTTCCCCCTAGGGTTGGGATTCCGGAGATGGAGCGGGAGAAAGCCGAGCATGTTTATCACACGCACTGAAAAATGCAGTTGGACAGAACCGGGAAGAGAAGTTTACAGCCTGAAGTCGTGTATCCGAGCCTTGTAATAGTGTATTCTTTTCTGGCCCTCCGGGTCTTGTAACGTACATCTTGTTGATTGAAAAATGAGAAGGAGACTTTATTACCTCGTCCGCATTTTGCATCGAATTGTTGTCTGCCGGACTTCTTTCCTTTGCCATTGTCGTTGTTGTATTCCCTTTTTTCCTTTTCTCTTTTCTTTTTTTTTTCTCTTTTTTTTTTTTTTGACGTCGCCCTTAGGTGACCGGTGGTTGCCACACCGGCTCGCCTTTTAGTTATCCCTTTCTTTCAACCTCAATGGCTCTATAATGCATACGAGAAGGTAATTTTCCACTACCTTTTTTACTCATGTGTTGAATTGTCGTTTGCCGAGCTTCTTTTCGATTTTTGTATCATTCGGAGGTACCCGATTGCTATCGTATCGACCCATCTTTTTCGACCATGGCCGCAGAGTCGTCAGGGGCCATTCGGGTTTGGTGCCCCCATCAGGGCTCGAGCTCGGAGGTCTGAGCTTCTGTCACCCTGAGGAAGTTGTCTTACCTTGGGCTTGTGTTGAAAGCTTCTTCGAAAGCTGGGGTTCTTGATGAGAGCCCCAGTCCTTGTCGAGACAGGGTTCTCTGTATCTTGGACGCTGTTTGTTTTTCATTCGTCGCTGACGTGACCCATCGCCTTCCTTTTTCTTTTTCGCTTGGAATTTTTCCTCCGCTCTTGGCGAGGCTACGGGAGTTCGGCTCCCGTAAGCGAAGTCGGAGCGAAGTTCGGCTCCCATGGGAGTCCGGACGGAGTCCACCTGCAGTCAAGGTCAGGGACGAAGTCCGGCTCCTATAGGAGTTCGGATGGAATTTTATTGCGAGGGGGCCATTGGGGAAAGTCCCTCCTTTTTCTCTTTTGGTCTTTGAACGACCAGACTTTTAATTGATGCCGGGATGAGGTTCTTCCCCCATTCCTGTCATAACAGGTTTCAGCTCTAGTTAGGACGAGGTCCTCCTCTTGTCTCTAACGCGGCCGTGGGCGTACATATGGGCGTTGCTGGGCCCTTCCCACCTTCCGGCCTAAAGAGAGTCGGGCCTTCAACTTTGCTCGAGTTAGGGCGAGGCTCTCCTTCTGTCCCCAACAGGGCTGTGGGGGCACGTATGGGCGTTGCATGGCCTCTCCCCCCACCTGGTCTAAAGGAAATCGGGCCTTCGACTTTGCTCAAGTTAGGGCGAGGTTCTCCTCCTGTCCTTAACAGGGCTGTGGGGGTGCATATGGGTGTTGCAGGGCCTCTCCCCCCATCCGGTCTAAAGGAAATCGGGCCTTCGACTTTGCTCAAGTTAGGGTGAGGTTCTCCTCCTATCCCTAACAGGACTGTGGGGGCACATATGGGCGTTGCAGGGCCTCTCCCCCCATCCGATCTAAAGGGAACCGGGCCTTCGACTTTGCTCAAGTTAGGGCGAGGTTCTCCTCCTGTCCCTAACAGGGCTGTGGGGGCGCATATGGGCGTTGCAGGGCCTCTCCCCCCATCCGATCTAAAGGGAACCGGGCCTTCGATTTTGTCGAGACGAGGTTTCCTTCTCGCTTCTGATACAATTTGTTTGGATTGTCCTATAGATGTAGGATAGTGCCAAAGACATGCAGATATACAACTTTTAATTAAAATGAAGTTATTGGTAGTACATCCGTAAGTTTTTCGAGCTCCATGGTCGCAGGAGGTCGGCCCCTCCGAGCTCCTTAAGATAATAAGTTCCGGAATGGACTACTTCTTTGACCTCATATGGGCCTTCCCAGTTTGGGGCGAGTTTTCCTCGATCCTGAGGTTGCGAGACAGCGGCTCGCCGAAGCACTAGATCTCCTACTCTAAAGACTTTGTTCTTGACCTGGGTGTTGTAATACCGAGCGACTTTCTATCTGTAGGCTGTCATTCGAACCTGAGTTATCTTCCATCTTTCTTCCAGCAGGTCGAGGTTGGCTTTAAGACTTTGTGAATTTTGATGTTCATCGAATGCCACGACTCGCGCTGACGGGAGTTTAAGCTCAATTGGGATGACGGCCTCCGTACCGAAGGCCAAAGCGAAGGGAGTTTCCCCTGTGGGCAGCCTCTGGGTAGTTCGATACGCCCATAGCACATGATAAAGTTCGTCCGTCCAAGTTCCCTTCGCCTTTTCGAGCCTTGTTTTAATCCCCTGCAAAAGGGTTCTGTTAGTCACCTCAGCTTCGTCGTTCGCCTGAAGATGGGCTACCGATATGAAGTTGTGGGAGATATTTAGATCTTCACAGAATTTGGCAAATTTCGCTCCCGTGAATTGCCGTCCATTATCAGTGATTAGGGTCCTAGGCAGACCGAACCTACACACGATCGACTTCCAGACGAAATCTTGCACTTTTGCTTCCGTGATTTTTGCTAGTGGTTCAGCTTCAACCCATTTGGTGAAGTAGTCGATCGCTACAAGGAGGAACTTCCTCTGCCCAGACGCCATGGGAAAGGGGCCAAGGATGTCCATCCCCTATTGCGCAAAAGGCCATGGGGCACTCGAGGGTGTGAGCTCGATGGCGGGCTGTCTTTGGACGTTAGTATATCTCTGGCATCGATCACACTTTCTGACATATTCAATCGAATCATGATGCATTGTCGGCCAGTAATATCCTTGGCGGAGCAACTTATGGGATAAAGATCTAGCCCCCAAATGGTTTCTGCAGATTCCTTCATGCACTTCCCATAAGGCGTAGTCAGCTTCCGAAGGCCGGAGGCATTTTAAGAGGGGCAAGGAGTATGATCTCTTGTATAATTTGCCCTCATAAAGGATGTACCGGGAGGCTTGGTTTCGGAGCTTCCGAGCTTCTTTCGCATCCTGGGGGAGAACTCCATCTCTGAGATAGATTATCAGTGGGTCGACCCAGCTGGGCTCGTGGTCAATTTCCATCACGGGCCGTGACTCTTCTGTACTCGGACGCTTTAGAACTTCAAAGAGAATGCCTTTGGGCAGTTCGGCCGGAGCCAGTGTTGCCAGCTTGGATAGAAGGTCAGCCCTGGTATTTTTCAGCCTTGGGATCTGTCTGATGTTGAAGCTGCTAAAGGGGGGGACGAGCTCCTTTACTTTTTCAAGGTATTTGGCCATACTGTCCTCCCGTGCTTCGTAACTTTCGCTGACTTGTCCCACTACTAGTTGAGAGTCGTTGTGGACCCGGAGCTGATCTATTCCCATCTCTTTGGCGATCCTTAGTCCTGCGATCAGAGCTTTATATTCCGCTCCATTATTTATTGCGGGGAACTCAAAATGCAGAGCGTACTCCGCGATGATTCCCTCCGGACTGACCAAGATCAGGCCTGCACCTGCGCCTGACATGTTGGAAGACCCGTCCACATAGAGGGCCCAAAAGCGATCAGAGGAATCTGCTTCTTCTTTGGGGGAGTTCGGTCGGGACTTCAGGTCGTCAATTTCGCTCTGTTCAGGTTCAGCCTCCTCTGAGATAGTACACTCCACTATGAAATCTGCCAGTATTTGGGCCTTCACTGCTGGTCTGGGTCGATAGTTGATGTCGAATTCTGTGAACTCGATCGCCCACTTTGCCATCCTCCCAGAGGCATCCGCCCGATGCAAAATCGCTTTGATCGGTTGATCGGTGAGCAGCGTCACGGTGTGCCCTTGAAAGTAGGGTCGGAGCCTCCTGGCTGTAATCAACAAGGTGTAAGTCAGTTTTTCTAATCTGGTATACCTGGTCTTGGCGTCCCTCAATGCGCGGCTGACGTAGTAGATTGGCCGTTGGACTTTCGCTTCTTCTTTGACAAGGACGACCGCGAGAGCCATGGGAGAGACCGCCAGGTATAAAAATAGTTCCTCCCCAGGCTCTGGCTTTGCCAACAGCGGGGGTGAGCCGAGGTAGCTCCTTAGTTCTTCGAACGTCTGTTGGCACTCAGAGATCCAACAGAAGTTCTTCGGCTGCTTGAGGGTTTGAAAGAAGGGTAAGCACTGTTCGGCCGACCTCACGACGAAGCGATTCAGGACCGCTATCCTCTCCGTAAGGCGCTGAACCTCTTTTATCGACTTTGGGGCGGCCATCTCCTGGATGGCGCAAATTTTCTCTGGATTGGCCTCGATCCCGCGCTCCGACACCATGAAGCCCAGGAACTTTCCCAAGGTTACTCCGAAAGCGCATTTAGTTGGGTTCAGCTTCATTCTATATTTCCGGAGAGCGTCGAAGGTCACCTCGAGGTCGGCGACATGATCTCTGGAAGATTTGCTTTTTACGAGCATATCGTCCACGTAGACCTCCATGTTACGGCTGATCTGCTCCTTGAAGATTTTGTTCACCAACCGTTGGTAGGTTGCGCCCGCATTTTTGAGGCCGAAAGGTATGACCCTGTAACAGTAAAGGCCACGATTAGTGATGAAAGCTGTCTTTTCTTCGTCTTCCGGCATCATTCTGATTTGATTATAGCCAGAAAATGCATCCATGAAGGTGAGGAGCTCATGGCCCGAGGTCGCGTCCACCAGTTGATCGATTCTGGGAGGGGGTAGCTGTCCTTCGGACAGGCCTTATTCAGCTTTTTGAAGTCTATGCACATCCTCCACTTGCCGTTTGCTTTTTTGACTAGGACAACGTTGGAAATCCAATCAGGATAATTGACTTCCTTAATGAATCCGGCTTTAAGGAGCTTGTCCACTTCCTCGGCTATCACCTTCTGCCTTTCCGGTGCATGACCTTGAATTTTTTCTTTCGTTGGTCGATGCTTTGGATCGACGGCCAGGTGATGCTCCATGACTTCCGTGTCAATCCCTGACATGTCTGCTGGAACCCAAGCGAAAACGTCCGCATTCCTTCGTAGAAAATCAATGAGACGCGTCCGCACCTCCTCCTCCAGGTTGGAGCCGATCATCGCTACATGCTCCGCATTCCCATCATTCAAAGGGATTGGTACCAGATCTTCAATTGGGGCGCCCCTCTCTTCGACGAGGTCATCGCGAGCATCCAATCCATCAACGGGACAGGGGTCAGATTGGTCGCTTCTTTGCAAGGCTATGTTGTAGCAGTGTCTGGCCAGGGCTTGGTCTCCCCGGACCTCTCCGATCCCCTGGTTGGTGGGGAATTTCAACTTTAGATGGTAAGTTGATACGACGGCTCGGAGAGCATTGAGGCCAGGTCGGTCGAGGATTGCATTGTAGGCTGACGGTGCCTTCACCACTAAAAAATTCACCAGAGCCTTGGATTGCCTTGGATATCGACCTGCGGCCACAATCAAAGTTATTATTTCTTCCGTCGGAACAGCGTCGCCGGTAAACCCTACCAGAGGGGAGCTAATCGATCTCAAGTGGCCGTCAAGGATGGACATTCTTGAAAAGGCATCGTAGAACAAGATGTCGGTCAAGCTTCCATTGTCGACAAGAATGCGACGAACGTCGTAATTTACTATATTCATGGAAACTATGACTGCGTCGTTATGAGAGAATTGGACTCCCCGAGCGTCTTCTTCAGGAAAGGTTATAGGCTCTTCAATCTTTTGCCGCTTGGGGGGTACGGCCGGTACGTTGGTTGCTTCCTGCCGGGATCCTCCCAAGATGGTGTTGGGAAAATCCGTCGGAAGTCGATTGTCCGACCACTCCATGCCGGCGACCATTGTCGGAGGATGCAGGGACTGAAAAACTAGAGGCGAGACCGGGGCCCGAGATATGGCTGAGGCCGTGGGTGGCCGTGCGGATGCTTCGCGAGAAGACATCGGGCGAGGATCCAGTGGGGGAAAGGAGGGGCGGGTGTCGGAGAAGATGACCGGAGGCGGCTCCGTTGAGCGCTCCTTTAAGAACAAGGGTACCGCACGGAGGTTCGCCCTTCCTCTAGCGCCAATCCTGTTGGTGCAAAAATCCGCTTACGTCGGAGAAGCTGGAGTCGCGGTCGCCGCCGGGACCTGCAAAAGAAGTCTAAACCGGAGGTGGGATTGCTCCGGCAAGACCCTCCGACGCTCAAGTCAGTTCTCTGCCTCAACAAGAATGGAGTACTCGAACAGAAATTTTAGCAGAGTTTTTAGGTAAAAATGAGAGCTTATAGAATAACGTATCTGGGGTTCCCCTTTTATAGGCGGAGGGAGCAACAAACTGATGGCGATGCCTGTAACCGTCTGACAGTGGGCCGCCCATAGTCAGGAAAAATTTATTGCGGTGGGTAGTGGAGTGGGATCGTGGCTATTGCCGTGGCTCGCCACGTGGAATCAGTTACGGGGAGTGGAGCGAAGTTCGCTGTCGTGACTCGTCAGGGAGTGGTGGAATCGCACAGGATCCGCCGCAGGGAGTGGGGTAGAATCGTGGCCGTTAATACGGCCTACCAGGGAGTAATGGAGCTGCGTAGGGTCCGCCGCAGGGAGTGGAGCAGTGTTGTCCGTTACTGTGGCCTGCCAGGGGGTCCAGACTTGTCGACCGAAGTTCGGTTGGAGTCGGTAGCGAGGTCTGAAACTCGTAGGAGTTTGAGCAAGGTCTTTCCGCAGTCGGAATAGAAGACGGAGTCTGGCTTCCGTAGGAGTCCGGATGAAGTCTACTTGCAGTTGGGGTTGTGGGCGGAGTCCGACTCCCATAGGAGTCCGGACGAAGTATGTCTGCAGCCGTTAGAGTCGAGGACGGAGCCCGGCTCCCGTAGGAATCCGGGCGGAGTCTTCCTGCAATTAAAATCAAAGGTGAAGTCCGGCCCCCGTAGGAGTCCGGACAAGGCTTACCAGCAGTTGAAGTTGAGGACGGAGCCCGGCTCCCGTAGGAGTTCGGGCGGAGTCTACTTGCAGTCGAAGTCGTGGGCGTAGTTCGGCTCCCGTAGAAGTCCGGACGAAGTCTGTCTGCAGCCGTTGGAGTCGAGGACGGAGCCCGGCTCCCGTAGGAATCCGGACGGAGTCTTCCTGCAATTAAAATCAAAGGTGAAGTCCGGCCCTCATAGGAGTCCGGACAAGGCTTACCAGCAGTTGAAGTTGAGGACGGAGCCCGGCTCCCGTAGGAGTTCGGGCGGAGTCTACTTGCAGTCGAAGTCGTGGGTGGAGTCCGGCTCCCGTAGAAGTCTGGACGAAGTCTGTCTGCAGCCGTTGGAGTCGAGGACGAAGCCCGACTCCCGTAGGAATCCGGGCGGAGTCTTCCTGCAATTAAAATCAAAGGTGAAGTTCGGCCCCCGTAGGAGTCCGGACAAGGCTTACCAGCAGTTGAAGTTGAGGATGGAGCCCGGCTCCCGTAGGAGTCCGGGAGGAGTCTACTTGCAGTCGAAGTCGTGGGCGGAGTCTGGCTCCCGTAGAAGTCCGGACGAAGTCTGTCTGCAGCCGTTGGAGTCGAGGACGGAGCCCGGCTCCCGTAGGAATCCGGGTGGAGTCTTCCTGCAATTAAAATCAAAGGTGAAGTCCGACCTCCGTAGGAGTCCGGACAAGGCTTACCAGCAGTTGAAGTTGAGGATGGAGCCCGGCTCCCGTAGGAGTTCGGACGGAGTCTACTTGCTGTTGAAAGTCGGAAGAGGCTTGCAAGGGTCAATCCCGCCAAGAACTTCGGTCGAGGGTACTTTATACCCAACAGTATCATTAATCTCTTCACTAGCGTGCTTTTAATTTCTAACCATTGGACTCCTAATCATAGGCCTCAATGGGTCAAGCCCAAACGATCATGTTTATTTAATATCGTTTTTATTTTCCGACCATTGAACTTCTTATTAAAGGCTTTAATGGGTCAATAAAAGTTCAAATGACTATAAATAGTCATATTGAATGGTTATAAAAGAGCCATCTTTAGATCTGATTTTATATAGCCCATTTAAGCATCTCCTTCTCTTCCTTCTGACTTTGTCTATTCAAATATTTTTTCTTTCTTATTATTTTTTTAGATGCTGAAGGGATTTCTATCAACCTTCTCCATAATCATGCTTGTAGGCGAAGGATCCCGATCATATCTTGAGATGGTTTTTCTGATTTTTTCTGCATGATGGATGGGAATATATCCAATTTGCTTTTGGATTTTGGTCATTTTTATTTTTTGTTATTTTGTAAGTCATTTATAAACTTCCTATAGTAAAATTTTGTTAGTTTCGATTAGTTTTTTAAATCACATTAGAAATTCTTCGAGTCCTATTCCAACAATCTAAGGCATATCTTTATACATAGAACTAAAGAAAAAAATAAAAAAAAGCTGAAAGAGACTGTTATACTAATTATTGATGTTCATTTCTTTATTAACTCTTCTATTTTTCGTGGAAAAGTAAAGACATTGTTGTATGCTGTCCATACATTGTCCAATAGTAAAATGTAGTTAGTAACACCATTTCTTTCTTTATAAGGTCAGCTGAGCACAATTAATTCACTTGAGTTTCCTTATATTTTTTCGAGTCGGCATCCAATGATGCACACACCTTTTCCAACAGTAGAATCCTTATGAAACATCTTCAAATTTGTCAATGAGGTTGCAATGATGCATCTGTGGTGCTACAATGTCACTTTATGATGCTGTCTATGTTGCTAGGATGAGATGGTGACACGATGCATCATGTATCAGATATTGAATTAGTCTTAAAAGCATTCTATCAATCTGCTACTCAAATTGTCTACTCTCAGGATGCTCAACGGACCCTTGTAGAAACAGTGTTTGTGAGACAGTAGTTAAGTTTGTTGCACTAAAGCTAGCAAAGTGAAAATTATCCCTTGTGGCATGTTTTTATTTACATTTGTCCGCAATTTTTAGGGTGCCGTAATGAAGCTAGTGATTCCCGGAAGTTCACAATTAGTTCTTACCCGATTCAGTTATATGGGTTTTTAAAACAAGCTATCCCTATTTCGTTTTTATTTACCATACTCTTGATTATACTTTTTTTTATTTTTATTTTTAAAAAAATATTTTTTATTTTTTTAATTTTTACTACAGAATAGAAGTAAAAAAATAAAAAATATGTTTGACAAAATATATTTTATCATTCCATGAAATAGCTGATCCAAGCTGGTCAAGTTAAAACGAGTTACAAGCGTTATCGGGATTGCAAAGACGCCTCTTTCTTCTTCTTTTTGCCGCCGCTTTCATTTTCTCCTCTCGACGAATTCAAATCTTTCTCTCGTTGGCCTTCGGCAAATCTCCTCCCTAGACAATGGCTACGAACTGGCTCACATCGGTCCTCCTCACCACCTCTAGCCAACCCATCTTCCTCTCCGACGAGGTTGCCGTCGACTTTGATGCCGAGGAGAACCCTGCCCTCCCCACCCTCTGACCGGGCCTTCTCATCCTCACCTCCCATTGGATCCTGTGGATCGACGAATCCTCCATCTTTGGTAGTGCCTTCCCCTCACCGCCGTGGTCCATGCCTTTCCCCTAAGAAGTTGCTGCGGAGCATATTCGCCAGCCCTAGGATCCAGATCCAGGTATCAGTGTCGCTAGATGGAAGGGTAGGAGAGAAGGGAATGCAGTTGAAAATGATTATGATCGTGATGAGAGGGAAGAACAACCCTGACGTGTTCTATAGGAGGCTGTTGGAGGTCTTGAGGCCAAGGACGTGGGAGGCATCGAAGGGATCAGAAGGAAGGAAGCGGGGATCGGGATCGAGATCGAGGGAGGGGGAGGTAGCGAGCATCAAGGTAAGTCGGAAAAAAGTAAAAATAAATTTTAAAAAATAAAAAAATTACTTTACACAGAAAGTAATTATTTTTATTATTTTTATTTTTTTATTTTTTATGATGTTATCAAATATTATTTTTTAATTTTTATTTTTACAAATTTTAAAAGTAAAAAAAATATATTTTTTTAGGACTAACCAAATGCATCTTTAACTTTTCAATGCTTTTCATTGTACAGAAGAGTTTGCTAGTGAAATTGTATTAAAGATCCAGGAAACTTTTTCCCAGCTATTTGTGAATTATTGCAAAGAGTAGTTGTTGTTGTGATCCAGGTGGTATACCCAAGACCCAAGGGACTAAGACTAACGCCAAGGTCCATCATTCATGAGGGCTTCATGGAGGCTCTAGGGCTAGTTGGGCCCTAGGTTGAAAGGCTGTGGGCCTTTCGGATTCTTGAGGTCTAGGTTATGTGGGCCTCAAAGGACCAACTCTTTATGGACCAGGTCTGGGCCCAGGATAGGTGAGATTAGGTCGAGTCATGGGTGTACATGGGCTTGGATTAACCTAATCTCCCATAGAGTTGGTCAAGGGAGTTTTGGGTTTGGGTCACTTGACCCTGTGTTTATATATACATGCACTGTATAGGTTTGATTAAGCCAAGGAATACAAAAAACTCTTTCTCCCAAGTCTCTCTCTCTCTTCTCCCTCTCTCTCCAGCTATTCTCCACGCCCCAGGAGCAAGAAACCCTAGGGTTTCTTGCCACCAGGTCCATAGAAGGTAGGAAAAGCAGGGGAGGCTCTAGGGTTTTGAGCCCCTCCCCCTTTGTGCCACCAACCATATTGCCTCTCCCTCTCTTGCAGCCACCCAAACATCAGGTCCAGGACTTGAAATCTCTTGCTAAGAGGTTGGTACAAGTTTCTCTCAGATCTAGAGTTGATCTGAGGTCATTTGAGGCACGGATGTGATCTCCATCAACAGATCTACAGGAAAGGCTGCAGTAGGACAGATCTGCAAGGTCTGGTTCTATCTACCTTCTTCCCTATCTAGAATATCCCGATTCAAAATCTCTGAATTGAAAGACCTCGATCCAGGCTTGATCTGGTTGGGTACCAGATTTTGGATTTTTTAGAGATGATCTTAGAGGCGTTCTTCATCTGGAATGAAAGGCTGACGAAAAAGACAGCAACCAGGCTGATTTCGTCAAGGGCCTTTGATCGAGTCCAGAAGTCTCCAGATTTGTTCGTTGCTATTTTTGCTACACCCAAGGTCCGTGGGAGGAGCCGGGATCATGCTCCAATAGTTGGTATCAGAGCCACAGTGGTGAAGAAGCGGTTTCAAGCACGAGAAGTTAAAGATCCCAAGTGCTGAAAATTTTCAGCAAGGTACCATCAAGGTATATTCTACACTTCTTGATTTTATATTGCTTGTTTGGCTTGGATCCGGTCATAGATAGCAATATGAAGGTCGATTTTGAGAAGTTTGATGGCAAAAAAAATTTTTTCATGTAGAAAATCTGGGTGGAGGATCTTCTGGTGCAAGCAGATCTGGATCAGACTTTGGATGAGAAGTCTGAGGGAATGACGGATAGATAATGGGCATCATTGGAGAAGAAAGCATGCTCGGTGATCAGAGGATGTTTGGCGGATGCGGCATTGTATTCAGTGCTGGAAGAAAAGACCCTGAAGGGCCTTTGGTCGAAGTTGCACACCATATATATGGGAAAGAATATGTGCAACAAGCTAATGCTGAAGAAGAGGTTGTACAGTCTTCGGATGCAGGAGGGATCTGATGTGATTGGCCACATTCAAAGGTTCGACCAGTTGTGCACGGAGTTGATGAATATCGGGGTGAAGCTGGATGAGGAGGACAAGTCCCTGTTACTTTTGTGTTCGCTGCCAGGATCATATGACTCTTTGGTGACTACACTGCTCTACGGCAAGGAGACTCGGGAATATGAGGACATGGTCTCGGTGCTGAGGTCTAATGAGTAAAGAAAAAAGTTAACCAGAGATCGGGCTCCCCAGGAGGGTTTGGCAATAGGGGAGAGGACAGGTAGAGGCAGAGGCAGAAGCAAGTCCAGGGGGCGGTTCAAGTCCAAGAAGGGAAAGAAAGAGATGAAATGCTTCAAGTGCAATGAGTTCGGACACTTCAAGCGAGAATGTCTACTATGGAAGAGCAAGAAGGGAGAAAGAAGTGGCTCAGAATCAGTGAGTGCAGTTGCTGGGCAGCAGGTGGAGGATGATCTACTTGTGGTATCAGATGGTCACAGGCATTACACAGAGGAGTGGACACTAGACTGCGTGCTCACATCACTACACACCACACAGGTCTTGGTTTGCGACATACACTAAGACAGATGAGGGATCAGTGACTCTAGGCGACAATCATCCTTGCAAGGTGGCTGGGATAGGGATAGTCAGGGTGAGGATGTTTGATGGGATTGTGAGGACATTGACAAATGTAAAGCACATCCCGGAGCTGAAAAAAATCTGGTGTCACTAGGCTACTTGGAGCGCAGTGGATACAGCTTCAGCAGTAGGGCTAGAAGCGGAGTATTAAACATCTCCAATGGAGCTATGGTGGTGATGAGAGGCAGGAGGTTGGACAATAATCTCTATCACATGGAGGGATCTGTGGTGACAGGAGAATCTGATGCAGCAGCTGCAGCACAGGACCAACAGGGGGCTTACAGGATGTGGCACTACCGCCTAGGCCACATGGGTGACAAGGGGCTGAGGGAGTTGAGCAGGAGAGGACTCATCTCTGATATGGAGGATGGTACTACAGGGGAGATCTGTGAGCCTTGCCAGATAGGAAAGCAGAGGAGAGTTCAGTTCAACATCAGTACAACCCGTAGTGCAGCCCCTCTGGAGTTAGTACACACGGATGTGTGGGGATCAGCCCCAGTTTCACCTAGGAATGGGGCCAGATACTTCATGATCCTGATTGATGATTTCTCAAGAAAACTCTGGATTTACTTCATGAGAGAGAAGTCAGAGGTCTTCACCAAGTTCAAGATCTGGAGAGCTGAGGTGGAGAAGGAGCAGGGAAGGAGCATAAAGTGTCTGAGGTCAGACAATGGTGGGAAGTACACCAGCAGAGAGTTCCAGGATTATTGTGAGGAGTGTGGGATCAGGAGACACTTCTCAGTTAAAGAGACTCCACAGCAGAATGGGGTGGCTGAGAGGATGAACAGAACACTTCTGAAAAAGGCACGATGCATGAGGCTGCAGGCAGGGCTTCCAAAGGCGTTCTGGGTTGACACAGTTGACGCAGCGGGTTACTTGGTCAATCGGTCACCTCACACTAGGTTGGATGGCAGGCTTCCAGAGGAGGTGTGATCTGGGAGGACAGTTGGGCTGGGCCATCTACGGGTATTTGGGTGCACGGCCTATGTGCACATTGGAGCTGGTGAGCGGAGCAAGCTAGACGTCAGATCACGCAAGACGATATTTTTAGGCTATCCGCGAGGAGTTAAGGGATATAGGCTGTGGGATCCCTTGGAAAAGAAGGTCGTCATTAGTCGGGATGTGACTTTTGATGAGGAGTCAGTCCTACGGAGGCGAGCAGGCATGGAGGAGCAGCAGGAGCAGGAGGAGGTCCAGCAGGGTGCTGCTGGACAGCTTACCTCTTTGATTTTGCCTCTTGCAGGTACTACTGGAGGATATGACATTCAGGTGGAGCACCTACCTAAGGTGTCTCCACAGGTGGAGAGGACTCGACAGATGATCGAGGCGAAGAGGTCCAGCAGGAGCGAGCTGGACCGAGGACTGATATCGATATTGCCCTACACAAGTCCAAGAGGACCATCTGGCAACCGGACCGATATGGCTTCGAGGAGACGCTGTCATATGTCCTGGTGACAGTGAATGGAGACCCATATACATATCAGGAGGCTATTGAGAGCCAGGACAGAGAGCGGTGGGTCCAGACGATGTCCGAGGAGATGCAGTCTCTCCACCAGAATCAGACGTGACGATTGGTGCAGTTGCCACAGGGGAAAAGGCCCATTGGCTGCAAATGGGTCTACAGTCGCAAGGAAGGGCCTTCAGAGCAGGATCAGATTCAAGGTGAGGTTAGTGGCCAAGGGATACTCCCAAAAGGAAGGCATTGACTTCAGTGAGGTCTTCTCTCCCATCGTCAGACATACTTCCATCAGAGTGTTGCTGAGCATTGTAGCAGCTCAGGATTTAGAGCTGGAGCAGATGGATGTCAAGACGGCGTTCCTCCATGGACATTTGGAGGAGAGGATTTACATGGAGTAGCCACCCGATTTCAGGGATCCAGGATCAGAGGAAAAGGTTTGTTTGTTGCAGAAGTCGCTGTATGGGCTGAAGCAGTCGCCGAGGCAATGGTACAAGCGGTTCGACTCCTATATGCGCAGCATTGGACTTTTCAGGTGCGAGTTTGATTTCTGTGTTTATGTTCAGTCTCTTGAGGATGGTTCTAGGGTGTTCCTACTCTTGTATGTGGATGACATGCTTATAGCATGCAAAAGTAGGAAGGTTGTGCAGGATCTGAAGGCATCCTTATCTCGGGAGTTTGAGATGAAGGATTTGGGCCCTGCAAGGAAGATCCTAGGCATGGAGATTTTTAGAGACCGAGCCCGAAGGGTGCTGCATCTATCTCAGGGAGGCTACATACAGAAGGTCTTAGAGAGGTTCGGGATGAAGGGAGCAAAGCCGGCGGAGCTGCCACTTGCCGGTCACTTCAGACTCTCGAAGACCACGGTGCCACAGACTGAGGTGGAGGCTCAGGAGATGGAGACGGTTCCTTATGCTTCAGGAGTTGGGAGCTTGATGTATGCGATGCTCTATTGTAGGCCGGACATCACTCATGCAGTGAGTCAGGTTAGCAGGTTCATGGCGCAGCCTGGCAGGGAGCACTGGAGAGCTCTGAAGTGGATATTCAGATATCTGACGGGTTCAGTTGGAGTTAGCATCTGCTATGAACAGCGAGGAGGTGCAGTGGGATACTCTGACATGTTCAGGGAGGCTCAGGGGTTGATTAGAGGTTATGTAGATGCAGACTTCGGTGGAGATGTGGATACCCGGAGGTCTACGACAGGCTTCATCTTTAGCCTGTATGGAGGTCCTATTTCTTGGAGATCGAGTCTGCAGCCGATCACGGCCCTATCCACTACAGAGGCGGAGTATATCGGACTGACAGAAGCAGCTAAGGAGGCAATTTGGCTGAAGGGTTTGTTGACGGAGATAGGCCTTACTCAGGAGGCCATTAAAGTGCACTGTGACAGCCAGAGTGCACTTCTATTAGCACAGAACTCAGTCTATCATGCAAGGACAAAGCACATCGACATTCAGTATCATCGGATCAGAAAGCTTGTGGAGGATGGCGAGGTGGAGCTGGTAAAGGTACACACCAAGGAGAATCTAGCTGATGCACTTACGAAGGTACTTCCACGAGACAGCTTTCAGAGATGTGTTGAGCTGATTCGGCTGATGGACAGAGTGGAGCTGGTTGAGGCCTTGGGACATCAAGGTGGAGATTGTTGTGATCCAGGTGGTGTGCCCAAGGCCCAGGGGATCAAGGCTAAGGCCAAGGTCCATCATTCATAAGGGCTTCATGGAGGCTCTAGGACTAGTTGGGCCCTAGGTTGAAAGGTTGTGGGCCTTTCGGGTTCTTGAGGTCTAGGTTATGTGGGCCTCAAAGGACCAACTCTTTATGGGCCAGGTCTGGACCCAGGATAGGTAAGATTAGATCGAGCCATGGGTGTACATGGGCTTAGATTAACCTAATCTCCCATAGAGTTGGTCAAGGGAGTTTTGGGTTTGGGTCACTTGACCCTGTGTTTATATATACATGCACTGTATAGGTTTGATTAAGCCAAGGAATACAAAAAACTCTTTCTCCCAAGTCTCTCTCTCTCTTCTCCCTCTCTCTCTAGCTATTCTCCATGCCCCAGGAGCAAGAAACCCTAGGGTTACTTGCCGCCAGGTCCATAGAAGGCAGGAAAAGCAGGGGAGGCGCTAGGGTTTTGAGCCCCTCCCCCTTTGTGCCGCCAACCATATTGCCTCTCTCTCTTGCAGCCACCCAAACATTAGGTCCAGGACTTGAAATCTCTTGCTAAGAGGTTGGTACAAGTTTCTCTCAGATCTGGAGTTGATCTGAGGTCGTTTGAGGTGCGGGTGTGATCTCCATCAACAGATCTACAGAAAAAGCTGCAGCAGGACAGATCTACAAGGTCTGGTTCTATCTACCTTCTTCCCTATCTAGAATGTCCCAATTTGAGATCTATGAATTGGAAAACCTCGATCCAGGCCTGATCTGGTTGAGTACCAGATCTTAGATTTTTTAGAGGTGATCTTAGAGGTGTTCTTCATCTGGAACGAAAGGCTGACGAAGAAGACAGCAACCAGGCTGATTTCGTCAAGGGCCTTTGATCGAGTCCAGAAGTCTCCAGATTTGTTCGTTGCTGGTTCTGCTGCACCCAAAGTTCATGGGAGGAGCCGGGATCGTGCTTCAATAGTTGTTACATGGAGTTTGCAAACACCTGGCCAATTCAACGTACTAAATAATTTTGCTTTTGTACAATATATTAGGATCATATTTTTCTATTTCCTTTTATTGTCCTTGTTGTTTGGAGAAAAACTGAAGCGTGCATAGGATGATGTCCTTTCCTTAGCTTGAGGAGGTGAGAACGTTGAAGGTTTCAAAGCACCATCGATTGTGGTTATCACACTTCAGAGAATTAGAATATGCTTCATGAGATGGTGGTATGATTCACTACAGATTATATTGGGTGACAATGATCATGTGCATAACATACAATTAGTTATTTATTTATCTTTTTTGGTAAAGAAAAAGAGTGAGGGGGATGACCGACGTAGCAATCCCCTCTGGACGTGACCATAAGGACCTCCACCCCACAGGAGAATATTTGATTCGAATGAGAAACTATACCTTCTCACCATGCATGTGACCAGGGCCACATGTCGGATGAGTACATCATCCCAGCCCCACCAAACCGTCAGAGGATCGGATACCCCTTCGCACCCATGTTCCCAGGTTGCGGGAGGGTCCCACCCCCGACCATTTAATCGTTTGATTTGTTTATTTGCTAATAAGACAAATAATTATACTTATACTATTTTTTTGCACATTCTTATTGGAAAAAGACTATTTGCAATATGTAGGATTTGGAAGAGTTCCACTATGATTTATACAAAGCTTTAATCAATTATTAAGGGCATAGGAGCTGCAATGTTGATTAAACTTAGCATCAGGTATCATATATCATTGTGAATTATACACATATCCTGAAAAGTAGAATATAATCCAGCTAGGTTATGAGAATTAAAAAGGCATCTATAAAACATAATGGCAACATGGTCCATGTTTATACACATTTGTATTAACATCCACAAATTCTATCATTCAGCCAGCATTCAAATAAATAGACCACAATCTGCTCTCCACGATAATATCGACATTATAAACTCTAGAATTATAAATTCATCAAAAAAATTTTATCACTGATCTAAAAGGAAGTAAAGGCCTCTCCCCATCCCTAGAGGCACTAGCAAGTATCTCAAAAATATCTGGTGAGTCCCTAAAGCCTTTTTTGGATCCTAAGATTATGGTAAAACACATATTCCTCCTATGAGCATCTAGCAAGTATTGGTATCTAACTCATACTTCTCAAATCGAAGATCAGAAGCTTGGTCTCTTCTTCCTAATCAGTTTTCATTGAAGGGAGACTGATCCATGAGAGCTTTGTATCAGCCACCAAGATTATTTCTATCAGTAAAAGAAAGTAGATCAAAGGATTTTTATGTAAAATCGACTTCGAAAAAGCCTTCGACAGTATTTCATGAAACTTTTTGCAAACTCTACATAAAAAATGAGGATTCAGTGCTAAGTGAAGATACTAGATTTCAACAATCTTGGCCACCAACTCATCCATCCTTCTCAATGGGTCACTTGGAAGATGGTTCTATAACAAATGCGAACTCAAACAAGATAATCCCCTCCCTCTAATGCTCTTTATTTTAGCTATCAATCTCTTAGCTAGGGTCATGAATTGTGCTCAGTCAACCAACCTCATCGAAGATATTGGTCCTAATGAAACTACAAGAAAAATTCAATGCCTTCAGTTCACCGATGATGCACCGCAGAAGTATGATACACTGCTCTTCTGCGGTGCATCAACAAGATATGCTAATACCCTCAAATTCATCCTCTATTTATTCGAGATGATGACTAGATTAAAGATAAATTTTAACAAATCTCACTTGGTTGGGGTGAACCTCATGGAAGAGAAACTAAAGGGACTTGCAGAGTTCATAGGATGCCAAACTATCCATTTCCCCATCAGATAGTTAGGACTACCACTTCACCATTCTCCTTTTTCATCAAGCCACTGGGGCTTCCTTCTTGAGAAAATCACCAAAATACTTAACAGTTGGAAGCACGATACTCTCACCTTGGCTCAAAGAATCTCTCTGACCAACACTGTGTGGAGAGTAGTTCCACTATACTGGATGACAGTTCTTAAAATTTTCAATCTGATTATTCAGAAGATTAACAAAGTTTGTTGAGACTTTATTTGGGGAGACTGCCATAGCAGCCAATACTTAACTAGTAGGATCAAATACTTAGCTTGATGATCTAGTATATATCGTCCGAAAAAATTTAGAGGACTAAAAATTATTGATATTAAAACTATGAACCAAGTTCTCCTAACTAAATGGTAATAGAAATATTACTCAGAATATGATAAATAATAGAAAAACTTGGTGGACTCAATTTATTATTCAACCAAGCTCCCCTCTGAACCATCTTCTCACTCCCTCCTTACCTCCTTTCCAATATAAAAGGAAATCTTCAAAGTCTTCAAAATATTCAAGTAGAGTACAACTTCTACTATTAAAGACAAAAGACAAACATCATTTTGGAATGATTGCTGGGCCAATGAAAGATCACCTAGCAAAATTTTTTCCTCCCTATTCGTCCTGGAACCAATAGGAAAATAAGTGTGGCTTGTTTTTTTTCTAAAACTAGTGTGTTCACTAACTATAGATCTCCACTGGCTTTTATGGCCACCTCCAAACTTCAGGTGCTAACATTCCTACTCCACAACATAAGCCTCACAGTAGGAAATGACATAAAATAGTGGAGATGGACCCCATCAAGAACCTTTTTAGTTTGTCACCATTACTTCTTCCTAAAGAATGGAGGAATAATGTCACCGATCGGATAGATCATTTGAAAATTGCTACTATCAGAAAAGGTAAAAATCTTTACTTGGCTATGCTTCCATAATAAAATTCTCATTGCTAAAATATTACAAAAGAAATGAGTCAAGGTGTCGAATGTTTGCCAATTGTGTTGCCATCAAAGTGAAACTACGGATCATCTATTCATGTGATGTAGCTACTCCACACGGCTATGGAATTTTTCACAACGTACAAAGATCTTTGGGGCCCCTGATGATCGTCGGACAAAGAAAAAGAAGAAAGAAAAGCTTGGGACTGTTTATTAGCTATCTTTTGTTGGTGCCTTTGGATCAAACGAAACAAGCAGTTGTTTTCATTTAAGGCTAGATCTAGCACCGAGGTGAGAAAAACCATGGTTCAGCTCTTTAATGAATGGATGACGAGGGACGGCAACATTGGGTGTGAAAGGCTCGACTGGTCCTTGAAGAACTTTATTGCCAACATGAGACAAGGGCTCATGCTTAATCCCAACTAAAGTTCTCATGGAAATATATGACCATGACTTTTCAAAACTTCAAAAGCTAAATGCCAAACCCAAAATATAGCTGATGGGATGGTTTCATGAACTCTTTTAAAAATCACATCGCCCCCAATGGAATGATGATGCTTTGGTACACACAATTCCATGTAACCCACTATCCAATCCACTTGCTATAACTATCTCTTAATTTAATATCAGATGACGGAAGCATCTTACTCCATTCATTTCTTCTCAAAAAAAGGACACAACATGCAATTTGAAGCATCCCTGTTTTATAAACTAGAGTTCTTAGATCTATACTTGACATGCTGTAAATTGGTGCCTCCCATTACTGTTCCTTCTCCAGCTCCCATTTTTCTACCTCCTTCATGCAACTAACAGAGAATTAAATTTTTGTGACCTTTTGAATCCCATGTTGAAGCTAGACTTATCTGAGGATGATCCATAAGAGGACTTTCTGATAGAAAGCTTTAAAAAAAATTTTTATCATGATATTATTAAAAAAAATTATCATGTATGACTACTGCATTGATTGCCATATTTTCTTTATGTATTATTTTATTCATATTATTATAAATGTGTAGTAGAAAAATTTGATCCAATTTTTTTTAAACAAGAGTTTGACAAGTAGATGACTCAGGGAATGAAATTATATGAAACAGTGTGGCTTAAATGATTTGTTGTATAAAAGGGGACATGCTAGAGTTTTAATGCATATATTACTTTAGATAGACCTTCATTTTTATCTATTCATTGAAATATCGTCTTTTAAGAAATGATGAATAACATCTTATGATAAAGAAACATCTTCTATTTGTTTCCTTTATTCTAATGATATAGCTGAACAATTACAGGGGGACGTAGTCAATGCCATAAGTTTTGATATATCTCAGAAATTATAGAATGGAGATCCTTTTTATCAGTTTGCCTTACAAAATATTTAAACATGACTAAGATCTTGGAGTCAACAAGGGAGATGTGGCTTAGCCTATAAAGGATCTTCCAATAGTGGGAACCTAACCTCTATGATAGAAAATTTTTTGAAAAAAATTTAATATAATAATAACAAGCTAATTAGTTGATCAAGAAATATATGTGGTTTATTTGATATAAAAATTATAGACTCTATCCCATCTCTATGATGGTTAGTGCTCCTATATAGTGGTTTAAAAGAGTTTTTCTCTGAATGAGACTCGAAAGGAATTTCTTAAAATATGACACTACACACATCCTTGGAGGGGCTCACATATATGAGAGTATCTGTGTATGGCTGTGGATATTAGACATAGACTATCTCTAGTAACTCTCATGAAAAATCAAGATACATGTGTAAAGTTATTAATGCACAGACTTACAATGGAGAATTCTGTACTACATATATGGTAGTTGAAGTCTGAATCAAAGAAACATAGTTCAAGATTTGATTCACTTTAATTCCTTCAAATTGAAACTATTCACACTAAGTGAGGTAAGTCTTGTAAAAACACCTTATCTGGTGCATAGTATAAGCACTTTGAAATATATATATATATTTTTTTTTATTTTATAATTTTTTTGAAAAATTTTGAGTTTTTTGGGGGACTATTGGAAGGAATCCAAAAAGAAAAACTCAAAATTTTCTTAAAATTATCCTTCAAGCATTTTAACTTTGTCTTTTAATTTTACTATTTAAATGTTTATGGTGCCATTAATCACTTTATTATCGTGCTTTTAATTTCTAACTTTTGGACTCCTAATTATAGGTCTTAATGGGTCAACCCCAAATAGTCATGTGCATTTAATTTTGTTTTTAGTTTCTGACCCTTGAGCTCTTTATTGAAGACCTTAATGGGTCAATAAAAGTTCAAACGATCATAATGGTCATATTGGATGGCTATAAAAGGGTCATCTTCAGACTTAATTTTGTATATCTCATCTAAGCCTCTCCCCCTCTTCATTTTGACTTTGTCTCTTCAGATATTTTTTCTTTGTGATTATTTTTCTTAATGCTAAAATGATCTTCATCAACCTCCTCCACCAACATGCTCACAGGTAGAGGATCCCGATTGTATCTTGGCTTTTTTTTTTTTGGTTTTCTCTCCATAAAAAACAGGAATACATCTTAAGATAGTGTCCAACATGCTTCCGAGTTTGATTATTTTCATATCTTATTATTTTGTAAGTCATTTATAATTTTTTTACCATAAAGATTTATTAGTTTTATTTAATTTTTTACATCAGAAATTCTTTAAGTCCTATTCCAACAAAATATATAGTTCATATGCTTGGTATATATATCTTTATGTATGGCTCAAATCAATATATGGATAAGATACATCACACATTTAGGGGTTGCAAGTTAAATCCATTAATTATATGATACATATCTTGAGTTGCATATATATTTTTGGTCACTTAATATTTGTAGTTACCTAATTTCCTACATATCCTCTAGTTTTCTATTTCTTTTTTCAGCCTAACATATCTTTTGTAATAGCCATAGCTCATCCATATCTTTTGTAATAGCCATATCTTTTGTGATAGCAATATCTCACCTATATCTTTTGTAATAGCCATATTTTATCCATACCTTTTGCAATAGCCTATAAGCATGTATATACATAGACTTAATGAAAGCGATGCTTTTTATGTGACAACAAATTTTTCATGATATCAGAGTCAAGTTTACTTTTGATAGACGAAAATTCTAAAACATAAACCATCCCATCGTGACCTCTATCACCACAACTATTAACATAAGTGAAGTGCAAAAGATCGGAGCCACAAAAGTTGTCGAGGCTAAAGGATTGAGAACTAACAGAGCTGAGACTCTTGGTGAGGCTGTAGGAAGCACAGGCACAACCATGAACCCGACAAAAATGGTGGATTTCAATTCGCCCTTCTACGTGCACCTGTCAGAAATTTGGGATAGATATTTATGACGATGTTACTGACTGGAGAAAACTACTATACCAGAGGCAAGGCATGGATGATGCCTTGAATATGAAGAACAAAATGAGATTTGTGGATGGCACAGTCCCCAGACCAGAAAATGATTCATCAGATTTGAAAAACTGGGTGCATTGCAACACCATGGCCAAGTCGTGGCTCGAACTCCACGTCGAAAGAACCTCTTAAAAGCATTCGGTATGCAAAGAGCATTAGGGATGTTTGGTTCGACCTTGAAAGATGCTACTCGAAAGATAATGCACTGAGGATTTATCAAATTAGATGGGCAATCTCATTATTACAGCAAGAGAAGGCTCAGGTGATAACATGTTACTCGGAGTCAAGAGGATTATGGGATGAGCTACAAACATTCAATCTCATCCTTGAGCCTACGTGTGGTAGATGCATATGTAATGTGTCAAAGAGATGCCAGGACATGCACAAGAGGAAGAAGATCTATAATTTTCTTATAGGACTTGACAACACTTTTAATACCATCTACTCCCAAATGCTAAACATAGATCTATTACCAAGTCTCGGTCGTGCCTTCTCTATCACCAACCAAGAAGAAAAATAATAAGTTGTGGCATCTCGAAATTTTATTATAGAAGCAGCAGCATTGATAGCCAAAATGCTAGAGAACTCTAGCATTTGTGGCTCGAACGACAAAGGTACTAGGAAAAGAGCAAGGTAAGGCAACTAGTCTATTAGCTTAGATAGACCTACATGTGAACACAATAATAAAATGGACCACAGCAAAAAAGAAGTGTTTTGAGCTAGTGGGCTATCCACTCAGGTGGAAATGGAGGCCCCAAGGTGAGTCAGGTAGGTCAGCAGCAGGTCTAATCCAAGTACAAGAGTGTTGGGAAATGTGTCCTAAAGCCAATCATCTAAGTGGTAGATGATTGGAATTAGTATATGAATTATCTAATAATAATAGTTATTTGGCAAGTTCATCATAAAAGTTCTATCTTCCTTAAATGAACTCCTAAATTATGATGAAGTCCTTAGAACCACAATCAATCGATAAAGAAGGATTTATTGGATGGTTCTTAAATTATTCACGACCAAATAATAAGTTATTAACAAGGACGATAACTTATCAAGTGTAGGTCGCTGTATGCCATATGTGTTGGTTGTCCTCATAACCAAGTGGTATGGAGACATAGGTATGGCATCCAGGTGAGATGTAGGAGTACATCTGTATTGAACATGATCAATGTAATACTCTACTATCAAGAGTAGTTAGCTAAGGCCAATGGATATAAATGTCTCTCCGATCAGAGATCACCACGGTGACTTACAAGCAACTCACTGTGCTTTGATGTCGGACTGCCTGTATTTTTAATATAGGTTCGAAAGATTTTTGGGTACAGTCAAGCATTTATGGAGTCAGTGTATGAGTCAAGATGGGATTGGCCACTCCTGATTAATTTCAGGAAGAGAATATCTCGTTGTGTTTCAATTTAGCAAAACCTATGTCTAGGTAATCCTCATGAGGAATCACGAGATTTACAAAATTTTGAGACACAATAGAGATGACTTATATGAGTGTTGACAGCATACTCGAAGTCGTCTTGAGCATTATTGATCAAAAAGATGAATTATACGATAACCATGGGTCAAGATTTTTAGAATGTTGCTTTGCATACATTCGACCTATCTGGACGTCGAGAACTATTGCTAGATGGTTACTTCGACTGGTATAGAAATTGATTTCTGTGCTATCGACTTAGGTTCGAACCTATAGAGTCACACACATAAGAGATTATAACCTAATCAGATGGTTAATCGATGATTGAGAATCATTCTAAGGTTAAACGATCAATGTGATAGATGTTTGACCTAATACAAGTATTACAGGAGGATCAATTAGCAATTAGATTGCTAATTGGCTCAATCTGATTGAGCAATTGAACTGAGATCAAGGCTAATTAAATTTGATTCAATTAAAATTAGTTTAAATTTAATTAGATTAAGTCTAATTAATTTATTGGATAAGCCAATTACAAGGGAGAACAAGTCCCTGTTCGATTAGGACTTGCATGCACCTAATTTTTAATTAAGTTAGGATTTAAATCAGAATTAAATATGATTTAATATGATTTAATTAGACTCCTAGTTGGATTATGATTATTATTAATTAGGTTGTAATTAATTTGGATTGGATTCAAAGTGTTTGACCTAATCTACATAAGAATCCTATTTAGACTAGGATTCCATATCATCTCTTGCGCCACCTAAGAAATCTCAAGCCCATGCCCACTAATTAATTTTTACATATTTTTCTATGATATCCATATCTAAGGAATGTTATCTCACATCACTTATTCTAGAGATTTGAATCAGATTTGATTTGGTTCAATGTGGAAAGTGATTTGGTTAATTATGAAAAGTGGTTTAGGCTTATTCTTTTTTTTGAAAGAGTCCCTCTTCACAAGGACTCTTCCCTCCTCTCTTACGCCAACTTTCTCCAAGCCTATCCTATTATTTTATCACCCCTTTTAAGCATCTTATCCTGATCTCCATGAAATTTATAAGGGAGGGGGCGTCCAAGAGTTAGACGCCCCATGGACTCCTTGTTGATTAGGTCTTTTGACCTAACCTGCCATATAAAAAGTTGCCGCCCCATATGCTATCAAATAAGAGTAAAAAATTGGTGGTTTTTAGATAAAAATAGTAGAAGAGAAAGAAGATGGCATGGGTGTATTGAGGCACCAAGATCCTTAGAGGAGAGTCTTCTATCAAGAGATCAAAAGTTGATGTCTTGTAGAAACAAAAGGTAAGAGAGAAGATTGTTTTCTCTTATTATTTCCTTTCAGATTATTCTCTCTTTATTTTATATTTTCATATGATAAAAATTTGAGAGAGAAAGAGAGATGGCATGGTGGATTCATGCTCCAATGAGTTGGGGCATGGTGATCTAATTTTAGACATGATCTGATCATGTTCTGATGAGAGAAGAAGAAGAAAAGAAGGTCTTCTCTTAAAGTTTCTTTTAGAACCCTTCTTCTCCATAAATCATGAGATTTTTTTATGAGAAAAATTAGATATCATAAGATCTAAAAATTTAAAAAATATGTAGAGAAGAAGGTCTTCTCATATCCTAGCATAGAGATATTCTCAGGACATCAATCGTTGATGTACTGAAAGAGAAGATCTGTCTTCTCTTAGGATCCTTTTCTTTTACATATTATTTTTGATTTTAAGAAGGTCAAAAGGTTTGACTTCTCCCTTGTTCCTCCTCATATTCTTCATCTCTTAGAATGTCCAAGAGATCCAAAGAATATTTTTTAGATTAACCATCCGGAGAGATCTGCAAGAAGCTAGCACTTCGAGTGGATCTTCGTTCGACGAATCTTCGATTTTGTTGCAGCCTCGTGTGGATCACCTGTAGAAGCCGGACGTATGTGCGGCTCTAAAGACAACAAAGAAAATCAACTGCAGAGTTTTCGATCCGTATGAAGGAAAGATATCTGATCTCTTCTCTTATCTAGATGTGATCTAGGTTTTAGATCTAAAACTATTTTAGATCTAGGGTATTGATTTGATCAATACCAAAGCTTTTATTTTTTGATTTATAAATACAATATGACATGTTATAGGTCCTAATTGTAGGATTTAGTAATCTGATTATATGTATTTATATATTAAATTATTTAATTTATATATTTTGCTGTATTATATTTCAAAATTATTTTGAAATTCATGCATGAAACCTTGCATCTTTTTCAACAGTAGTATCAGAGTATCTAAGTTCTTTTATAACATGTTCATGATTGCATTAACATAAATCTAAAAAATAAAATAATGATTGCACGGACTGTAGTTTGTCCTGCTGTAAGGTTTATCCCTTATAGTGCAAAGATTGTCCTGGTACGTTGCGATCTAAAAAATTTAAAAGAGTTTAAATAAATTTTGTCATGAATATTTTAGATTAGGTCTATTTCATTTCATAAAATTTTATGTAATATATATAGATTAAAATCAGTCAAGAACAGGATCTTACGAAGGTTCTGTTTGCTTATCGGGCTAGCTCGACCAGCAATCCAGCTTGACTAAAAAGTTGGCTCAATTATTTTTCTGACTGATTTTAATTATTAATGTTTGTTAGTAAAATAAACTGACCCATTTTTGAAATGAGTTGACCTATTTAGTGAAACAACACTAAATTATATTAAATCTTTCAAAAGTTGAAAATAGTTTTCAAAATGCCGAACCCCAACCCTCAGTCATGAACTTAATTAAAAGAATTAAGAGATTGTTTAGGATCTAGGTTTGTGATTTAAAGATCCTAAGATAATTTCATAAAACATGGGTTAAAGAGTAATGGGTTAGCTTTGATCAGGTCATTAACTGGGTTAGACCTAGGGTTAGATTAAATATGGACTAAGTTAAAAAATTGATCAAACCTAATTAAAAGTTAATTAGGATTAGGTCATTTCTATAGATTACTTCAATAGTTGTAGTTGATCAAAATCTATATATCTAACAAATGGATACTGATCGTGGCTCAGCGGTTGAGCCCGAGTCTTTAGGTAGACCAAATCAAAATGGATAAACCAGTTGGTGTCTCAGGTAAACCTGACCGATGGTTTTTAATTAGGAGCCCGCTTACCTGACCATTTCTTATGGTGTCTAAGGCAAGCTTTGGCAGACTCTCCCACCGATCATACTTACCTGGCCAATGTGGTTAATCAGATCTTGATTAGGTTGCTCATTGATTCGTATTAACCCATGTCACATAGAAAATCAGTGAATCTGATTTCATTCAGTGAGACTGATCTAGGTGCCCATGGACCAAATTTGATCCTAGTCCTTGTTAATGACTTGAGAAGTCAGTGGGAGGACTTGACTTGGTGAAGTTAGTGGGAGCAAATTGGTCCATGTCCTTTCTATCCTTAAATCACTAATAATTTTAAATCTTCTAAAATTATTAGGTCCTTAAAATGACAAAGTTATGAAGATAACTGAGTCATAGCCTCCCATTAAGGTGTTTGATAATGGGTCCATTAACTCAATAATCATTGCAGACCCAAAGGCCTGGTGCTTGTTGACTAATGGAATTATCACTCATCATATGACGACTTGAAAGTGTCTCTCTAATAGTGGTTAGGTTAGCCAACCAAAGTTGGGTTTAATCATTCATTGGTTAGATGCACCAAGTATGGTCATGTTAATAGTTGGACCTAACCGGATCCTTATAGTGGAGGCCAAAGCCTACTGATTAGGTTTCTGGGGCAAAATTAAATTACTAAAAGTTGTTTAGAGAAATAATTAGTTAATGAACCTACCCGTAGATGCAGATGGGTTGGCCGACCAAAGTCGGACTTGTTTGTAGTCTATGTGGATTCTAGTACCTACTAGAAAATTAAAGTAATTTTTTGAATTGGAGGTAGAGGCTACCAATTTGAATAAAATAATGGGAGAACCTTGAAACTAAAGTCCAAGTCTCTAGGCCTAAAATAATTCATATACATTAGGTCATTATTCTTTTTTCTCAAAATAAGGCTAAACCTTAATTACTCCAATCGTTGTTAGACAGTGATGACTTATGGGACCCAACTTCGTTAATTAGTATCGAAAGTTGAATTTAGTTCAGCAATACGAATGGGTTCGTATTGGGGCTTCTTAGTCCAGTCAAAATAAATAGTCCAAATTTGATCCAAATCAGGCATGTTGCTCCTATTAGAAGTAGGTTCATAGAAAGAAGAATTGTCTTGCTTCTCTTGACCATAATAGGCTGAACAAGAGAAAGGAGCAAGAGTTGCTCATCAAGGATGTTATATAATAACACCTTAAAATTTTTCTATGAAATTCTACTACCTAGGTATTAGATACCGATGGTCTTATGCAATTTATTGCTGGGACTATAAGTAAGTGAAATATTTGAAAATGGTGAGAAGTTCTTGAACGTTGGGGATGGAAGTCTAATTTCAATCCTAACTTTAGAAATTGTAGAGCTTATTTTCAAACATTGTTATTTAGAGTAATTGTTACTATTGTCCATTGTTTATGATGAATGTAATCTTTGTTGGCCTTTTGGCCAAAGATGATCATCATTCATTAATAAAGAAAGATTATTATGATATTATTATGAATAATGTTACAATAATACATAGACAAGAAGAAAATGATATTTTATATTTACACAGTCTATTAAGTGTAATGTACACACCCAAGTTAGATAATGTCATGGATGTCTATCTTTGGCTTAGTCACCTTGACAAGAACAGGATAAACGGATTAGCTTGAGAGGGAAACCTCACATCAATGATTGTGAATCATTGATAGCCTGTGAGTTTTATTTTCTTGAAAAGATGACAAAGTCACCTTTTAATGGAAAAGGTGAAGGAGCTAATAAAGTTCTAAGTCTCATATATAGTGATGTATGTGGACCTGTGAACTTAAGTGCCAGAGAAAGATATTAATATTTTATTACAGACGATCTATCTAGGCATGAGTGCGTCTGACCTAAATCATTTAAAATATTTAAATGATTCAATAATGAAAGATTGAAACAAATCGGATAAGATGTTAGAACTCTTCGATCAGATCGACGAGGCGAATACTTATCCAATGAGTTTGTGACATATCTAGGAGAGAATTGGATTCTCTCTCAGTGGATTCTTTTTCGGAATAAAGTGTATCTGAAAGGAGAAGTTGAACTTTGTTAGACATGGTTTAATCCATAATAGGGTTCACTTCTCTGTCTATTTCAGGATTGTGCTCTTGTGTGATTACCTATTTTACTCTGAAAATATACTGAGTAAGTTTGTTGTGCAGATTTTATATGAGATATGGAACAGGCATAGATCTAGACTCTTTCACCTTTGGGTTTAGAGTTGATCGGCCTATGTCAAAGGTTTGCATACAGATAAACTTAGTTCTTGGTTCAATAGGTGTTTAAGGGTTACTAATTCTATCATGATGAAGAACATAAGATGCTCATCAGCAGTAGGGCATTCTTTTTGGAAAGGAGTTTCTTAGAGAAGGAACTGATGCCTATCAAGTAGAACTTGAAAGTTTGATTGGTAGAAAATGAACCGACATAATCTAGTAAACCTACAGAACCGGATTTGATTAGATCAAACTCAGAGCCCATTAAAGTAACACCTTTAAGGAGATCTGATAGAGTACCACATTAGCTGGATAGACACTTCAGTGTCTAGGTCTGGGACGACGATCCTATTGAGCTCGATGAGATTAACAAGGATTTGATCACCTAAAGGGATGCAATGCAGTGGTCTAACTCTGAGAAGTGGTTTGGAGCCATTAAATCCAAATTGAAGTCCATAGAAATCAATAATGTATAGACACTAGATGATTCACCTGAAGGGATAAAACCCATTAGGTGTGAATGAATTTTTCAAAAGGATCAGAGTAGCGCAGACGGGAAGGTGGAGATCTATAAAGCTCGTTTTCGCTATTATCCCAGAGTTGGAATATACATTTTGAACATATATCTTTGTTATGAATAAAGAGAAACCCTGCATTTATAAGTGGGCAAAATATTTTGTAGTGTTATTCCTTGGATGAAATTCTTTTAATCAGAAATGGTATTTTAGCATTGCAAAGAATAAAAGTTTGGGTGTCATCTAATTTCTCCATGTTCAAGATCAGATATGGTAAACTCACTAATGGTAGTGAGCAGATACCAGTCTGATCTAAGTAAGAACCACTGAAAGATTATATAGACAATTCTTAAGTATTTAGAAAATATTAAAGTCCAGTAACTCAAATATAAAAATACTAACTTTAAACATGTGGATGTTTCGATTTCAGTCAGATCAAGATGATAACAAGAAAGTATCGGATCATATCCTAATTGTAGGAGCAATTTACTAGAAAGGTTCCAAGCAGGATACTTTAGTCTACTCAGTTAGTGATGTAGAGTACATCGTAGCATATGATGCTGCCATATAAGCTGTGTAGTTGCTGAGCTTCATTAGTAAGTTGGGAGTGGCACCCTCCACTGATGGTCCAGTCCTATCGTAGCACTGGAGCTATAAATCTGGCTAAAAAATTAAAGGACCAGCATACTCTATATTGCTATCGCTTTTGATTTTAGAGCAGAATGACATCGATCTTTGGAAGATCGATGATAAAAGAGAACTTGACCAACCCATTTGCTGAGGCATCGAAACTAAGAAGTTCTACGAACTCAAGTGGAAGATAGGATATTTGATATCATTCTGATTGACTTTAGTACAAGTGGGAGTTGTTGAAAAATATGTCTTAAAGCCAATCATCTAAGTGGTAGATGATTGAAATTAGTATATGAATTATCTAATAATAATAGTTATTTGGCAAGTTCATCATAAAAGTTCTATCTTCCTTAAATGAACTCCTAAATTATGATAAAGTTCTTAGAACCACAATCAATCGATAAAGGAGAATTTATTGGATGGTTCTTAAATTGTTCATGACTAAATGATAAGTTATTAATAAGGATGATAACTTATCAAGTATAGATCGCTGTATGCCATATGCGTTGGTTGTCCTCATAACCAAGTGGTGTGGAGACACTGGTATGGCATTCAAGTGAGATGTAAGAGTACATCTGCATTGAACATGACCAATATAACACTCTACTGTCAAGAGTAGTTAGCTAAGGCCAATGGGTATAAGTGTCCCTCTGACTTGAGATCACCACGGTGACTTGCAAGCAACTCACTGTGCTTTGGTGCCGAACTGTCTATATTTTTAATATAGGTTCGAAAGATTTCTGGATACAGTCAAGTACTTGTAGAGTCGGTGTATGAGTCAAGATGGGATTGACCACTCCTGATTAACTTCAGAAAGAGAATGTCTCGTTGTGTTTTAATTTAGCAAAACCTAGGCATGGGTAATCCTCGTGAGGAGTCACGAGATTTATAAAATTTTGAGACACAATAGAGATAACTTATATGAGTATTGACAGCATACTCAAAGTCATCTTGAGCATTATTGATTAAAAGGATAAATTATATGGTAACCATAGGTCAAGGTTCTTAGAATGTTGCTTTTTATACATTCGACCTATTTGGACGTCGGGAACCATTGCTAGATGGTTACTTCAACTGGTACAAGAATTGGTTTTTGTGCTACTGGCTTAGGTTCGAACCTATAGAATCACACATAAAAGAGATTGTAACCTAATCAGATGGTTAATTGATGATTGAGAATCGTTCTAAGGTTAAACGATCAATGTGATTGATGTTTGACCTAATACAAGTGTTGCAGGAGGATCAATTAGTAATTGAATTGCTAATTGGCTCAATCTGATTGAGCAATTGGATTGAGATCAAGTCTAATTGAATTTGATTTAATTAGAATTAATTTAGATTTAATTAGATTAAGTCTAATTGATTTATTGGATAAGCCAATTGCAAGGGAGAATATGTCCCTGTTCGATTAGGACTTGCATGCACCTAATTCCTAATTAAGTTAGAATTTAAATCAGAATTAAATATGATTTAATCTAATTTAATTGGATTTCTAGTTGGACTAAGATCACCATTAATTAGGTTGTAATTAATTTAGATTGGATTCAAAGTGTTTGACCTAATCTATATAAGAATCCTAGTTAGACTAGGATTCCATATCATCTCTTGCGCCACCTGAGAAATCTCAAGCCCACGCCCACTAATTAATTTTTAGATATTTTTTTATGATATTCATATCCAAAGAATATTATCTCACACTACTTATTCTAGAGATTTGAATCAGATTTGATTTGGTTCAATGTGGAAAATGATTTGATTAATTGTGGAAAGTGGTTTAGGCTTATTCTTTTTTTTGAAAAAGTCCCTCTTCACAAGGACTCTTCCCTCCTCTCTTACACCAACTTTCTCCAAGCCTATCCTATCATTTTGTCACCCCTTTTAAGCATCTTATCTTGATCTCCATGAAATTTATAAGGGAGGGGGCATCCAAGAGTTGGACGCCCCATGGACTCCTTGTTGATTAGGTCTTTTGACCTAACCTGCCATATAAAAAGTTGCCGCCCCATATGCTATCAAATAAGAGTCAAAAATTTATAATTTTTAGATAAAAATAGTAGAAGAGAAAGAAGATGGCATTGGTGTATTGAGGCACCAAGATCCTTGGAGGAGAGTCTTCTATCAAGAGATCGAAAGTTGATATCTTGTAGAAACAAAAGGTAAGAGAGAAGATTGTTTTCTTTTATTATTATTTTTAGATTATTCTCTCTTAATTTTATATTTTTATATGATAAAAATCTGAGAGAGAAAGAGGGATGGCATGGTGGATTCATGCTTTAATGAGTTGGGGTATGGTGATCTAATTTTAGACATGATCTGAATATGTTCTGATGAGAGAAGAAGAAAAGAAAGTCTTCTCTTAAGGTTTCTTTTAGAATCCTTCTTCTTCATAAATCATGAGATTTTTTTATAAAAAAAATCAGATATTATAAGATCTAAAAATTTAGAAAATATCTAGAGAAGAAGGTCTTCTCATATCCTAGCATAAAGATGTTCTCAGGACATCAATCATTGATGTACTGAAAAAGAAGATCTGTCTTCTCTTAGGATCCTTTTCTTTTACATATTATTTTTGATTTTAGGGAGGTCAAAAGATTTGACTTCTCCCTTGTTTCTCATCATATTCTTCATCTCTTGGAATGTCCAAGAGATCCAAAAAATATTTTTTAGATTAACCATCCGAAGGGATCTACAAGAAGCTAGCACTTTGAGTGGATCTTCATTCGATGAATCTCCGATTTTATTACAGCCTCGTGTGGATCACCTGTAGAGGCCAGACGCATGTGCGGCTCTAAAGACAATAAAAAAAATCAACTGTGGAGTTCTCGACCCACATGAAGTAAGAGATCTGATCTCTTTTCTTATCTAGATGTGATCTAGGTTTTAGATCTAAAACTATTTTAAATCTAGGGTATTGATTTGATCAATACCAAAACTTTTATTTTCTGATTTATAAATACAATATGACATATTATAGGTCCTAATTGTAGAATTTAGTAATCTTATTACATGCATTTGTATATTAAATTTTTTAATTTACATATTTTGCTGCGTTATATTTCAAAATTATTTTAAAATTCATGCATGAAACCTTGTACCTTTTTCAACAAAGAGATCTTGGCCTTCACTACAAAAATGGGAGCAAATTCAAAAGTGCAGTCTTTTATTTCAGGCCTTAGTGCAGCATAGTACGATCAGCTACTAAGCCTGCTAGGACAAGATCCAGCTGTTGGCCCATTAAACTTCACTAGAAATGTGTTTAATTTTGTAAATTCATGGATAATCGACTCAGATGCTTCAGCACATATCACTCACTCAATTGATTCATTGATGGACAATGTGAAATTGAGATTTATGCCACCTATGTGCATTCCAAATGGGGCCATAGTGCCTATTCATGGTGTTGGAAGAATTAAAATAACAAATGATTTGTCTCTGGAGGATGTTGTGGTCTCCAATTTTTGCTATAATTTATTATCGATTAGTTAATTGACAAAGTCTAGCGATTGTGCACTTTCTTTCAAGACTCTTATGTGATATAGGAATTACCAAGGAGAAGGTTGATTAGGTTGGGTAGAGAGCAAGATGGATTGTACTATTTGGAGCTTGTGCGGAGGTGAGAAATAGCATGTGTGATGGATCAAGCATAGAATGCAACTCTTTAGCATCATCGTATGGGGCATGCACCATTGGAATGTTTAACGCACATTCTGAGTTTGTCTTCCTTATTTGATTCAAGATATTCCTTTATTTGTGATGCTTGTAAGAGGGCTAAGCAAACTAGACTGTCTTTTTCTATTAAAGAGAATAAAAGATCTGGTTGTTTTGAATTAGTTCGCTATGACATTTGGGGAGCATACAATGCACCTTCATTTTCGAGAGCATATTATTTTTATCTATTATTGATAATTTTAGTCACATGACTTGGGTTTATTTGATGAAATATAAGTCCAAAATATTTTATTACTTCACTCACTTTTGCAATTTGGTTAAAACCCAATTTGGGAGTCACATTAAGGTGGTTCATAGTGATGGAATGGAGTTTTTGTCAACTTAAATGCAATCATTTTTTCCTAAAAATGACATAATTCATCAAACTTCGTGCACCAACACACCGCAACAAAATGTGGTAGTGGAGCCTAAGCATAGGCATATAGAGCCTGAGCATAGGTATATATTGGAAGTAGCTAGAGCTTTGCAATTTCATGCTGAATTATTAATTAGGTTTTGGAGAGAGTGCATCCTTACAGTGGTGTATTTGATTAATAGAACTCCCATGAGGCTTTTAGGCAACAAAAGCCCATACAAGATATTTTTAGGATGACCTCCTTGATATGATCACGAGAGAGCTTTTGGTTGTTTATACCACATCCATGACAATATGCGACATAAAGATAAGTTTACGTTGAGAGCTATGTCCGATGTGTTTTTGGATTATCCAAATGGACAAAAGGTCTATAGGATTTATGATTTAGAGAGAAGAATAATGTATGTGAGTGGAAATGTTCAATTTCATGAGTAGATATTCTCCTATGCAGTGACTACTATGCACACGGGTAAGGGGGAGAGAGTTTCTGTTGGGCCAGTCATGGAGAGTGAGTGGACAGATCCATTAATAGTTGGACCCACACCTGTAGTTCTGTCTAATTGTATAGGCATAGGGAGCAAACATAGTTCCAGCTCTTGTCCTAATGAATCGGCCTATCAAAATCCCAATAGGACCAGTCCACTATAGAATGATGCTACTGGGCCTCCCTAGGCCGACATGAACCAGCAACTAATTCAGCCTATCGAGATTGATTTGGGCTTGAGCAATACTGGAGATAACACAAAGGAAGTATGGAGGCAAAGTTAGGGTGCAGAGGGAAGTAATGTTGCTATTGGATCGAAGCGAACTCGAATAATCTCCAAGAAATTGGATGGATACCAGTTTGAATTACCATCATCTCTCGTGCCGTCTCATCCACCCACAGGTCGGTTAACTCCGTGGTATATCCTTTATCTTATTTTTTATTTTATGATAGATTTTCTAGTGCACATAATGCTTTTCTTGCAACCATTACAATCGATGATGAGCCGAGGAGTTTTGCACTGGTAATCAAGCACCCTCACTGGTAGGAGGTGAGGGCTAAAGAGATCATAGCTCTAAAACAGAACAATATGTGGATGCTTGAGCCTTTGCCACCAGGCAAGCATGCCATGACTCCAAATGGGTGTATAAGATAAAGTACAAACTAGATGGTAGTATTGAGCATTATAAGGCCTAGCTCATTGCCAAGGGGTACACATAGATCAAGGCTATAGACTTTCATGAGACATTTGCACCGGTTGCTAAGTTGAACACTGTGCGTTATTTGTTGGCAGTAGCGATAGTTTGCAATTGAAAGTTGCACCAATTGGATGTTAATAATGCCTTTCTTTATAGAAATCTCGAGGAAGAAGTCTACATGAAGATTCTACAGTGGTTTGTTAAATAGGGAGAGACTAGAGTGTGTTGGCTACGTAAGTCTCTATATGGGCTACAACAAACATCTCATAATTGATACCAAAAGTTCACTACCTCCTTGATTCATGTTGGTTTTCGCTAGTCAAAAGTAGATTATTCCCTATTCACATTTTGTCATGGCACTTCTTTTGTTGCGGCCTTTATATATATCGATGATATAATTATGGCCGGTAATGCTCCTGATAAGATTACTTTCCTCAAGCACTATCTTGATGATAAATTTTGTATTAAAGACTTGGGCAGTCTAAAATACTTCCTAGGGATCGAGGTGGCATGATCCTCTTTTGGCATTATTCTTAGTTAGCGAAAGTATACTCTTGACATATCGGAGGAGTGTGGGATGCTAGCTTCTAGGCCATGCTCCTTCCCTATGGAACAACACATCATCTTTATGGTGAATTTGGTCCTTTGTGCATAGATCCAGGGCAATATAGGCACTAGTGGGTTGTCTACTGTACTTGACCATCATGCATCCTGATATTAGCTATGCAGTGCATATACTATAGCTCAGTTCATGCATGAGCCCCACCAACCACATCTGGATGCCACCATATGAGTCTTGCAATATCTTAAAGTCAGCCCCAGGATAAGACATTTTTCTTCAATCGACTGACAGTTTTTTCCTTCGGACTTATTATGATGCTGACTGGGACAGCTGCCTAATGGCTCGCCGCTCCACCACCCAATATATTATTTACTTGGGTGATGCACCTATCTATTGGTGATCCAAGAAATAGACAGTTATTTCCAAATCATCTAATGAAGCTGAGTATTGTGCCATGACTAACACTCCTAATGAATTGATTTGGCTTCGATGGCTACCTTATGATCTACTTGTCCCACATCATGGTTCAAGTATATTGTATTGTGATAACCAAGCTGCACTTTATATTGCTGCTAATCCGATCTTCCATGAGCGAATGAAGCATATTGAGATTGATCGCCACTTTATTTGAAAATGTATTCAATTCAAGGAGCTGGTCACACGTCATATATCTTCTTCATTGTAGCTTGTTGACATTTTCACTAAAGCTTTGGGGCAAGAATGTTTTCGCTTCTTACTTGGTAAGTTGGACATTTCGAATCTTCATGCGCCAACTTAAGGAGGAGTCTTGAGCTGTATATATATTTTTGGTGACTTAATATTTGTATTTACCTAAGTTTTCATATATCCTCTGGTTTTCTAATTTTTTTTAGCCTAACATATTTTTTGTAATAGCCATAACTCACCCATATCTTGTGTAATAGCCATATCTCATCCATAACTTTTATGATAGCATTATCTTATCCGTATCTTTTATAATAGGCTTAATTACTTTAAAAATTTTAGATTTTTTGAGAATTTTTATTTTTATTTTAAACTTTGATTCGTTGCAATTAGATCCTCAAGCTTTTATAATAATGCAATTTTTCCTCTGAGTGCTATTTTTCTTTGACGACCATAACGAAAATATCATGTGCTATCATATGACACAATGGAAGTTGATGTGGCATAGAATTAGCTGACGTGGAATCCTAAACTGCTTCTTCTTTCCTATTTCTTCCTTCTAATTATGGTTTTTATTTTTCATTTCATTATTTTTCCTCCATCTTTTTGGAGTATGACCCACTTCAGAAGAAGAAGATAGGAGAACAAAGCACGGAAGTTTAGAATTGATTGTTCTCATCTTCTTCTTGGCTTCTTTTAAAATTTAGATTCTCCAAGATTAGCTTTGTGAGTTTATAAGATTAGCTACAGATCAAATAAACCAATAATTCGAATCATTACAAACCTGAAAACCCTATCAATCATATAATTTTTCAAGCAAATGTAAATAATAAAAAAAAAAGACAACTAAGATTTATATGACCTCAAAATTTAAATTTTTTAACACTTGATAAGAAGGATAATGATGGAAGCAGTCTTGGTGATAGTTGTGGTCTCCATGAAAAAAGATTTAGAGATAGTGACGATATAGATGGAGGTACTGATGGTGGTGTATGAGGTAATAGAATTTTAGAAGAGATAGCGGTGGAAAGAAAGTGATGAAATTAGAAGTAGAAACTCTAACTAAAAAGAAAAAATGGGGAAGAAGGTGTTTAGGATTCCACATCAATTTTCATTACGTATCACATGATAGCACGTGACATTTCTATCACGATCGTCAGACGAAAATAGCACTCGGAGAGAAATTGTAACATTATAAAAGTTTAAAAACTTAATTGTAATGAATTGAAGTTCAGGATAAAAATGAAAACTTATAAAAAGTCTAAAATTTTTAGAGTAATTAAGCCTTTATAATAGTCATATTTCACATAAACCTTTTGTAATAGCTTGTAACCATGTATATACATAGAATCAATGAAAGCGATGCTTTTCATGTGGCAATAAACTTTTCAACATAGATACATGAATAGAAAAATAACATGTTAGCTGCTATTTTTTTTGAAATTTTATATTTCTATGATATTTTTCATATAAATATTTCATCTATCTTCTATAGGGAAAAAATATTTTTATTATAAATAAATATTAATTATTTAGTTTGTGTGTATAGCAATTATTTTGTTGCGGTCAAGGATTGGATGGCTCAGATGGCTGGATCGGTTTTCGCTCTCACATATGTAAGATATTGTTTGTTTTGACTTTGATCGTCTCGGATTTCAGTGGATCTTGACCATTTTGAGCATCACAGTTTTATCTTTTAAAAGATGCCTCATGAAGAAGAAAATGTTTCATTTCATAAAAGTCAGAGTTTTTCTTTATTCAGAACCGATGTTGGATTAAAAGCGTCCTTCTTTCATAACAGTAGTCCTTAAGTCAAAGAGGGACTTTGTATGCTAAGGATTAACCCTTCCTCTGGCACCATTTTGTTGCAATCAAGGATCGGATAGCTGAATCGATTTCTGCTCTCACATGCATGAGATACTGTCCATTTTAATTTTGGCTATCTCAAGTTTCAATGAATTTTGACTATTTCAAACCTCATGATTTTGTCCAAAATTTCATTCTATACAAACCAGATATTCTCTTAACTCGCAATGAAATTATAGGTGCCCTCCTCCGGTAGGTATTCCTATAATATTATATGGAGCTATTTTCCAAGCCATGCAAGCCAGTCATGCTGTCACTGCTCAATGAGTCCATTGTCAGATTCTTAGGAAAAACCATAATAAATATCTAAAATAACAAATCTACTCTTTAACAAATCTTTGGAGTCACCGGCAATCTATATCAGTAGTTCCACTCGTCACCCAAAACATGACCCCATTAATAAAATATTGGCGAGAGGTGAGAGAGGAAAGAATTTTTTTCCATTATACAGGGAAGGGAGAAGAGAGAGGAATGCGAAATTGCTGGAGTAAAAAAGAGAGTAAGACAATTGGTGATTTTTTCCTCCTATTTCTATTTTTATATATATTGATTTTTTTTTTGTTGAACTGGTCCAATTGGACCTGATTCAACCAACAAGTTTTCCGGTTTGACGGTCCTGATCTCCGGTACAGCGTATACGTTCCAAGTACGAAGCACCACTGCGAAACGCAATGGCTGAACATCACGGATCTGAAAACACCCCGAGGAACTGCCACGTGCCCAAGGAAAGAGGAGAGGTGGAATAGCCGTCACCTACGCGGCTTACGTTATCGCCATTGCCGCCCCTTTGGCCCATTTTCGCTGCCGTGCCCTCCTCCGATTCGCCTTTCTCGCATCCCCTTCCCCCACTTCCCTCTTGCCTTGTTCCCCGGATTTGAGAAACTAATTGGTAATTTTCTCGCTGAATTCTCCGGTTATTTACTAATCACTGTGGAGATTGATGTGTTCCTCGCTTCCCTGCAGGTAATTTTAATTTCTGTTCTATTTTCCATTTCTCTTTTTCTCGGATTAATCTTCGTGATAGAGAGTGGTTGACGGTGCTAATTTTCTGAGTTCAATAGTTTTAATGGCATGGAACGTGTTTAATTGAACAGTGCTTGATGAATTTTGTCACGGGTTTGTTCTTCTGACTCTTGTTTCTGCGAAATTAAAGGCTAGATTGATGCTAGAGAGCTATGCTTTGTCGCTCACCGCAATCTCGGCCGTTGAAAGGGGGAACAAAATTTGAATAGCCGAAATAGTTTGGATTATTAATTGGAACAAAAACGATGCGAAATATAGTCTATTTTTTTTTTAAAAAAAAATCGGACAAAGCTTGAGTTGAAGTTACAAGGTCACTAATTCATGTAATAAAAAGGTGGAAAAGCAATTTATTTCATTTTTTTTTCCTTTTTCTTTTTTTAGTAAACAACACTCATCAGCTGGAGGTTAATATAAAGTCTTTATATTTAAACTGGTTTCACTGGAACTGTCACTCGAGAAAAAGCTATTTCTGTGTTTATCATAAGTGAAAACGATGAGAGAAAATTATTATCAAGTGAATTTGGCCACTGATTTGAACGGTGAAAATTGGTGAAGACTCAAAGATTTTCTTTGAGAATTTATAAGTTTTCCAGAATCTATTGGTTTCATTGGAATTATCCATTGGTTGCTTGAGAAATTTTCCCTCTTTTATAGTTAGTCTAGATACTTAGGGAGGAGTTGCAGTGCTTTAGTAGAATGATGTGTGATTGATGCTACTAACACATGAGTTAGCTACTTGTTCAACAGGTTTCAGGGTTTTGTGGTGCCGGCTGTACATATTTTTGATCTCTTAATTTCGCATTAACAGAAATTTGCCATTACTATTTGAATAGTCTGGCAAGAGGACAACTTCTTGCTGCTTACATATTGGTCATTCTATTTCTCTCAACCATGGCTGTTGGAGCTTCCCCTCAGTTGTTCCATGAGTTTGGTGTCTTCAAAAGATTTGGACAGGCTAACCAATTTAAGGTACCTTATGGTTGTCAGTTTGTTAGGTTAATACAACATTTTGTGTTTCAGTAATTTTTTGACTTTGGTTATGATTTTTCAGAGTTCAGAAATGAAGAGTTGGCACCATTTACCAAGTTTTTCCTTTTCTTCATGTGCTTCGGTATGGTTCTATTTCCTTTTTTATTTTCTCATATCTTTTCTTTATAAGCATCATTTGATCCTGTCCTTAATGCTTTATTTGAGGTTGCTTCTTGTATTTTGGTATGGGCTTACTAATCTCTTTCTTTAAGTAAATTCAAAAATGACCATATTGCATTCTGATTGATTAAGTTTTTTGAAGACAGTTGAGTATATCGCAACTTGAATGCAGAAGTATATAGCTGCTTCTTTCTTTTTCCACTTTTTTGCTCAAATAATTTTGTATCTTTTTACAACTTTTATACCTTTTGTAAATAAAATTCTGCAGAGGAAAGGATTCTCTTGTATGTGTTCAAACTTGATTATTCCTATTTGTTGTGGCTTCTCCATGTTCTTGTTTTACCTCTGAAGCCTCGAAGGTGTCAGTTTTTTACTTTGTCCTTTCCCATTCTTTTGGCTCTTAATTTTGTAAAATTCTGGGTTTTTGGTAAATTGGGTACTTCCGCTAAGAATCATGCATTGTAAAAAGAAAATATTTTATAAATTTCTACCTGCCTTCCTGCTCCATTAAGCAAATCACTGCAGTAATGTCCTATTTATTCTATCCTTGCACACATGCAGCTTAAAGGAGATCTAAATATTTTTTGTGCAGCGGCAAGATGTTTGGAGTCTCCATGTTTCAGATAGGATAAACAAGCCAGTGCTCTTGATCCCTTACAGATACAATGTTTTCATTTCCCGGTCTTTTGCTGTGCCAAGCTCCGTACGTGAAATCCCTCTTCTGAAAAGTACCAGCTTGGCTTTGAGAAGGTATACCTTTTCCTCCTTTGGTAGATACCCTCAAGATTTGATATTTATTTATTCTAATGTATCATATTTATTCATATCATAGTTTGCAGCACCTGACCATATTGGTCCTTACTCCTTATTGATTATTCCAGTATACCTAATTGTAGCAGTAACAAACTGATACTTGGTATGACTCCTGTACTGAGTGTCCATATCAAGAACCAGATTGTATCGACACTATACCAGTTGGGTACTGTATGGGTACGGAAACTGGTACTGCAAATGTTGATTTGTATGTCTGATACTTTGTATTTATCCGCTAATACATGTATTGAGTTGTCTTGTTTATGTTGAAGACCATTTTTCATGCAGCAAAGGGAAATGTGGTGCTTAATGCAACACAAAAGAAGCCTAATAAATTGGTTATGATCTTTTGAAGAAAATGGTATGAAATATTATGTTAAAAACAAAATGAAAACAAGGAGAGAGTGCCACAAAAAGGACCACCTTCTATTTTTCTACTGCATGATTGCATGGCAAAATAGTAATGTAATATTTGATTGAGTATTTAGTTGCTTATATGCATTGCTGTTACTCCTTATACATGCCTTGCATTAAATTTTCCCACACATCCACCAACTGGCCAGTCTATGTATGACTTTCATATTATTGAAACTTGGCAGAATAACTCTTGATTCTGCCTCCCATGCTGATGGGACTAGAGTGCTGATGCGACTATGAGGATGTAAATTGTATATTTTATTTGTTTGTTTAGTTCTTTGGAAGTGATTGGTGTGTGATAAGTGTCAGATGAGATGGGGTTAAGTTTGAGCACATGCATTTGTGTTTTGCTTTTAAGAGATCTTACTTTACAGTGATAATTCTCTGAATAAAGAGGTGATGGCATTGCCTCTTAAGGAGGAGTATTCATATGCAAAAGCATAAAATTGCTAAGTTCTTTTTCTTTTTGTTACATGGACATGTATCATTTGGAGTCCTATTTTGAGGGAAAATGTCTTCACAGATGTCATAAGGGTTATCACTTTGAGATCTAAATGAGAAATGAAGTAATGTTTTTCCTCAACTTACTTTTCTTAGATCAAAATCAATTCCCATCAACTCCTACAAGATTACTATGTTCAAATAACAACCTAGGTCCTCAAGTGCATATTTAAGGATATGTAAGATATTCTCCCAGATTTAGATAATTTATCACTTCCAGGACCACTAGATCATGACCTGCATTCATCTAGATGTGACTTGTGTAAATGCTTGTGTTTTCACTTTTCACATATGTACACATATGAGCTGATATTAAGGTGGTGTATTTTCTACAGTCATGTAATTCACTTGTTACGTGATTGCTGTACTTAATTCTCATGGTTTGATTTCTGATTGGTGTTATTGTATACCAAGTATTTCTAGCATTGTTATAATTATTGTATACCAAATATTTCTACGCATTGTTATAACTCCACTTATCGATTGCTCCATTCCACATGTGAACATTTATGTACATAATTTAACCTGAATTTGTCATATAGGTCATATGATGCACTGCTTGCAAGCCCTTTGACTCTCCAATTAGTGCCAGCAGTTGGAATAATTGCTTTTGCTGTCTGGGGCCTTGGACCATTCATGCGTTCCATTAGAAGTCTGTTTCATGTATGTGTTTTATGCTCAGGTACCACATTGATGAATTTCATAGCTTTTTTACACTTCTTAGCTAAGCAATATGATAAATTTTGTATCCTACAGAACGACAATAACTGGAAAAAGAGTAAGACATATCATGTCTCTACCTCATATATTCAACCACTTCTGCTTTGGGCTGGAGCAACACTCATATGCAGGTATCATGACCTTAAATTTTGTGTTTCCTGTATAACTATTCTTATCAGTAGCACGCTGTGATTTGTTATGGATCTCTGCACTGATGACAGCTGGGTGTTTCAACAGAGCACTTGATCCAGTTGTTCTGCCATCAGAAGCAAGCCAAGCAGTAAAGCAACGTCTCTTGAGCTTCGTGAGATCATTATCTACTGTGCTGGCTTTTGCATATTGTCTATCAAGGTAATATGTTGCTGTATCAATCTTCTATCATCTAAAATGATTTTTGTTGAATATGGACTGTGTATAGACATATACCATACCATACATATGTGAGCTGTATACCCATGTACACATGAAGTGCTGGCTTTCTGCAATGATATCCATCTGGATCATTCACACAGTGGCTAATTGCTATATTGCAACATTTCAAGGCACCATCTTTTAATTCACTAAGTTACCGTAATGGATGCAGCGATGCACCATTAGAAACTAGTTGTTGTTGCTGATTTTCGAGACTCTCTTGAGTATTTTCTGCTTTTATCCTTCTGCCACCTGTACCATTTCTGATAGTGTCCTGTTTAATGGTGGACTTAAATCTTTTTTACTTTCCCCCAAATACCTTTTTCCTCGAATGCATACTGTCCATGGATTCTTTACATCATTGTGATAGATTGCCCTTGTGGTTGTCCCAAATACCTTTTTCCTCTGAAATAAATACTGCACCATGGATTCTCTGCATCATTACTAAAATCTGATACTTGTTCATAAAGTTTCAATTTCATGAAACTTTTTGTCCATTAGACTTGAATATCCCTTTTCTATATATTGTTGTTTCTGCGTTGTTTTTGGTTTTCATATCTGCAAGTGCAAAAGCACATTTCACATGCTTTTGTGCTTGCCATGTAAACTTCTTTTATAGACTTAAGCTGGGTTTGATTAAAACATCTTCTTGCTTGTCAAACACAAGCATTTTATATAGATGGTGATTTATAGAGTTGGAAAAATCTTATCACTGTTTCTGTTTTGTGGTTTGACTGAATTCGAGTAGTCATATATCCTTTAGTTAAGCTGTCAAATAATAAATATGCTTTTTAGGTATATATATAACCCATTGTATTGAATCTATCTTCTGATGTTGGGGAAAGGAGTGAGATGGAAGGCACATGAATTTGGAAAAATTGAACATGAGGGACATCAAACATGAGGAAAAAGATTGCTATAATGTTGAATAGATGAAAATTGCATGTCAATTGTCAACCAGATGATCATAGAAACCAACCAGATGAAAAAACTCCTAGACATGATGGCCTTCGATTGTTCTTCTTACACTTTCGAATGTTTACATACCAAAAAGTAAAAATTGGAGCATCCGCAAAATCTTTCCTGAATTCTTGACAAAAAGAGAAGCCATATCTGTATCTTCCATGTTGCTTTCTTAATTAGTCATCAGAATGTAATCAAATATCCAAATGTTGTTATTGTCATCATCCTTGAGCTTGTTGTTGTACATGATTGTGTCTTCATCAGGAAGTAAATCACCACTGAATAAATGTTTCCTAAATCTTTAATTTCTCATTTGGATACTCTTTAAAATGGGAGGTACTCCCAAGCTATGAGGAAAAGCATTTTTCTCCATATCTAATTTTATCCTCAAACAGCTGACTACAAGAATTATTGTGACCATTTCGCTAGTATGTTTTTTACTTTTCATACTCCATTTTTCAGTCACATTGCTTGCTGGTGTACATCAGTCATGTCACCAAAGACCTTGGAGCATGTATCTGCCAACCATCCTCATCTTTGGTCGGTGAATGTTTTAATGATGAGCTTTGGTGCTTATTTTGCAAGTTGAACTGCTCTGTTCTCCTTTGATCCACCTGTAGTTATTGTCTTTCTGGAACATCGTAAAGTTTGTGTGTCTACCTTAAGGTCTTTCCTTTGTTTTGTAAGTAGTCTGTCGAAAGATATATCAGGCCAAGTGCCTATCTCAAGATTTGGGACCAGAATGATTAGCATGAATAGGTAGAACATAAAAAAATAGACTTGCAAGAACTTGGAAGAAAAATTAAAAAGTTCTCTCAATATGAGATGATTTCTGTGCGGCTCAATACTAATGCTTCTTGCAAGTCAATATGTATAGTCCCATGTTTACTATCAAATGAGTTCTTCTTTTGAGGTTGAGAGGAGCATGTAGTGTTTTAAGCTGATTTATCTACGTTCATGGGTTTGGCATGCTACATGTTAGCCATAGAGGCTGAGGAGTGTGTCTAACTTGTTGTATTCAAGCATCAAGAAACATGTACATGGCGTGCAATTTGTTTATTTATTTATTTTCTTTTTGGAAAACCATTTGATTGACCTTTGCTTTTATATGACTCCTAGCTGATGTTTCATTTTGCATGATCCTTTTTTCTTTCATTGCTTGCTTTAATTTACAGCTGTATGTTGCTGATCTAAACTTTATTTTGAAATACTAGCCTATGAACTAGTATTCTGTTTTCAGTACTTAACCTTGTTGTTTCTTTTGCAGCTTAATTCAGCAAACACAGAAATTCTTTATGGAGACAAGTGGTTTTGATGGCACAAGAAATGTATATTTTTGTCACAATTTTTCTAAGCAATTTTCTTCTTTCTTCTCCTGAACTCATAATAGTTTTTCTTTTTCTTTATTTTTTTGGGCTTAAGTGGGGGATTTACTGGTTGGCTTTATGTCTGCTATAATAGATTGCCAAGAGAAGGGAAAAAGCAATTCCTATTTGTTTTGAACTTTAAAAATTTTCGGTAATATTCAATTTTCTTTTGCTGTCTCCAAAGTTCATAAATTTTGATGTAGAGGTTGATTTTGGAGAATTATCATAACAAGATATTTTTCTTCTTGAATAAGCTTGTGGTAAATAAATCTTGCTACTTAAAAGGGTTGCTAATTTCATAATTCAGTCCCCAAGGGCAGTATCTGTAATTACAGATATTGTGAAATCTTGTTGCATTTCAGTTGATCAAGTATCTTATGGTGTAGATTTATATGCCACTGATAAATGATCTTAAGAAGGGTCCGTTATATCCCCCAACCTCCCCACTGCCCCCCTCCCCCAACAACCCCCAACTCCCGAAAAAAAAAAGTCTCTATTTTTAATATAAACAACCATTTCATGTTGTTTTATTCTTATTTCTTATGTTGATGGAGCTGTTTTATTCATTGTATTTTTTTAATTTTCTGCTTGATTGCAGATGGGCTTCGAATTTGCTGGTAAAGCTGTGTACACTGCAGTTTGGGTTGCTGCATTTTCTTTATTTATGGAATTGCTGGGGTTTTCTACCCAGAAATGGATCACTGCTGGAGGCCTGGGAACTGTCCTGCTGACTCTTGCTGGACGTGAGGTATTGGGAGAATTTAGAAAAGTACCATGCTGCTGTAGTGTCTTCCCTATGAGAAGTTGGTCTTGATCTTTTTTCTGACTTGGTTGATAAATCATTTTTGGTGCAAGATATTCACAAACTTCCTCTCGAGTATAATGATCCATGCAACACGTCCTTTTGTTGTGAATGAATGGATTCAGACTAAGATTGAGGGCTATGAGGTTTCGGGTACCGTCGAGGTTAGTTTTATGACCACAATTCACAACTAGTACACTGTTTCGACCCAAATAGATGGGTTAAAAATGGTAATCTGGATGGTAGTTGGTGATGCTTGCCTTTTTAAGGTTTTTTTTCGGGGCATGAGAGCAAACTATTTTCACTTTTAGCATTAGTTATGACTATTGAAATCACTCATGTTGTTTATATGCATATACATATACGTATACAAATACATTCATACATGTGCACATACATAGATGCATACATTTATGATACATATATATATATATATATATATATATATATATATATATATATATATATATATATATATATATATATATATATGCATGAGCATTTATATACATTATATATACATGTGTGTGTGTGTGTGTGTGTGTGTATACATATTCGTACATACATATATACTTATTATGTACACATACATGCATATATAGACATGTATATTAGGTACACACACACACATATGTATGTATGTATATATATGTGTGTGTGTGTTTATATATATATATATATATATATATATATATATATATATACATATATACATATATATACATATATACATACATACATACACATATATACATATATACATACATACATACATATATATATATATATATACATACATACATACATACATATATATATATATATATATATATATATATATATATATATATATATATATATATATATATATATATATATATATATATGTATGTATGTATGTATGTATGTATATATACATACACACACACAAACACATAGATACATACATACACACACACAAACACATATGTACATACATGTACGTATCTGTCTAAATGCATATGTACATATACATGTTTACATATACATATATGTATTATATACATACATACATATGTGTGTGTATAGATATATACATGTCTATCAATGTTCGTGATTTCAGTATTAGGTACTATATTGGTATTTTACTGGTTTAGTATGGTAAGGTATGCACCAGTATCGAAACAGCTCTTGAGCCAATTTTTCTCACATTTTCTCATGGTACCACCCAAAACCAGGGTGTATGGGTCGGTATGCACCTTTGGTTCACCTCAATATGCCTCGGTATATCTCGACACGAGGTGGTACTAGACTTGTATTGACCCAAATATTGTTTTTGTACTGATTCTGACCTGGTACAATATGGTACACCCTGAACTAGGCTGTTCGGGGCAATATTGCAAACACTATTATATATGTATGCATATGTGGATATATAGAATGCATATAAACATACATATATGCACATAGATACCAATATGCCCGCCCGCCCGTCCGGTTGCGGTGGGGGGTGTGTGTGTGTCTATACATATCTCCTTGTATTCTATGTGGTGGATAAATGAAATGTATATGTATCATAATTCATGGTAATTGCTATTTACTGCCTTTTGTATTATTATGTGCAATCTTATGCAGCTACTTCTACTGAAACTTTGTTTTCCCTTCAGCATGTGGGTTGGTGGTCTCCAACAATTATAAGAGGTGATGATCGTGAAGCGGTCCATATTCCTAACCACAAATTTACAGTAAATGTTGTAAGAAATCTCAGCCAGAAGACTCATTGGCGTATTAAGACCCATCTTGCCATCAGCCACTTGGATATTAGCAAAATTAATGTGAGGACAGTTCTGCTGATTTTGTCTTTCAGTGAATACTTCGTGTTTCATTGATTTTTTTGGCTTTTATACCTGTCTCTTTCTCTCAAATATGAAGCCTTCACATGCCTTTTTGGAGCAGAATATAGTTGCAGATATGCGGAAAGTCTTGGCAAAAAATTCTCAAATAGAACAGCAGAGGTTGCATAGAAGAGTGTTTCTGGAAAATATCAACCCTGAAAATCAAGCTCTTTTGGTAAACACACTTTTAAAGCTTTCAGATCTTGCCTGATTACCATGTTGTATAAGTGAACTCTAATTGTGCTTCTGAATCTTTGCTCTACCATAGTAGGTGATTATTTGCCAGTCTGTAAGTGTTGTATACTTGTACAAGTTAACTTCTTAAGGATAGGGTAAATAGTACTGAATAGAATCAATAGATGAATAGGTAATAAATTGTGTTTGCCAAGCTTCATGCATGAAAATATTAAATTTACTTAGTTGTCCTGACCTATCTTAATGCATGGACTTTATCTGCAACCGTGCATTCCCCCATTACATGGCAGTCTTATCACAACTTGTTTGTCTAGATTTATTAATGTCTCCTAGAACTTTTCTGAAGTATTAACTTCTCCTGTATCAAGCAAAAAATATAACGTAAATGTCTCATGTTTGAAAATTCAAATCGTTCCTTTCTCACAAGGGTAATTTCTCGTTATCTTTAAATATTCTGTCAAGAAAGAATGTGATCGCAATTTATAAAGTGTCCATCCTCTCTACCTAGTTAATTAAGCTAACTTTTAGCAGCTATTCGTGTACTTCTGCTATCAGATGATAGCATGTCAGGGCAAAAGGAGAAATTTGTCTTTCCATTTCAGACACAGGCCACATTTTGAAATATTATAAAGAAGCTTCTTCACATGGTAGTCCTTGCAAACTTAAATTTGTGTGAATATAGAATGTTATGTTAATATGGATACTAACAAGCTTTCTATATCTTTAGATATGCTGCTGTACAGAATTTTGATATTAGGCAGATGCAACTTTTGCTGCCTGTGTAAGTCTAGCATTGCCTGCATTATGTTGCATTGATCTATATGCCTAATCTGTAGCTAAAATTTTCTCCTAAAGAGAGCTGTACGCTCATCAACTTCATGGTTTTAAAAAGCAAATGTTGATCTTAAGGTTACATGATTTCTATGTCGCTTCAGGTCCTTGGTGCCAAAAAAGTGCTCGCTGAGGAAACCAAGTCGCTAATTTGTGAAAAATGCAATAAATATTGTTTCTATGTAAAACAAATGCAAACATTGTAAAATTATTCATTTAAGTTTCAACATCCTACATCATGATTGTCTTGGACATTAGCTATCATGTTTCACATCTTGAAAAGAAAATCAAATCAAAATACCACTTCACAAAAGGAAGCAAAAGTAAATCATTGGACATCTTATAATAGCTTCATTGTTCGAACATGACAACAAAATGCCAGTTCCCATAACATGTTTCTGAAGAAAAAACATAACAAAAAAATTGCTAGACGTCCTAGAGTGGCTTCAAGCCTTCAAGCATCATCATCAACATAATCATCGATTCTTTCATCAGTAGATTTATAATGTTTAGTTACATTGTCTGTCCTTTGAATTAGCCTTTTTCTTCAAAATCTGGTTGTGAAGTTCAAGCCATTGCACTTGCCACGATCTTGCTTGAGCCCTAGTGTTCCTTTATCCCTTCATTTATAAGGGCTCCAATAGACCAAAATGCCTCTTAAAATAAAACTAATAGTGCTTTTAAAGAATGGGAAGAAAAGGGACAGGAAGAATGTTGTTGGAAATTGGAGAGGTCCTTGCTTGAACATTGCTTTGCTTTATCTCAAGTGAGTGTCACGTCAGTAAACCTGCCTCACCTAGGAACATCGAGGCACTCGAAGGCTACCTCCTCTTGCCTGAGATTGTAGACGAGCACCTGGAGCGACTTAGCACTTCTCAACTTGTGGAAATCTTTAGTAAAGAATTTCAGTGTTTCATGCTATCCTCGAAAGAATCAAATTAGCTGAACCTCACTTTCCACTTTCCAAAGTTTGAAACAGGGTGGTTGGGTAATTTTCTGGGCAAACCAAAGAGATATATTGTTGCCTAAAAGTTAAAAAATGAGCTTTTCCTTCTCCACATCGACCATTGAATAGGAATGCAGAAGGGAGGACAATTCTGTATATCAATGTTTTGAAACCTTTCTTGCACAGCTCCTGTTTTGGTGTCCAGGCTACAGATCAGTGGAAGAGAACTTAGAGAACTGTCAGTGTCAGTGTTCTAAAACCTGGCTTGGACAGCATATGTTTTGGTGTCCAGGTCACGGGTCAGTGATTCAACTGCAGGTTGATCCATTAGCCCGTCACATCATAAATAAATAAACATATAAGAATAGTGAAAATTTCAAAATATAAAATAATAATAATGATGATTATGATTGATGATTCCATTATATACATTACATATATACCAAAAATAATAGAATCTTGCAACTTATTTTTACAAACAATAAGATTAAAAATGTAGATTAATATCTTCTACGAAAAATACCCTATGAGGGAAATTTTGGATGATAATGACGACGAAGGAAATTAGGACTTGGGATGAAGCTTTTACTATGACCAAAATAAAGTCCTTATCCTATATTGTAAACAAGTAAAGTAATAACTTTTAATTGCTTTGTTTTATTTCAGCATCATTTAGGTGATTAACCCGGATAGGTCTAAAGTGGGTTGACCCATCCAGGTTGAGTCATATGGGATTTTAGGATTTCTGGATTTAGGATCGACCTGACCCATGCATGTTTCCAGGTCACGGATCGACCTAGTCAGCCTGCCCACATTTAAAAAATTGATCCATATCAAAACAGTGAATGCCTATATTTTCTTGCCAGTCATAATATTAATGATCAGGTTCTGATATTCTGGGTGCCAGGCTATTAGCACTGCAATCACAAGATATGATTTGCTTCCTTGATCCTACTTTCAATTATCAACTGAAATTTTATTTTGAATCAAAGAAAAGAAGAGAGAGATTTTGATCTACATGGCTGTGCCATTTGTTTGTGCTTCTGTTGGATGTGATCCTAATACCTCTTCTTCAGGCACCACATGATAGTCTTGCAACCAGGCCTCAAATGAGAACATGAGACATGCTGATTTCATATCTACAAGGTCCTGAAAGTTTGACGTTCCTTGGAAGAAAATGTTACTGCCTTAGGATGCCCATTTTTGAAGAATCTTTAACTGAAGCATTCCACAAAAGAATTTAGCACATATTATGAACGAATGGTAAAAAGGTGGAGATACAACCTAAGAATCTTGAGAGATGGACTTAAGCATATAATGTCAGACAGTTCAAAAGTTAAATTGAAAGCTAAATGGAGAAATTAAAGTTTAATAGGCTATATGTCTTAAGAATTACATAATTTTTAAGTTAAATTCTAACACATGTGATGAGAGAGGGGTCAATGGGGTATTATGGGTTGGGGGGAGGAAGGTTAGTGTTAGCATAGAGATAACTGTGTTAATGTAGTTGCAAGTAGTTGTGATTTATTTATACTTAATAGTATATCATTAAATTAAATTTCTTTTCGAATAAAATTTTGCTTGAAAATCTGATAGCAATTTTGATAGATTTTGCTTGAAAATCTAATAGCAATTTTGATAAGAAACCTGACAGGCCCATAGCTTCAACTTGCTCTTTGAGTATAAGCTTAGATGAAAAAGTAGCTTGTATGCCAAAAGGTAGATCTGAAGGATAAAGTGTTGCCTACCTAACTATATCGACAATCATGGAAATTCTTTTGGCAATATAGGCTGGTATGCCGTACCTTAAGGAGGCTAAGATTTTTTTTTTTTTAAATTATTTTGTTTAATGGGTGTTGAAGAATCATTTACCACAAAATTTGGACAAATACAATTTGCTCTAGTATCATCAAAGGTAATTGATAAGAATTTACATAAATTGATGATACTAGAGGAAAATTTTTCTCATGTGATAAATATAAATTCTTATTGTGCTGTTATAAAGAGGAAACTTTGCCCTAGTAAACGTTTCTTCTTCATTGCCAATGTTGCTTATATTTCGTTAGAAACTCCTTTCTGATTTCATATAAACTTTAACTGCATGGTGTGGTGTAGTCTTTTCCAATGCTGCATGCAAAAGTTCCCATGCAAGAAGGTAAATTTTATTATTCTAATGCTCAACTATGAACGTTACATTCAACATGTACATCTTAAGATTAGATGAAAGTATTTTTACATTTCAATCTAGTTAAAAGATGTTAACCAAGATAAATCTAAACCTCTCAAGTGTATGAGAATTATTCTTATTGTAGAATAGTTTAATAACAACAAAAAGGTCCTTTCCAATCCCTTGTCCAATCACATTCATCATCATGGTATGCTTCATCTGTGCTATATATAAAAGCGTGCTGTGAATAGAATTTTTGTCCAGAAATGTCATGTCTTTTTAGTCTAACTAAAGATATCTGGCCATCTAAACCACTTCAAGGGCTCCTGATGTGATTACTTTACCAAAAAAAGGACTGCTGAAATTATTAACATTCCAAAAACCGGAAGAAAATTGTCACTAAGTTACAACTATAGATTTGGATCACTTTTTGAGCCAGAAAACATTGGAATTTCATTGAGTTCCATGAGATATCAATTATAGATCTTGTTCAATTTGTTTGATTCATCAAATCCAATATTTCTGTGAAAAATTATACTTTCTCATAAATCAGTAGAAAATTGTCACTAAATTATGGCTATAAATTCCAGCCACTTTTTGTCCTGGAAATCACTAGAATTTTGGTTGGGAGCCAATAGATATTGATTGTAGATCTCAAGGCGACCTCTCCGACAAGTCTAAAATCATCAAAAGCCGACATTTTTATGTAAAGTTGTGCCTTTTGAAAGATTATTGGTCCCACATAGACAAGGTAGACTGGAACCATTTGATCTAAACATATCTCTAGACAGAAGTTCTACATGAATTGTAACATAGTAATTATATAACTATACTCCTTACAGTAATACAATAGCAATAGTAATGTAATATAATGGAGTAGCTTGACCTTATTCAATATAATAATTATATATCAAACATTTTTTTTTTATCTTCAAAGCTACGATTTTATTGCGAGCAATAGATAAAATAGTTTGATAAATTTATAATTGAGTTAATGATGATTATAGATTTTGGTTATATTTCTTCTTTTACACAAGCATTTGCGAGTACACTTCACTAATCACTACAAAATATGTGGAACTAACAATCTTTAGGTAGCATATCAAACCTTAGTTTGAGTATGGTAGTAAAAATTTGGGCTCCCAGTTTAACTTATTCCTGATCTTGTGCCTGAGGAAGGTTATGGCTCAAACATATAACTAACATGTTTTATTTTATAAGATATTAGGATGTGCATGCATTTCCACTTAAGATTAATGATGCTGATTATATCTGATATACATGTGTGTACAATAACTCGCTCTAGAATTCCAGATTCCTTTATATAGTATGTCTATAGGCATTTGTTTAAAATTGTATTTATGTTTCTATCATATTCCTTCAGTGTTGATATCATTTATATTCTTTCTATTGTGTTTCAGATTCTCATATCATGCTTTGTGAAGACATCACATTTTGAAGAGTATCTCTGCGTCAAAGTAAGAAAATAAGAATCTATCCCAACTAATCTATTTAAATAATCAATCTGATAATTTTTTTTTCTTTCTCATCATTGCAAGCATGAATATTTCAACTGCCATTACATGCATGAACTGTAAGCATTTTAATCACATAGTTTGGCTCATGTTATTTAATGTTAATAATAATATGGACAAAAGGGATTTTTAGGTACATGGATTTTATGTTATGTTTTTGAGCTGCCCTACAGATTATGAAACAGGTGGGTTTGAGTAATAAAATATAATATTAATGTGGAGATACATGAGAAATGCTATGCCAAGAGATGACCTTTTATGTTAGCAGAGATGGATCGCAAGAGTATATTCTAATACCATTTTGTAAACATCAGAAACTTGTTCATCTTCTTCTGGATGAATATTTGAAAACATGAGAAACTCCTTTAGTGGAAATATGAGAACTGAAAGTTGAGACCTGGCAGTGTGCTGATTCTTGGATTCAGAAGACCCAATTTAATGTGAAGGTATAGGCTGGTCAGCTTAGGGTTCATTTTATCCAAAATTGGACACTGAGGAGAGGACAGTCTCAATGAGGTTAGCAAACTGGCTCATACTTATCTTCAAGCTCTGCATCAGGAAGTCATAAACTTGTTGACAATTTCTGAAGTAAAATTCCACCTCACAGTTGCGTGTGCTGGCTCACAGCTTGGATCTTCTCTCCAAATCACTTGTAGGCTCCACTCAATTGTACATACACATGAAAGAAATAAGTCAATATGTACCTTCCATTTTGGAAGTCTGCAATATGAGCTCTAGGTTAAGGTACAGTGATCTGAAGAGGTTAACACAGATGGACTGATTATCCAATACCCATTGGAAGTGGATAATGGGGATTTGGATTATCAAGCCATATATCTTGGAAAATGCTTGCTGAGCCGCCGAAGATATTGGATCTGGGTTTAAAGCCTTGGAGATGGCCTTATTGGTCATCTCTTGCACAAAGAGTTCACGGAGTGGTGGATTATACCACCCACTGGCCTCTCCCATCTAGTCAGACATCTATAATAGGATGATCTTATGCATCATGTGGTGAAAGTGTCGGCCATAAAGGTGAGAGAGTGGAAAAAAAAACATCTTAAGGCGAGAGACAGCAGTGAGAACTGAACTGGCATCAGAAATGTTCAGCCCCCTATAAGCCTGATAATTTTTATAGTGAAACTTCAAAAACTATAGGCTGAAGATGGATAAGATGGAGGTTCAACAAACACTCGAGTGAGCTAGGATGGTTATAGGAAAAGGAAAACACTTGGGGCCTATTTGGAAAATCTACCAGGATCGGGCTGGATTTCTTAATTGGAATCGGACCTGTTAGCCTGCCCAGCCCCCTTTTTCTTTTATGAAGGTTAGTCATAGTCTTAGTCTAAATCCCATGTATGGGCCTATTGGACTGCAGGGTAAATGAAAAAAAAGGGACCTTTGAAGAGCCTTCTCACATGGTATGTGAACACAATTTAGAACCAATCTGTGTTTTATGATAGGTGGTACACGAATATAAAGAAAGTTATCTCGAGATTTAAGCTCCTCTTCGAATTTAATTAATTGCACTGGGTAGAACCTTGGAAGCTTTGTTATTTTTGTTTCATTTTGTTATCATATGCAAAACCCCTAACCATGTAGTTCTTTACCAGTTCATGTATTAATAAAGCTCAGGTTTGATCAATTAACTTGCCAAGATTTCTGAGGTTGCCAAATGCCAACTAGTGCGGTTGGTAAAGTCATGGGGGGCTGGCCACCAATGACCTGGGATTGAGTCCCACCCTCACCACAAATTTGGCCAGGCTTTTCCTGTCCTAGATCTTATAAAAAGAGGTTCCAAGATTTATAGTGTCGCAAACTACTGCCAACTTAGGAGAGTGAACATGAACTGTAACTTTGACAGGGAACCCTGAACAGTGGGCTGCCCATTTGTCTTTACCCTTTCGCTGCATAAATTGTTTTATAGTTGATATCTTTTTCCTTCAGTTGGCTTCCCTTTTTGATTGAACTTTCAGCATTATGATAAAGTGGCACTTCCAGTTCTTGTTGTTGTCAAGCTCATATGCACTTTTAGCTTCTGAAGAATATAGTGTTGTTTCTCTAACAATCTTAGATTTCTTTATCAAGCTCAATTTGAATATGGTAATAATAAAATTGATGGATTTTGGGGAAAAATGGAAAACAACAGGAAGCGGTTTTGCTAGATCTCCTCAGAGTCATCAGTCATCACCGAGCTAGGCTTGCCACTCCAATTCGCACTGTGCAGAAAATATATGGTGATGCAGACATGGAGAACATTCCTTATTCTGAGACCATCTTAACTCGTTCTGCTACTGCTGCCAACCGCCCATTCCTTCTTATTGAGCCCTCACCAAGAATCAATGGTGATGACAAAGCCAAACCCCGTGGATCACGGACTAATGAAGAACAAAACTCAAAAGCTACTGCTGCATCAGGGCCCAGGGCCACTTCATCATCTGAAGGTGCAATCTTAAACAATTCAGACAAACAGCTACAGAAGAAGAAAAACTCAGGAGACAGTCGTTCAAAGAGTAATAAGGCTGACCCTGCAACAGCACCATCATTGAATTCACAGCTTGAAAGCTTGGACTCAGTAGGATCTACCTCCAAATCTGGTGAGAATCCTTTGTCATCAGAGGCTGTTACCGAGCAGGTGGATGGTACCAGTCCAGTTCATGCTAAAAATGAAGGTGAAAAGGTGCCTACTACAACATCCCCAGTAGCCAGGCCTGCCTTTGAAGATAACATTGTCCTTGGTGTGGCTCTTGGGGGGTCAAAACAGACACTTCCAATTGAAGAAGGGATGGGTTCAGTGGCTTCTTCATCGGAGGCAAACGAATTGGATAAGAAAGGGTCTTTGTCCTCTACAAAGGATAGGAAAGAACAGATTCCAGCAGTCTCTAGTCAAGCAAAAGCAGACCAGAGGGATCAAGAGAGGTGACAGCAACAAAATTTATTGAATTGTTGGATGGTATTACAAAGTAGGTATATTGGTTTAAAATGAAGATGAAGCACTTCTTGGAGGCTGTTTTCTATAGAGGCTGGTAAAATGCAGATGTACATTGATGTGATAATAGTAATGATTCTAGTCATCGTTCTCAAGTATTAAAATTTTAATTGCCTTGTGTTTTTCTCTTTTTGGACTGCCATTTGGCAAAGCATAATTGGGATCTGATCAGTTGATCGATGACTTCGATCATGATAAGCATCTGAGCTTACGAAGATCATGTGTATTCTCTTTCTTACCTTTCATGTTTTTTGGAGGAAGAATTATCATACTTTTAAAAGGTTGTGTAATCATAATTTAATTTTGGCAACTGGTGTTCTGAGGTGGTAGATGGATGTTTGGTATGACATATGTTGCATGCCTTCCTTGACAAAATTCACAAGCTTCTTACCATAAAAAGAAAATTCACAAGCTTTGCCAGGGCCAAGAATGAGGTGGAGCATAGAGGATTTACCAAAGTGTTGGGAAGATGTAACAAAAATATGGAAAAAATGGATAGTCTGTCTTTAACGAAGGAGATTTAAATTTTTAAAAAATTATATGACCAAATTTGTATACTAAAATATCATAGCTTTTTTAATAAAAATTTTATTAAATAAAGGTGCATTTTTATTAAATAAATGTATATAGTGAATAGCACGGGATCATGCAAGGCACGGTCCGGTCTAAGCCAAACGGGTCTGAGGTTAAACGGTATGATTAGCCTCAGGCCCCACATTGACATGGCCCTAGGCTCGGTGGATGGCGGGCCGTGTTTGGTATGGTTCGTTGGTCCACGGATTTTTTTTTTAAACAAAAATTACAAACGGATCGTGCTTGGTACGGTCTGTTACGGGCTGTGTCTGGTACGATCGTTTGAGGCCGTTATGGATCGGGCCTAGTATGGCCCGTTTCGGCCCATAACGGTCAAAAATGGCTAGTTTTGAGATTTTTTACCTTTTTACCCCTCTCAACTGTCATAAAACGGTTATTTTGAGAGGTATTTAGGGAAAAAAATTATGGATTTCTATAAATAGTCCTCTCTTCTCCCATTCTCACCACATCAAATCTATTCTTCTTTTCTTCCCTACTATTACTATTTCTCTCTTCTAGCAATATTATAAGTGTTTAAGCAATTTAATTTTTAATTTGTATTTAGCAAGTCTTCAAATACTACACAAGAGGAGGTTCTTGTCGGGAGCACAAGAGGAGGTCCTTGTCGGGAGCACAAGAGGAAGCTTACAAATACATTTTTAGTGCAGGTCGATGTATTTTTGACGAAAAAAAAGTCGGATAATTGGCGAGATGGTAGAGATGCTGTTCTGCTTCAAAGATTGGTTGGATGTAGAAGCAAGACTTCAAGATAAAGGTGGATATTCTACTATATTTTCTGATGAAGATGACACAAACAAGACTGACAATTAGTAGGATTTTTATCAAGCTAGCACAGAAGAGCAGAAAAAGGGTCTTGAAGGAGTTCAGTGAGAGTAGAGACAAGCTGGTACGATTTTACTTATTTTTTTATTAATTATATTAAATTTTTTAATTGTTGAGATGAGTCACTTCTAAATTTTTTTCTTTTCTCTTCCTCCTCATTGTACTCTGGAGGTCAAGCATAACCTCCCTCCCTCTCTATACCATTTTAATATTTATTAATAAATTGATAAGGATCCACGCCAAACTCTCCACCTAACAAGATGGCTTTATATTTAAATCCCTAATCCCTAATCTTTTCTTAATTTATTCATACATATTTCTTTATAAATTTTAAAAAATTCTAAATAGACCGTACCTAAATGACCCATTTCAAGGAGGTCGGGTTTGTACATGGACCGTGCCGTACCTGGCCCACGGGTTGTGCCGGCCTAGACCCTTATGGGTCGTGCTGGGCCTAGACCGCGGATTAGAAAACCCTAATCTAGAAGCAGGGCCCATCATTGTAGTTGACGGGCCGTGCCTGACACGGCCCGTCTCGTGTCGGGCTGGACTGTATCATAGACAGTCCAGTCTGTTGCACGGCCCATCTCATGTTGGGCTGGATTGTATTATGGGTAGTTCAGTCTGTTGCCCATCTCTATATGTACATCTAGTTTGATCAATCTAAAAGACTCGAAGAATCAAATTTAATGGCCATCCAACAGGATCTTACTTTTGACGACGATCCTGTTTCCTCAAGATTGGGTTCTGCCTTGAGAGTACTTCTTCAAAAGTATCTATACTTATTTATTTATTTATTTATTTCATCATGGCTTGTCTTCCTGCATATGAAAAAAAAAAAAAAAAAAAAAAAAAGCACAGATTCTCACTTTGGAGGCAGAATCTCATGTCTCATCTGTGCACCATCTTTCCCACTCTTCCCCTTGTATTTTCTATTTCTCAATATAACTTTTACACATTATAGAGATTTCCAGAGACAATCACTTGTAAATCCCAGTTACTTGGTATTGGGCCTTTAATGCCACAAGAAATAAAATGATGTGAATTTGCTATATTTTAGGTTTTATATTGGTGAATCTTCTTTATCATACAGTATGGTTATTGTTTTGGATATCTCCTTAAAATAGATGCGACTTACAGTTGTGTATATTGGAATGTTTTGACTACTTTTCATCTGCCGTAATCCGATATTACTATTCATTGCATAAAAACATATGACTAAAATTGGGAAAACAAAATGATGACTGATATCAGCATATATTTTATCCTAGTGAAACTGAATATGCATTGAATGAATTAAAAAATTGAAGAATTGTGAATTATTGTTGTAGCTACTCTTGATAGTAATTCTAAAGGATACACTTTCAAAAGTGTGTAAAATTATTTTGGTTATTCACATCACATTTGTTCTCTATTATAAGCCAAAATCAAAGTTTCAAGAATTTGTTTTGGTTTTGATATCATAAACCTTTCAACCTCTTTCTCAAGCTAATATATTGTGTCTACATGGTTTTTCTTAGTAACAAGAGGATAACTCTAGTTAATAAACAATCATTAACATAAAATTCCAGTTATACATCTAAATTATTATCTTTTGCATAAAAATATAAATGCATATAACTAATCTAATATTTTTTATTTGTTTAGTTTCCTCCACCATCTTAAAATAATCTCCACCATCTTAAAATAATACTAATGAAAACTTATATCAAATATTACAATATATTACAATGAAGTTAGTAAATAATATGATATGATCAATAAACAAACTCTAGAGACTCATGTTAGGTAAGAGTTCACATATTTCACCAATATAGAAATAATTCCCATGCAATATATGATAAATCATAAGAGACACATGTATACCATCGAGCATTCACAACAAGTTCATGAATTCAAAACAATTTTATCAATCACGAATTGGTGATGAATGTCTCAAAACAATTTCAGGTATACATTAGTCTACAATTTCAAGCACATGTAGTGGACCTCTAAACTACCATTTCTTAACTTTACCAAAAAAAAAAAAAAAAAAACAATTCTTAAGCTTTACTTTGACTACATATAAAGTTTGAGCCCCTCCTAATACCTTTATATGACTTGAAATTACAATAATGACTCATTTATTTACATATACATGCCATTATTTTGGATACCCTTTTTAATGATCAGCTTCAAATAAATCCAAAAAATTTCTTCTATATCTTAACAGTATGACATTTGATGTTACCATTTATCTATCTACAATAGTTAATATTCAGTTGTCTTTTTCATTTTTCATAGCAAAGCTATGATAGTGGCAGCACCCTCTTGCTTACATGAAGAGTTGGAAGTTCAACCTTAGTTTAGTACAACATGCCTTCTTGAAAGAATTCTTTCTTTGATTCTCACCTCAAATGCTAAGCTAGGAAGACTAAACTACATCCCCGTTGGGACGTAGCTATACAAATTATTAGTGAAAAAATAACACTGGCAATCTATATCGAATCCGTAGCATTTGTCTTACCTCATAAATTTAATGGCCCCAAGCTTTGAATATAAGATTTATCGGGGGACCTCATTGATCATATCAGCACTTTTATGATAGATGCCTGTAAATACGTGGACAATGAAGCTCTCATGATGTATCTTTTCCAAATTCTTTGCATATGGATGCATTAAGTTGGATTATGGACCTCACTAGGGATGAATTTCAAAGCCTTTACAAAATCATTTTCCTATTGAAGAAATGATTTAGCCTCCAACTGTAAACAGGGAGGACGTTGTTATGCTTTTTTTTCTTGGGTAAAGAGGACGTTGTTATGTTGGTTAATAGTTGTCTAGAACTAGTTGGGTCCAACTTCAATCTAGATGAACGATGATAGGACGAGATGATTATCAATAATTCCTAATCTTCTATCAAACTTGGATTGTTGCATGCCCATATGACGGCATCTTTTATGAGGTGGACATGAGTATCGAAATCTATATGAAAAGGAAAATAATGCCTTACGGGGTGCAGTAAAATCTTGCGAATATCCATGGAGAGAATAAACCCATACTTCACAATGGAATAACAACTGGTACAAGAGTATGATAATTGAAGTTTTGCATCAAAACTCAATCCGAACAAAATGATAATAATTGGGTTTTTATCCTCAAAAGTCAAAAGCCAATTTCAAGAATCCATCTACACCCTCTTTCAACCCAAAAATTACTCTGTGCCACTTAAACATGCCAAAAAAATGAAACAAAAATTATATGGGGCAGATACTTTAGGCCATCATATGGGATGGGTCTACTTTCATGCCATATTTCTGTTAATACCAATCTTAAAGAATAATTTTAAAAGTCAAATTTTTTTTTCTACTAACGGAGTTATTAGTTTCGTGATTAAGATATTCTCTTTTATTCATATTTTTAGTATAAATTTTTTAGCAATACATACTATATGATTATATGATACATATTACATATATAGACAAACGATACGTATTATAAGATTTTTTGATATATATCCAGCGACGACTCAATACACATCTATAGCTAAATTGATACAAAATTTATCGAACTTAATATTTACCAGTATATAGTATATGATTAGTTAATCATATTAAAAAAATATTTATCTGATATTTTAATACATACTTTTAGGTAAAGCGATACACAATTTTTAAAATATAGCACTCATCAGTACACAATATATGAGTAAATTAGGGGTGAAAGTGGTATGGATATTATCCGTCCGAATCTATTTTCGTATCCGATCAATCTGAATATGGATAAAAATTTTAGAATCGGACTAATATCCGTATTCGTATCCATATCCGTCAAAGAAAAATGAATATGGATATGGATAAACAACTATCCGATCCGTATTTGAATATCCGAATCTATATGTAATCCTATATAATTTTATATATCACTTATTAATTTTTTAAAAAAATATACAACATATAAACATATTATTAACTTGATTTATCGTATATTTAGTAATATCTTTAATTCTATAATTATAAAATTTAATTATCTAAGTTATGTCTGTAATTATATCCATACTTTCAGTATCTGAATTGTATCCATATCCATTTAAAATAAATATGGATATGAATTTTTTCATCTGAATAATATCTGTATCCATATTTGTATTCGTCAGATAAAATAAATATGGATATGAATATGCTAGTATCCGATTCGTATCCAATCTGATTTCAGCCCTAGAGTAAATGATATACATTAGACACCTTACTCATACATAATATAAGCTTTTTAAATACACACCAGTAACAATCCAATATACACTCATAGATAAATTGATATATAGTTTACCAAACTTAATATCTACTAGTACATAGTATATAGTTAATTAATACATACCTAGTAAAATATTCATCCAATATCCTAATACATACTTCTAAGCAAAATGATATACAATCCAATATTTCTAAACATATCTCTAGGTAAAATAATATATAATTTTTATGAATTTTTAGATGTAAATATCTTAGAAAAAAAATTTAGAAGAGAAGAAAGAGACTCGAGGAATACCTCATGGATAAGAGAGATGATGCATAAAGTTTGGAAGAGGAGAAAAAAACTCGAGAAGAAGATTTTATGGATGGAAAAAATGGCTTAATGAGAAAGATAATAAATGAAAAGATTTGATGAGGAAGAAAAGAGATATGAACGGTCACGAAAGATCTCTTTTATACATGCATTTATATTTTCTTTTTTCATTGTTTCAGTTGTGAAACTAGTCAGTTAGTAGAAAAAATTTAATTTCTATTCGACTTCTAGATTTTCTCTTTAAGATATGTAAAAAAAAAAAAAATGTTAGGTCTGCCCCATATGATGGTCTATAGTGCCCACCCTATATAATTTTTATTCAAAAAATGCTCCATGCTAATGTGCTTATTAAATGTTTCTTTTTTTTAAGTTACTTTTTTATATTTGTGCTATTTTCAAATTTTTTTGAAAATTGCTCATGATTAACTACATGTGGCAGTCATATACGACCTCTGGACCGGATGGTGGTGTCATGACTAAAATTCAAGTAAAGAAATATAAATATTTAAAGAAGAGAATTAAGAAAAAGAGAAAAGAAAAAAAATTTCCATCAATTCATTTTCACATGGAGACGAAAAAGAGTATTATAACATAGAAAACAAAATTTAGGCAAGAAGATAGATATTTTGATTGGTGATATGTAAAAATCTATATAAATTAAAGTAGCAAAAAAAATTATAGCTTGATAAACACACTCTTAGGTATGTACACTAAGTATCGGTAGTTCCCTGCATCAAATCGAAGGTGAAAAAACTTAAACGTCACGCGCCGCACGCGCCCGTCTCTTCGGTGTGGGGGAGAGAGATTATGCGGTGAACTCGATGTTTTGCCTAAGGCGGTAAATGGGAAGCCGGAACCTGGATCTCAAGTCGTAGCGGTAAGGTGCCTCTCACTGTGCTTTTTTTTTTTTTCGCTAATCGGTTAGAAGCTCCAACTAATCAACGGTCTCGATTAGACACGACTGTTAGCGCAGGATTGGAGTATTATATTTATGTTGTGTATGGTTCTCCGCGAGACACTGTAAACAGAAATCTCGGAGCTCCATCAAAATCCCCAAAACCACGGTTTTGGCGAAGCGGAGGAAACCCTAGCTCCAGAAAAGAGGAACGGAGAACTAGAAGAAACCTGGGTTTTTGACCTCCTCGTTCTCTTGGGGGGCACCAGATTGTAGTCGAGATGGGGAAGAAGCAGCACAGCAAGGATCGGATGTTCATCACGAAGACGGAGTGGGCGACCGAGTGGGGCGGCGCCAAATCCAAGGAGACCTCCACCCCCTTCAAGCGCTTGCCTTTCTATTGCTGTTCGTAAGTTTCCCTCCTAAAACCCTAGATTTTCCTAATGTTCTCGAATTTTAAGGTTTTCATTTGTTTTCCGCTCTTTTTCTTAATTTTTTCATTACGTTGGATTTTTTTTTTCTTTGATTTGCAGGCTTACTTTTACGCCATTTGAAGACCCTGTGTGCACGGCCGATGGGAGTGTATTCGATATAATGTTAGTATTTTCAGAAAATTTGCATTTTTTTTTTGTTGTCTAGATTGTTGGAATTATCAAATTCATTGTTCTTAATCGAGAAAGTACTTCTGATTTTTATTTGAATGTTCGGTGCAGGAATATACTTCCTTATATTAAGAAATACGGCAGGCATCCGGTCACTGGAGGCCCTCTCAAGCAAGAAGATCTCATTCCCCTCACGTTCCACAAGAATTCTGATGGTAAATTTCAGTTAGATTATCTCATACCGAGTGAAACTTTTTCTTCATGTGGGTTTTCCCTCATCAATAGTATTTTACTAACTGCTAATTGGCAGCATATGAGAGTTTTTATTAGGATAATACATTTTCTAGGAGTCAGTGATAAATGGGTCACGGTATTTGGTTACCGATTTATTTATTTATTTATTTTGTTTTTACTTTGCAGGTTTATAAATGTTTATTCAAATTTTCAAACAGATTTTCTAATATTTTTTTGGTATCATAAGTTAAGGCTGAGCACGGGTCGAGTTCAGTCGGGTTGAGAGAAAAATTTCATCCGATCGAATCCAATCGGATTGAGGAAAATTCAACTCGTTGCCGACTATTTATCATATATAAACTGTTTGAAACCGAAGTGAATGATTTGTAGCGGGTTCGGATAGATTGTGTTGGTTTGGGCTTCAATATTAACCCAATATTGATTTTAAGTCTAATATTGGCCGCTTATTTATTTTTTTAAAGTAATTTAATATAAAAAATGTCTAAACCTTATAAGTTACAAATTTTAGATTTATTTTTGAATCTGTACAAAATAAAATAGAAAAAAAAAATTTACTCATCTGAAAGCAACTATATCTGAAAGTTTTTACTTTAGAATTATATTAAATTGATGTGCTTCTATCAACAATTCAACATTAATATTTTCATGAATCTAAATGGGTGACTTGGTGTTTTTTAGAATGAAGTATTGAAGTCTAAACGACGCTGTCCCAAAATGAAAGTAAGTTTGTGAAATATTACATCGGTTGGGTTCGGTTTCATATGGATTAAAAGTGTAGGAACTGAATTCGATCGTAAATAATTAATTTTTTACAAATTGCAACCCAATTCTACTCGATTTATGCCTTTCAACTGATCGAAACCGATATTTATTGGATCGGATTGGGTGGGTTTCTTTGGATTTCGGTTATTTGCTCAGCCTTGTCATAAGTATAGATTGTATTGAGATGCCACGCCAAATAATTGGGAACAAAAGGTTTCAGGACAGTAGTGCTACATTTGATGGTGAGCATACCCATGCAATTTGTGTTCTGCCACTCAATCTTGGTGATCTTAATAGTGGAACAATACTGAGCATGGTAGATAAACAAAATGTCATAAACTTAAAATGTCATATGTTTGCCGCAAGGTAATGTTTCATTAGATTTGTTCCGTGTTATTAAAGGCGCTAGATGCAAAAGGCGCTAGATGGAGGGGCTGTCACCTCTGTACCCCCTAGGTGAGGTGACAACCCTCAGGCGCAGCCTAGGCGCACGTCTCTGCATCATTCAGAGGTGCAATGCAGTCAATTATAGTATTAATTTTTAGTTTCTTAGGAATAGAAAAGGTCAATTATAGTTCATAGGAAAGGTCAGTTATAGTATGTAGGAAAGGTCAATTATAGCACATAGGAAAGATTAGTTATAGTACATAGGAAAGATCAATTATAGTATATATGATTCCAGCATGTATTAATTTTTAGTTTCTAAGATAAGTATAAAAAAGATATTGGAGAGGAACAAGAAGAAAATGATGAAGCTGGTTTGCTTGATGATGATGATGAGGAGGATTAGCCAATTAAGAATTTAAAAAGTACTTATTTGATTGTTTTTGGGTTAGAGCTAGTTTTTATATGCTGGGCTTATTGCCTATAGCTAATCTTTTTCTATTTTTATTTTTTAATAACAGGGTGCAAGTTTTTACTAGCTGAAATTTTTGCCTGTAGCTACTTCTCTATTTTTCTATTTTTGGTGCCTAACTTCTCTCAAGCACGCGCCTGCGCCTTGCGCCTAGGCTCCAGGGATCTCTAGCGCCTAGGTGCGCCTAGGGCCTTTAACAACACTGGATTTGTTAATAATCAATTCCCAAAAAACACATATTAACTGCTGCTGTCTCTAACACTTTGCCTATTTGCCAATTTGAGGTTTACACAGCTTAGAATAGTTTGCCTGTTCACCCTATTTTTTCTTGAGACTTCACGATAAAGGAGGGTTGACAAACATTCCTTGTAACGTTTTTTGTTTAAAAAAATCTTTGTAAGTGTATGACTTTTGTATTTTCAAGGTTTGTTTTACCATTGCAGGTTAGAAAATTGAATGTTTGGGCACCTCTCATGTAATAGTAGCATAATCTGACAGTTGGCTAAGAGCTTTCGCTCAATCCATCCCTTTGGGAGGTCATAGCTTAAGTAGGACTTGGCTGGACTTGAATTAACTACCACATTTTGAAGACCGAGTTTATCTATTATCTCTTTCTACATTGGGACAGAACTCTCAAATAATCATAGGTCATTCAATGGTCAACAAAGAAGAAAGGAAATTCCCTCTTAAAGAGGGAAAATCTGCGAAAATAAATTTCCTGATCATCCAAGCTGGGCAAGAGTTAATGCCTTAGAAAGGGAGTTTCAAAATAGGAAAAGAAAAAATATTTCAAATTTGAGTAGATGGACTCTAATGCCTTAACCATGCATGCGAATTGAATCCCCAATAAAAATGAAATACATTGAAACACTTCTTTCTTCCCTTGAGATGTGGCTCTTTGAAGGTGCGTCTCCTTAATGGTACCTTCTTTACTTCTTTAAATCTAAAATAGGCCTATATGCACACATCCCAAATCACACTGCCACCCCCACTTTTATCTGCGGTGCATGTGCCAAATACTAAAGTTTTATTCATTCAGAACATGGAGTATGATGAAGTATGATGAGTATCGTAAAATGACTCCCAAACAAATTAATGAAAATTCAACATCCAAAATTGAACACAACTATGTCTTCTCTGAAAATTCTTATTTATAGACGTGTGGCCGCATACCTTTAGCAATAACTTTATGTGAGGAATAATCACATAGAAAATAAGTAGTGATTGCTTTTCAGGGAATAATCAGATTTTAATTTGACATGGCTTAATGAAAGCATCTATGTATTGAAAATATATGGTCATAAAAATTCATTTAGTGGGGGTTACTTCTATTTATAAATTTGATAAATACATTAGCATGTCGGAAAAAGGGGTATTCTGCATATATACCACTGACAAAATAAGTTATTTGATATTTGCCCCTTGAAGATCATTATTCACATATATACCTAATTTCACCCTATTTTAGGCAATTTTCCTATTGTTGGATTGACTTGTTGTCAATAACCAGCTATTTTATGTCAATAGCCAGCTGTTTTATGTCTAAAATGTCTCTACTACCATTTGCTTCAGTACTATATATATATATGTGTGTGTGTGTGTGTGTGTGTGTGCGTGGATGTGTGTGTGTGTGTGTGTGTGTGTGTGTATATATATATAGATGTATATATATCTATGTATGTATGTATGTCTATGTGTGTGTGTGTGTGGATGCGCACGTTCACACGCACACGTGTGTGTGTGTGTGTGTGTATATATATATATATATATATATAGATGCGCACGCGCACACACCCACATTGGCACGCATGCGCACATGCACAGACACAATTTGCAATCAAGAAGAGCATGAAGCACCAAAGAAAATCTTGTATTTTCTTGAGTCACACACACACAAGCGCACATGCATGCATAGTGTGCGCACACACATTTGCATATACATATGCACAAAAATCCTAGAAAGGATGTTAGAAACAAAAGTATTCAATCACACACACAATATGCACACAATTTGCAATCAAGAAGAGCATGATGCACAAAAAAAATCTTGTATTTTCTTGAGTCACACACACGCATGCGCATGCACACGCACGCACGCACATATATACATATGCACGCATACATATGTGCAAAAATCCTAGAAAAGATGTTAGAAATAAAAATATTCAGTTAAAAATCTGCAATCAAGAAGAGCATGAACCACAAAAAAAAAAAAAAATCTTGTATTTTTGTGGGTTAGAGATATAGAGAGTATGTGGATAATTTAATAGAATGATAAGTACATAGCAGAATGGAGAATTTTTGAGAGGGTTGTAATGAGATTGGAAAAAGCTTGTCCTTAAACTCTTGATAATTTTCTGACTTCACACAATATGAAGGAAGGGGTTTGCAATTGGTTAAGGAAAGGGAGGAAAAGCCTTCGAGGGCCCTTTATTATAATTCTGAATCCTTTGTTGTAATGTTTGTATTTCATATATTCCTTTTTTATGAAAATAATCTTACCTTTGGTTTTCTTTCAAGTTTTCTTTTGAATTTCCTTACGACGACAACATCTTCTATATGTTTACATTTGGATTTCTTTCCAACAAATTTCCTGATGAACAAAAAGAAGGGATTCCAGGAATTCAAACTATTAAGGTCATTTGAGCCATTCCTTGCGACTTCATTTATTTATTTTGGAATTGTTATTCTGGCATTTGGATTCATTTCCAATAAATTTGTGTTAAAAACAAAGAATGCAGATGCTGAAAGTATCAAGGTCTCGAGTCGTTACTTGTGAATCGGTTTAATTATTTCAAAATTCTCACAAGCCATAGGCATCTCATGCAAATTTTGCGGTTGCAATATCTATTGAGTTCTTCATTTGCCATATTTTTTCCCTTGACTAAATCATAACTGATAACTGAACAATGCAAGATTTATGAGATCATTGTATTCTTTACTTCATGGCTTTCAGATCATTTATTTTAAATACTTGATGGCCGATAGTAACTTCACCATAAAACCTGAAAATATTGCATGCTCAACCTTGTCACAAGTACAAAGGCATCTTATCCATGTTTATGTTTTCTTCTACATTCATATAGAAATGTGTGATCGCTCATCACTAGCAATACCTATGAAGTTTGAAAACTCCTTGTTATCCTTGTGCTTAAAGATGTGTCAGCAAGAATCAAATTGGAACATATCTTGAGCCACTGTGTATGTAAAAGGGGATAAGGGCCACCAAGTCTAAGGAATCAGAGAGGTGGAAGAGGGAGAACAGGTGGTTAGAGGAATCCAGGATATTTGAGTTAGTTTGAGATTTGGATGCGGAATATAGGTTCTGCATAAATATATGAAACAGGACGAATGTGGGATTTGATTTGGATGGTCAAGATGATCAAAACTAAACCATCTCAATTTAACTCAACTAAGCCTTAACCCAAACTAGTTGGGGTCGCTTACATGAATCTTTTTCCTCCATTGTGCTTGGTTTAGGGCCATACTTGATGTTGGGTTGTCAAGGACTATTTCATTTCATGCCATTTTTGGTCTATCTCTATCCCTCTTTATTCCTTCTACATGTATCATAAAATTTGTCTTTTGGATTCATGTTCATGGTATGTGACTATAGTTTTATGCTAGTTGTCAACCTACTGCAACCCCCTTCCTTTATCCTGGCTTGGGACAAGCTATGTAGAAAGGTCTTATACATAGGCGGAATTATTATTTAAACTAAAATGAAAGGTCAAAATGGCTTGGAGAGGGAAATTTTATTTGTAATTTTTGCATAGTGCAGAGTGGGACATGATCTGTGCAAGCGTTAGATTTCATGCTTCATAGATGCTTTCTATTGTTATGAAGGAATTTTTATGCTTTGGTAACAATTAATGTAGTTTTATCCAATGAAATGTTCAGAAAGGGGCTGGGATGGTCTTTTGTGTTTAGATTGTAGAAAAGATATCGGATGAATAAGAGAGGAGAGAAGGGGTTTGGAATCTGTGATAACTAACCTTCCGAATAACTTGCATGGGGAAGGTCTCATCACCCTATATAGATAAGGCCATCTTTTCTTATTTCCAACCAACTCAAACCATATGTGTAATTCAAACTAGTTTCAGAACTGGATCCTAGGGCACTTCTAAACTATGCCATAGAATAAAATGTGAACTTTATTCTACTTTAATCCTACTATGACCTATATCTTATGGTACTCCAAAACTATGCTATGGATAGAATAATCCACCCTCTTGTGTGATAACATGAGGTCCTCTTCAGACAACTTGATTTTGCGTCAAAAATGGTACATTAAAAATAGTAATCATGAAATCATAAATTGCATAATAGTTCTCATGAAAGTTCCTTATTAGTGAGTTCAACATTTTTTGTGTATTGATTTTGCATAAATCAGATGCCTTATGTATTTGCATGACCATGGATTTTTGGGTGTTGCTGTTTTATGACTGTTGTGTTGTCTCTTCTCTTGATTGCAGGGGAGTACCATTGTCCTGTTTTGAACAAAGTTTTTACAGAATTTACTCATATAGTTGCTGTGAAAACTACAGGAAATGTATTCTGTTATGAGGTAAGTTGTTTCTAAATGGTGATGTTTGTAACATATTATGCTTTAACAAGTCTACCTCACTGCTCACTTTCGTGATGCAGGCTATTAAGGAGCTAAACGTGAAAACCAAAAATTGGAAAGAGTTACTTACAGATGAGCCTTTCACAAAAGATGACTTGATAACAATTCAGGTAATTGGTTAGAAAGCATTTGTTCTCTTCTTCCACCGTGCTTATAACTGGATCAACTGTTAACAGTTTTCTGCTTGTGCTCTTGCAGAATCCAAATGCACTCGATAGCAAGCTACTGTTGGAATTTGATCATGTTAAAAACAGTCTTAAACTTGATGATGAAGGTGTGGATCTAAATTTACATTGTTCCTGTGACTTCTGATCTTTGTTTTCATGAAACTGAGATAGATTTTTCCTTTTATATCTTTCTTTTGTCAGACTTGAGGAGGATGAAAGAAGATCCATTGTATAATATAAATGTATCTGGTGATATCAAGCAAATGCTGCAGGAGCTTGGGACTGAGAAGGGAAAGCTAGCTGCACTTCATGGTGGAGGTGGGAGCAAAGCACAAAATGAAAGAGCTGCTGCACTTGGTGCTATTTTAGCTGCAAGATCTCGTGTCAAAGAGGACTCCAAGTCCAGCGCAAATGGAGAGTCTAAATCCACTCAAGGATTCAGTATTGTAGATGCAGCATCTGCTGCAGTTCATGGAAGAAGTGCAGCAGCAGCCAAAGCAGCATCTGGTGATAAGACTGCAGCTCGGATTGCTCTTCACATGGCAGGTGAAAGAGCACCTGTAAATGCAAAACTTGTACGTCTGCTTCTCCATTCTTTCTTTCTAAGGCTACTTTAATGGAACCTCTGTTGCATTCTTGCTTTAATTCTCTCAAAAAAATTAGAGTTGTTGGAAAATTTCAGGTAAAAAGCCGTTTTACTACAGGAGCTGCTTCACGTTCTTTCACATCTACTGCTTATGATCCCGTGACAAAAAATGAATTCGAATATGTCAAAGTTGAAAAGAATCCAAAAAAGAAAGGATATGTTCAATTGCATACGACCCATGGAGACTTGAATCTGGAATTGCATTGTGATTTAACTCCACGGACCTGTGAAAACTTTATCACACTCTGTGAAAATGGTTATTATAATGGTGTTGCTTTCCATCGAAATATTAGGTATGCTTGATGAGTCACAATTTTGTTTTCCACTTTCTTCAATTGTATGCACAAAGAAGACTAATGGTTCACGTTCTGTAGGAACTTCATGATTCAAGGTGGGGATCCCACTGGCACAGGGAAAGGAGGGCAGTCCATTTGGGGTAAACCATTCAAGGATGAGCTGAATTCAAAACTGCTGCATTCAGGAAGGGGTGTTGTCAGCATGGCAAATAGTGGTCCCCATACCAATGGTTCCCAGTTTTTTATTCTTTACAAGTCTGCAAATCATCTGAACTTTAAACATACAGTATTTGGTATGGTTGTTGGTGGTTTGACCTCTCTTGCATCCATGGAGAAGGTTCCTGTTGACGATGATGACCGACCCTTGGTGAGTAATCTTCAACTTTCTAGTTTGTTTTGCTTTTCTTTATATATATTTTCCTTGAAGATTCATTAAAGTTGCTTTTCTTTATATATATTTTCCTTGAAGATCTATAATTTGTTTTTCTGTTATCTATTATTTGAAGTTACTCTTTCCATTATTTATGCATCTGTCAGGGATGCAACATACTCAACCCATTCTCAAACATTGCATATGCATCTTTTTCTCTTTAGAATTGAGGTGTCTGAATTTGTTCAATATTTGTGAATTTCACTGCCAGATGTCACACAAGTGAGTAATAGAGTATCAATTTTCAACTTCAATATTATATTCTTTATCTATGGATATTTACTTCCTACATATCGGCTGTATCATCTTTCACATTTGACTTAGTTCCGATGTCAGTAACAAATGCTTGTGGTTTGCACCAAATTGAGAGTTAGTGTCGATGTGCCATTCAAGAATGTTTTTTTCTGTGTTCATG